>NC_143513.1:13789864-14111114 GCF_031878675.1 Megascapheus bottae | reverse complement strand
AGTTTCTTGCTCAGTTTACTTTGAATTGTGGTCCTTGGATCTCAGCTTCCTGAGTAGGTAAAGTATATACATGAGGCATAGGTGCCAAGATAGAATTCAGCAAGGTTTTATGAGTATTATGTATCATATGTTAACACATTTTAATCCATGTTTTATCCCCCCTTGTGCTTTATTTGGCACAAATACCAGATGACATTAAATTTACAACTGCTACTACATAACAGAAATTTGCATAGTTTCCAGGCTGAGAGGCTCATGTCTGTAATCCTAGCTACTCAATGAGTTGAGATCTGAGAATCATTGTTCAAAGCCACCCGGGCACTAAAATGTCTGTGATACTCTTATCCCTAATTAATCACCAGAAAATTGCAGGGGGCACTGTGACTCAAAGGGTAGCCTTGAACTGAAGAGCTCAAGGGCAGCGTCCAGGCCCAGAGTTCAAGTGCCATGATTAATAAAAAGAAAAAAAGAAAAAAGAAAAAAGAAATTTGCCCAGTTGTCACATTTTTCGTTATTACAGAGAGGAATAGTGCATAACATGTACAAGCTTCTATTGTATTTTTAATGCATTTTCTAAACAAGCTATGTAAACTAGTGTAGGGATTTGCACAACGGTATATGTATGTGCTTGTCTTTGGATTTGGAATAGTTCCTCTCTCTGACCTGCCAAAAATGATCTGACCTTAAAAATCCAACATGAGTTGGAGGTTCACCCTTGTAATCCTAGCTACTCAGGAGGCTGAATTCCAAGTATTATCGTTCAAAGTCAACTCAACAGAAAATCAATATGAAAATTATTTCTAGTTAAACAGCAAAAAGCCAGAAGCATAGCTTTTTCTGTTTGTTTGTTTGTTTTGCAAATGGTAGAGAATTAACCTTGAGCAAGGATTTATCCAAGCAGGAGCGTGAAGTCCTAAGTACAAGTTCCAGTGCCAGAAAAACAAACAAACAAAAAATATCAAAGTAATTCAGATTTTCATTCTTATCAAATCATGCCATTAACTCTAGAAGATATGAAAGATAGTTCAGAAGAAAATCTGTAGAGTTTTGAAGCATCTCATAAAGTACTGACACTGGCTCATAGATGATAGGATGAGAAACAATATAAACAGAACTCCTGAAAGGTTCTAATTAAAGTTTTTATTTTTCTTTATTTATTAAAATAAAGAAGTAGTCTTAAAGTTGTTTCACTAAACAGAGGGGTCATGACATTTGCTTAAGGCTCATGTTTACTGCCATTGACAGTTATCTTCATGGAGACATTAATCTCACTATAATTGACTCAGGTAGTCACCTTGTAATATTTACTTTTTGCAGAGATGATGCGAATAAACAATCACTATAGATACCTTCCATGAGAGGCTCCCCACTTAAAGAGGCCACTTTCAACATTAAAAGTGCTATTTTTTATTGTGAAGGATTGCAAGTTGTTGGTTTTTTTCTGATTTAAGTCAGCTATTAACTGAGTTTTTCTGTGCTCTAGATTTGAATACTCAAAAATTGGAACTATAGTGCTAGATCAAGGCAGATCTTGCAATTTGGAGATTGTAGGGTAATTTAGAGATTATAACCTAAGAGTTCTACAAAATGAATGTCATATGGAAGGAAAGAATCTTCCTTAACGCTTTACCACAGGAAAAACTTAATTTTGATCGCAAGTCCTATTTCTTACAAGTGAAAACACTGTTAACTGTTGTTGGTCCAAGGAATTAGCTTTTCCTGGACTATTCATCTCAGTGTTTGGATGGCACTATCAGAATTCACTTACCTGTGTTTTGAACTGCTCTAGAATAGTCATACACACACACACTCACACTCACGCACACACACACACACACACACACACACACATATTCTTCACACCTCAAAGTTGCTAGAAATAAGTTTATGTTTTTATACACCATTATCTCAACTTAGGGGAACTTATTCTCCAGCTATAAGTTAAATTTTGAAAAAGCATTTGATGAGAGTGGGTTTCATAGTACTTCAGAGAGTCTGGGATGTGACCACATTTTTCCCTGGGCTTCCCATTATACACATGTGATTGCTTGAAACTGTTTCTCAGTAGAGTAGTTTCTCATTATTATTACATCTATCAAAAATATATATGCCATATGGCTAAATATAAGCCTTTTTAGTTGCTTTTTAACCTCTATTTAAACTAAGATACATACCTGGGTTTTTTTTTTGCATTATTCTAAGACTGTGTGTGTACATTTGTAATAGAAAATATAAAATTAGTTGCCATATCTTCAATTTTATCATACCTTCTGAATTTTCTCCTGTTGAGCCCTTAGATTTTATTAGGCCTATCCTCATTTCAGATATATTTGTTTCATTTTTCAGATGAACAGACACATTACAAAAAGTTGTCATTTATGTATTTTTGTTCTTGTTTTGCTCCATTTTTATATGCTTTCTGCTCAATTGAAATAGTCTGTATATTTTCTGAAGGTCATATAAAAAATCTGAATTGAGTCAAAATTCTAATCTGAAACTCTTAGTAAGTTTTAATGAGAGACTATGCATTTGGCTTTAACTTGCCATTTTGCTTGGCACACAGATGTACAACCTTATTGTTTCATTTCTACAAACAACAATATTGACATGGATAAAGTTCATGTTTATTTGTATAGTATGAATCATAAAAGTTTAGAACATGTAATCAAATATTTTAGAGGATATACTAATACAGCTAAAACAGAAGATTTTCTCATTGAAATCATGAACCTAAGCTCCAAATAAAACATCCATTTATTAATAAAACATCCTGCAAATAAATGAAGAATAAAAATTAAATCAGAAAAGTATCACCTATCCTACTGCCAAATTTGCATTACTTGTGCTAAGCTCTTCAAGTTGAAAAATTCAAACACAAGACTAAAGTTTTACCTTGAATTCCTACCTTCAGTTTCAATCAAATTTTTTGTTCTCTGAGATTTATGAACTCATTCTCCTTTCAACTATTTTAAAGTGTATCAACTTGTGACATAGAAAAAGTAAATGGTTTATTTCCCTTAAATTACATAGAGAGATACAGTGATTATGCCTAAATGTGAAAGAAAATGTGATTTAATATGTAGCACATTGTTATAGGACTAGCTTCCATTAATGCCTCTTTATCTTCCATTTAGATATGGAATATGTCAATTTTCCACTATGAGTTTCTGATAAATGCCTGAATTGTTGATGAAAAATAAATATAAGGTGAACAAACATGAAATCTGGAATTTGAATATAATTCCTTCCCATTTGTGTTAGTATAAAGTAACTGCCCATAATTTTGGATTTAGGAAAAAAGGAAACCTACTTAAAGGTTTGTTAAATCTGAAAGGTAGTTAATAGCTTTTGAATTTTAACACTCCCACAGATAAAACATTAAAACCAAATCCCATAAGATTGATGAGTATATGTGAATTATGACTGGAAGTATGAATCACTAACCCATTTGAATTTCTAGATAAGGGGACCTAATTTGCATACATTTTGTTTTCTCTTGTTACTGACATATAGTGTACTAAAGTGGCATTTAAAGTACTCAAACTGAAGAAAACAGCAATTTCTAATGCATCTCATAAATCTAAAGGTAGAATGCTGATGCTTCCAAAGGAAGATTTAAATATTCATATCTAGCATAATAAAATGTATTACAAAATCATCAATTTGTACTATAAAAATTAGAACATTAAAAACACTTAAAGGCACATAAAATCTTCAGGTAACATATCTTACCCATCACATTTGTTTCCTAAGTTTTATAATGCACAGTTCCTGAAGAAAAATGTTCTCTTGATTTTATAAAATGTAAGGCATCATAAAGCAAATAAATTACCATTGAGTATTTAGCATATTTGATTCTTAAGGTACCAATTTTAAATTAATCATCTGCAGGATATAACTATTTCTTGGGGAAAACATATAGTAGAAATTATATTTCATAGTCAAGAAATATTGTGATGAATTTCAGTTTCAACTTAAATATACATATTTTAGCATAAATAATGATGCTATATATCTATCAGGTAAAGAGCAAAGAAGTGGTTTATAATTTTTAATTTTGAGTTTCATTCCATACTTAGATTTAGACGAGTACAGAAGAATGGCAAAATTTGCAACTATTAATATAAATCTTATTATATGATCAAAGGATATTATATAAATGTATGAAAATATCAAAATGAAGCCCATTGCTTTGAACAATTAATGTACTATGCTTTTCGAACTTTAAGTATTAAAAATTTGCAACTCATATAGTTCAATGTTTAAAGCACTCTAAAATAGCTCTGCTTTTACTATTTAATATCACTTCATGAAAGTAGAGGGAATAATATACACATACTTATCAAGTTTAAAGAGTCTAGCACATGTTTAAAATAATTTTGATTATATTCCCTATAAGAATCAAGTAGATTTTATGTTCATATAATTAATCTCAAAATGTGCAACTTGATATTAAGACCTCACATAATATATTGACATTGATGTTACACTTTTGGTTGTTTTTTTGTTTTGTTTTGTTTTGTTTTTTCCAGATTGTAGGCATTGGAAAAATACTATACCATATGTAGTTTAAGATTACAAATGTTTATAATTTGTATAAATTTTATAGCTTTGCCACTTATTTTAATGTAATTACTGGAAATGCATCTTTCATTACTGGATTTTACAGATGCAAAACATTGAAGTGGCAATTACAGAAAGGACTAGGGATTTTTTTTTCTGTTGTTTTATCCTAAAAGGTCTCTATAGCCTGGGACACAAAAAGGAAAATTCTATCTTACTCCAAATTTTCTAAGAAATGAGAAGTTTTATACATGGATGTAATAATTAATATGTATATAAAATTCAGAGAAAATTAAAAGATTCTGTTTGATTCTGCACTGCAGGAAGATACTCTCTCTCTCTTTCTTTCTCTCTCTCTCCCCCATCTCATTCTTTGAATCATTTTTCTCCCTTTCCAAACACCATTTTGCATCTATTATGCTTACTATTAGAAGTCAGGATTTCATGGTGCTTATTGATACTTCGTTTTTTTTTAATTGAAAAGACTTGCTAGCTTTGTTTTACTTGCATGCTATTGGAGATAATTCCTTCCTTTTTAAATGTTTGCCCTCTTCCACATCTTGGTGACCTCATCCTTCCCCTGGTAGGTGACTGAGGCAGATTGTAAGGATATTTCTGAATTGTTAACGTAGTTAACATTTGACTTAGTACATGATAAGAAAATCCAGTGCAGTAACTGAGCAGGTTCAAAAAGGGACAATGCCTGAGGATGAAAACTTTGTGTTTGCTGCAATGTTCTAGTCAATTCACATATTTATTTAAGATCTATGTGTTTAGCACCATCTTAATATATGTAATGAAAACTAACACTAAACTATGGGTGTTCCCATTGACTTAATTTACTTTTCCATTTATCTCTAGATGAAGTGTATTTTCTTCAGTCTTAACATTTTGTAATGATTCTGACTGTCAACATTATATTATGCAAACACTTCTGGGTGTGCTTATTGGAGTGGCTGCCTAACAATTTCAGTTTGAATAAAATCTTCATGTGTTCACCCAGAATCTATGGAAGTACAGCAGGTAATGTAGTTTGGCTTGTTCTTTGTATTGCAACTTTTAATATCAGCACACATATTGAAACCATAAGCACAAAGAAAATTCAAAAAATTTCCATGATGATGGAGTTTATTCCTTAACCCTTTTCTTATTCTTACCAGGCCAAGAGCATGGGGAGTGGCTGGAAGAAAGACTTTCAAGATCTAAGACCTAGATGCCATCCTGCTAATGCTGAAAACCCCGAGAACCCTAGCAACCCGAGAAACACCTCAAGATCCCCTTTAGAAATCAAAACCAACATTTGGTTCCCAAAATATCACAAAGTAAGCCTTACCGTCAGAATTGCAGTGGTTTCCAGCTCAGACTCAGACTGAAAAGTTGAGCAGCTGGTAAACGAAAGTTTTAGTTGGTGTGTGTGTGCGTGTGTGTGTGTGTGTGTGTGTGTGTGTGTGTTTAAACGAAGTCTGCAAAACTAATTTCCCTCAAAATAGGGCTCAATTTCCGTTAAAGAAAGCAGTGCTTACCAATCTCCGAATTCCTGATCAACCTCACTCCACCCCATTTCTAAGAAATGGAAAACAATTCCATCTTTCCCAAGGACGTGAAGGTTTGTTTCGAAGCCTTCAAATAAAAGAGAGACAGACTGAAGCCAGAGGGGATGGACCGTCCTTACAGACGCCCCTTCAAGATTAATCAATACTTTCTCCTAATTCAAACCAGATGTCTGGCTCAGTTTGCGCTCTGATTAATCCCATTAACAACTTCAAAGACCAGGTCACCATCCAATGGACACCTGAGACAATGAAAATAACAGGGCGGTACTGCTGGGGACACTTTGGGACAAGGTTGGTGATTGCTGATATTCTCCCAAGGCCACAAGTCCAGTCCAGACAGGGCGAGGCTTTTCCTGCTGCCCTTTACCTCTGCTTGCTGGTCCTGAGTCCTTAAGGAACTCAGGCCTTAGCAGTCCTTGCTGACATGCAAGCAAGCATCAGAATGAGAAACCAGCCCTGGCTCTCACAAATTCCCGGTGGCAACTTTCGGAATTCCTCTACAAGAGGACTCTAAGTGCTTGCTCCAAGGTGGTGAACGCTGAAGGAGGTAAAATGGTCCCAAATTACTTTCTTCAATAAATAGAACCGTGGTTGTTAAAGGGGGTGTGTGTGGCTACCTGCCATTTTTGAGTGAGAGAATGAACTTCTGGAAGGAAATGAGGGAATCTGAATTTAGTCTCCTGCAAGAGGCTAGAAATGTATGAGCTACTGGGCAAAGATTGCCACGGAATAATCCTCCATCAGAGAAATGTTTTGGTGGATAACTGGCTAGCAATTTGAGTAGGACCAGGAAAGACAGGGGAGAGGCGGGAAAGGAAAAGAACAGGAGCCACTTGGCAATGCGCAAGAGGCATGCCAGAGCGCCAGCCATCTGCAACCCCATCCCTCCAGCACCCTGTCCTCTCCATAAGGAGACTGTCTTCTGAGGTTTGTGGTGCGTAGCTCTGCAATCTTTGCCCTGGTCTCCATGCGTTTTATCCACGCCCTCCCGCACGGAGCCATGGAAAAGCAAGGCGCGCCGCTGCGCTAAGGAAACAGGCACAAAGTTTGGAGAAAAACAAAACAAAATAAAAAACAAAAAAGTGAACAACTTCTCCCACACTGCTGTGCATTAACTCTCCAGTCCCACCTCCAGTCCCTAGTGTTTTTCTAGGGCAAGGCGCTCTCCCCGCTTTCCTTGCAGGTGACGCTTTCCTAATGGTAGTGACAAATCAAATTTTCCCCAGAATAGGGAGCGGCTAGGAAACCCTGAGAGGGCTTGGGGTTGACTGGAGCCGCCCTGAGTGAGCCTGCAGGGGTGGAGCCATTTGCCGGTCCGGGCGGGATTCAGCCACGGGGCATGCAGGCTGCCCCCCTGGAGGCCGGCCGGGCCCCGCGGGCGTGGACGGGCGGCTTCTGCGCTGGCGGCTCGGGGAAGGGGCCGGGAGCGCGCGGCGGCGCGGACTGCGCGGGAGAATTGGAGAGCATTTGCCTGTGGTCAGCGCGGGGCGCCTGAGCCAGCCCCCAGCTCACGTTACAGCCTATTTATAACTCTCCCAGCCACTTCCCCCCCGAAAGCACTTCTCTGGGACCACCTTCTTTTGGCTCCGGTCTCTCCTACCCTTGACATCTGAGTGGCTCAGAGGGAAGCGTCTCCGGGTCTTGGGGTTCGGGTGTGGAAGAGGTTGGCCGCTAGGGCTTCATCCCTGGGGTGATCCGAGCGCGGCAGGAAAGCGCGCGGCTAGGACTTTGGGAGGAGGCGTGGGAGAGAGCAAGTCACACGACTTCCAGTAAAGAACCACCACCAAGGGACAGAGGGTGGTGGCGGCGTGTGGAGCCCTCGAGACGTCGTCTGCGTGGACCCTGAGACTTGCATGCTATGGAACACCCGCTCTTTGGCTGCCTGCGCAGCCCCCACGCCACCGCGCAAGGCTTGCATCCTTTCTCCCAGTCCTCCCTCGCCCTCCATGGAAGATCCGACCATATGTCCTACCCCGAACTCTCCACTTCTTCCTCGTCTTGCATAATCGCGGGATACCCCAACGAGGAGGGTATGTTTGCCAGCCAGCACCACAGGGGCCACCATCACCACCACCATCACCACCACCACCATCACCAGCAGCAGCAGCATCAGGCTCTGCAAACCAACTGGCACCTCCCGCAGATGTCCTCCCCGCCGAGCGCGGCTAGGCACAGTCTCTGTCTGCAGCCCGATTCGGGAGGGCCCCCGGAATTGGGAAGCAGCCCCCCGGTCTTGTGTTCCAACTCCTCCAGCTTGGGTTCCAGCACTCCCACCGGAGCTGCGTGCGCCCCCGGAGACTACGGCCGGCAGGCGCTGTCACCCGCCGAGGTGGAGAAGAGAAGTGGCGGCAAGAGGAAAAGCGACAGCTCCGGTAAGGAGACACGGGGCACCCTGTAGGCATGCGAGGTGTCCGGACGGGCGGAGGGGTTGAGAAGGGAGAGGAGAAATATCTTGCCGGCTTTTGGTGGCTACCTTCAGCTTTACCACTCCGATCCTGTTCTTGGGGACACGTGTTTCCCCTAGAATAACGCGCATACAGCCCACAGCGGTGACTTCTCCAAGATCCCAAACTAGATTACCAGAGGTTGTGTGTGTGTGTGTGTGGGGGGGTGGTGGTAGAAAAGAAATAAAAGGCAAGTTAGTATGTAAAATCGATTGTGAAGCGTGACTTTCCATGCAGGCTGGGGAGAGGGGTGGCGCCCGGGATGCCGCATGTCTGTCTGTCCTGTGTGAATGCGTGCATGCCGGTGCTGCTCCTTGACTTGTCGCTTGCAAATTCCCGTCCCTAGAGTGGCTCGATTTTCCCCATTCTTAACTGGATTTCCAAATGATTGCATAATCTCTGGAACTTGCCCTGCAAGTTGGAAGAGTACTTGAGAAAAAAAAAGTTGTACTTTTTTAAAAAAATTCTGCTTTCAGAGATCTTTTAATAGCATCCTATTTTAAATGATAAAAGCTGCCCCTATTTCTGGGGGAAGATGGCATTATCTAGGAATTTAGAGGGTTTTAAGCAATGCGTTAGAAAACTGTAAATACGGAGGTGCTGAGATTCTTGAAGAACGATGATTCCCTTACTAATATAGTAAGGGAGAACTTAAGTCATCTCCCACTTGAGTGATATACCTAGGCAAGTACTGGGAAGTGGTCGAGGCATTCTTCACTTGCTTGGTGCCTGAGGACAACATGCTAGCAGACACAGGCTGTGTGTGGGGCAGGCACTGAAGCAAGGGGAAGGGTCTCCTTGAACTGGAAGCCTAAGCGGGCTAGTGCTTTTCTAGTAATCCAGAGGAACCCAGAACTTCCTTTGCGACTCTTCCAAGTCCCGTTAACGATGCTGAAAGATACAGGCAAAAGCTAGAGAGAGGGTCACTTGGATTCTAAAATTTTGAGATTTAGCATTTGTTTTATAAAATGTAATGCTCGCATTGGTTTTCTTCCCTGCTGTTAATTTTTGCCACAACAATCCTAAAAGGTCAACCCAGATATCAAATTTGGAAAACTATGAACACGTGTAGCTTCTGTGAAACCGTAGGCCACATGTTTTGCACACAATAACTTAACTGTGCACTTCATAGTATCTTGTGGAGAGGTATCACTTCTCCAAGTACTTCAAGGACATGTTTCCCAGATAGTCACAGAACCTAACTTTTCATTTCAAGGTCAAGGATAAACCTTTTATGCCCCATCACGAATCAGTTTATATCTAGGAACGTTGCCAGCACTGCCCATCACTTTTTAAACAGATTTATTAGCTGCCAATGAAGTTCTCTTTAGACCATCACTTGAAAGGTTAATCTAAAGAAAAAAAAGTTCCATTTTCCTTAGATATAAAAATCAGTTTTTGAATCTCATGATGGTTTTCAAGGACGGTAGTTTTCACCCTAGTAGCTTTCAGAAGAGGATTCACAGTGCAGGATGGTCAGAATTCTTTTGGAATTTCCAAACCTTATCCTTCATTTTACTTTCTGCATGAGAAACTTATGTGTTTGGCTGTTCCTCACAACTCCTGGAATCCTTAAAAGTCATATACTACTTTTGGTAGGGTCAAACAGAGAAAGTAGGATTCAAAAACTGCCTCTTTAACGGTTGACCCCATTTTCATAAAATCTAGCTAACCAAATACTTGCCATACTCTTCATAAGTTAAAAAATCATACAACAAAATAAAGCTCGTTTTTAACATTTAGAACTGATTATTAGGGTACTAAGTAACAAAGAGGCCAAAATTTGAGTCATCTTCAAAGAGTATCAATCCATTTCAACTTGAATGGGAAAAATAACTAGTCTTTGCCAAAGATAAAAACCAGTGGGGACTTAGAATGAAATTTTTCTTTGATCAGAATCTATTGAAGGAATGTTTGATTAAATAAAAGGAAACATCACAATAAGTTCTATATGCATGTTGAAAATAGAATTTAATTTGCCCATTGTTGGATCTGAGTAAATATTGGTTAGATTGTTAGACAGATTAAAATTCACAATAAACTTCTGTAGCAATACTACATTTCATTTTCTATAATGAATGTTCAAAGTTATTTCATTTCATAGCCTAGCAAAAACTGAAGCAACATGGGGAATGATTACCATCATTCTTGAAAGATTTTCCTTGCACATATTAGCTGCACCATGGATTTCAGAGTCATTTCTATACATATGTACAATGTGCCACTCACCTCCTCATCGTTCCTCCTCATACCCTTCCTTGTATTTATAAAACAGTTCGACACATTCCATTGTTCTATTTTCTTACACCTACAAAATATTTGAACAATGTTTCCCCTCATGTGTTATATTATGAATATAATTTATCGCCATAAAAGCACAGTTTCAAACTTTCAATATTTCTTTTAAAATGACATTATTTTCTACACTCTTGCACTTGATATTGTATGAAAAAAAATTCATCCAAAGTGGAAATCACTTGTAGTTTGTAAGGAGGTGGGCAGTGATGGTGTACTTATTGTTGTGCATAATGCAATATGGAAATCTACTGGAAAACTGGAATAAAAGTTCTGTATCACTGCATCTTATACTGGGACTGTACACATGTGTATCTATGACTAAATTAAGTTATACTAGAAATAGAAGTGCCAGAAAATGCTGGAAAGCAGCCAAAATACTTATAAATCTTATATTTGGGTTATAATAATGTATTATAATGTGCCTTTCACCTTCACAGACATATATAAACCTATAAACCTATATGTATACAAACTCAAAAGGTTTAGTAAAAGTAGATGTTTGTAGAGTTTAGGTTCTATTTGTAGTGTATTGACAATTTCAAATTACTTAGATTGATAGAAAAGTATATCATATTTTTTATGTGCTAAACATTTTTCATGGGTTAATGTTTTTGTAATATTGAACCTGCCATGTTTTCCAGCCACACTTTCAAAGGGACTCTTAATAGTCAAAACTTTACAACTCTACTTAAAATAATCACACAATGCAAGTGACCTAAAAATTGTCTATTAATAGTGTAGAATTTTTGGCTTGACTTATATGAGTTTGTTCTTCAAACAATGTAATGGAAGGGTTACAATACATACTTGTTTTATGACAGCAACCTACAACTTAAACATGGAGATAATTTTGTTCAGATAAGGCTAATGAAAATAAGCACTTACCTTATTTTAAAAAACAAATATCTCCACAAAAGGAGAAGGGAAGTAGATATGTAATTGAAAAGGTAAAGATGTGCTTTTACTAGATTTTTGAGTCATATTTGATTAAAAATGGAAAATGTTTTATTTACAGCTACTAGACTACAAAACATTTATTTTCAAATTTTATCTATCTAATGATTGTCAAGAAAGCGTTATGTTTAGTAGGTATAATATTAAGACCAGAATTAATATTTTACTCCATTTTAACTCTAGTATTGTTTTCCTAGATATTTCAATCATCATGTTTTCTTAAAAAGATGACTTTTATTTATACATTTCCACTAGTTTTTTTAGAATTATAAAAGTAACTATCTGGATCCCAAAGATTACAGCTGTTGAAAATTTAAATATCTCAGGACTATAAATATAAACCCAATTTTTAGTTTTTATTTTTCTTGGAGTGTTACCTTAATTCTAGATGTAAGCTGTTTTAAATGCTGACTTGACATAAGATAATAACTGTAGGTATGAATGACCTATAGGAGCATTCTCCAAAGATTACTTTCATAAGTCAAAAGGAGGAATTCCTTTGAAATTAAAATTGAAGACCAGAAATAGATGGAAGAAAAAATGTGAATTAAAATAGGTTGTTTCTAGTTCAACATAAATCTCCTCATTTGCAGTTTATTGGGAAAAGAATGGCTGAAATGTGAAGCATAGCAACATCTACCCTTTCACTCAAATTAAAATCCCAATAGCATGTACTTAAAATATTTACCATTGTTTTACAATAATCATCAATAAAATTTTATATTGATGCCTTGTGAACTGGTTTATACTAGCCCACTGAGGGGTAAAACACTATGGTAATTATTTTCTCTCTGTGCTTAAATATATCTAGTTATCTCCTATTGCCAAAATGTATAATTTACACTACTGCAAGACTCAATCATTGTAAGAAATTAATTACAAATATAAATTAAATTGCAATAAACATTAGCTCTTCCAATTTGAGGGAAACTTTTGAGAGATTAGTTTCATATATAATGGAAAATTAACATTTTAAATTAAAAATTAGCTTTTTAGTGACTTGGTAACCTAGTGTGAAAAGTGTCTACCTATAATTCTATTATTTACTACTTTGCTTCAACGATTTTATTCATTTAGTATATTTTAAAAATCAGCAGCTTAAAGCACAAAACAAATACTTAAGAGCATTTTAGATTTTTATTTCATAGTAAAAAAGAAATGCAATACAGTAGCACATTTTAGTTTCCAACAATATTTACTTATTGATTTATATCTAAAATTTCAGAGGATATCTGTTTCTAAACAATACTATGGAAGTTTAAATATCTGTAACTGCTCAATATTATTGTTAGAGATAAATTATAAAATAAATTTCATGTAAGAGTTTTTAAATATTTGCTCAGTTCATTATTGCAGATTGCTTATCGCTCAAATTTTCTGTCTGTGATTTACAATTTCCCTCAAAATTTCCAACTATTTTTAGTAATAGTAAATATCTTTTGATGAAAGTTAATTTTTCTTTAATTCCTTACCCCATGATTATCATTATAGAAAGTGAAGAACTAATTCTTAATAGGCGAACTTAATTACTTTTCCAGGTCAAAGGCATATTTGGCTAATTTCAATGATCAAAAATTTTATAAAAGATAGAAGAGAAAGAAAGAAACACAAACCAAGAAACAATTACAGAAATTAGAATTTGAGTAAATAGAATGGATTTCCTATTTGACATATCTATATCCATTCAATGATTATTTTATGGTCCTATTTTCATGTATTACTTGATAATAAGGTTTACTTCTTGCAAAAGATGTGAAGATAACAAATAAAAATCTCTCTATATGTTGTACAATTGCTCTGAATAGTCATTTAGAACTGAAGCCATAAGGAGTAATTGCATATAGAAAAGTATAGGCAAAATGCTGAATTACAGTTATCGATTCAACTACCAAAAAGTTTATGGCACGTCTTATCATTATATAGTACAATACATTACATAGAGGTCATTGAGGTCTCAGGCTTCTATCTCTCTTACCTATTTTAATGTTGAAGTAATGTTAATCTGGTGCTCCTTTTCTTTTTCTCCCTTCCTTCCTTCCTTCCTTCTTTGCTTCCTTCCTTCCTTCCTTGCTTCCTTCCTTCCTTCCTTCCTTCCTTCCTTCCTTCCTTCCTTCCTTTCTTCCTCTTTCCTTTTCTCCCTTTCTTTCTTTTTCTTTCTTTCTTTCTTTTTTCTTTCTTTCGTTCTTTCTTTCTTACTTTCTTTTTCCCTTTCTTTCCTTCTTTCTTTCCTTCCTTCCTTCTTTCTTTCTTTCTTTCTTTCTTTCTTTCTTCCTTCCTTCCTTCCTTCCTTTCTTTCTTTCTTTTTCTTTCTTCTTTCTTTCTTTCTTTCTTTCTTTCTTTCTTTCTTTCTTTCTTTCTTTCTTTCTTTCTTTCTTACTTTTTCCCTTTCTTTCCTTCTTTCTTTCCTTCCTTCTTTCTTTCTTCCTTCCTTCCTTTCTTTCTTTCTTTCTTTCTTTCTTTCTTTCTTTCTTTCTTTCTTTCTTTCTTTCTTTCTTTCTTTCTTTCTTTCTCTCTATTTTGTGATAGTACTGAGGCTTGAACCCAACCTGGGTACTGTCCTTGAGCTTCTTTTTTTTTCATATATTTTTATTGTAATTAATAGAAGGGTTACATGATATTTGCCAGATAGATGGTGCATTAATTCCCAAAAATTGATACCCTATTGCATGTCTTGGTCCCCATTTCCCGCCCCCCCACCCGTCATCTTGTTTTCCCCCATTCCCTATCTAATTTCAAATAACCAAATACAAATATATACGATATATCAGGTAACAAAGTGGGATACTGTAACAATATGAGATAACCAAGGGACAGCAAAGGAGATGAGGGATAACATAGTACCTTAAGGACAACAATCATTCGTTATATGGCTTTTGTTTCAATATCCTGGAGGTCCTTTCAATTAGCTTCATACTATATGGCCTTTTGTATCAAGGTTTTGCAAATCTCTGCTAGGAGAGCCCAAGGTTTCTACTGATTATGAAAAATGAGGGAAACCATTGAGCCCAAGTTCCTTTGAGTCTGGCTTACTTCACTGCCAATCCTCTCCTTGAGCTTCTTTTGCTCATGTTATTGCTTTACCACTTGAGCCACAGCTCCACTCTTTGTTTGTTTCTTTGTTTTTGTTTCCTTTTGATTTTTGCTTTTGTGGTAAAAAAAAAAGTACACAAGAATATGAGGGACTTTTCTGCCTGGGCTAACTTTGTAGCACAAAGCTCACGTCTCAACCTCCTGAGTAGCTAGGATAATAGGCACAAGCCACTAGCACCTGCCTCTGAGGCTCCCTTCTTAGAGGATTTTTTTTAAACCTTAGTATTTTCTTTCTTTCGTTTTTTTTTTGTAATTTTTACTCACATTCTAAAGGTATAGGGAAACTTTTTCCTTTCATAAAGTAGCACTTTGTAATATTTGTTATGCAAAACAATGATTGACCTTTATTTATGTATACGTTACAAATCTCAACTATTTATTTTCTATTTCAGAGAAAGTAACTTTTAGCCTCTCATCAAATGTATTACTAAATTAACTGTTACTTGGTAAATGTATTCATTTATGTGTAATAAAATGGATAAATAAGGAGTCTCCTTTTACCTTTGAAAATTGGAATACACAATAAAAATCCTATGAACAATGTATTTTACAAATAATTTCATTTTTGAGTTTGCATGTTGCTTGTCTGTAAATTATGTATGGGATATTTGCATTTAGGTTTTTATAGGATTTTGAAGCTATTTTGGTTTTATTCTCTTCTGCATGTGAACAAGAATGGTCAGGTAAAAGCTGTTGTACCTAAACATTTTCGGTAAAGGTTTATGTGAGAGAAATTTTAAAATACAATCTCTTGTCTTTTTCAGTTTCAGAGAGATAGAAACCCTCATTTATGCCACTACTTTATATATTCCTGTTATGGCATTTTCAAAATTTACATTGACTTCCAAGTTTAATGAATCTAATATACTTGATTATACTAGAGAATTAAACATTCAATTTGGGGGAAATTTACAATTATAGCAAATATTACATGCTTACTATGCGTAACTTACAGTCATAAGAACTTTAGGTTGTTATTGCCCAGAGTTTTAAACTGAAAGGTGGCTAATTTTCAAAAGTTCAAAAATTGAATTTGCTTCAAGTACATCTCCAAAAGTTGTGTCTTCTTTTTTCCTAACTCTGTAAGCAGATAGAGACATGTTTATTGAAGCTTATGTAGGCTTTGTTGGTTGAAATTATGAATATGAGGCATTCAAATTTGCAGTGTTGGGAGTTGATAGTGTTTAATTTCTATATTTATTAGATTGCACTGTGTTTTAGAAAATTTATTTGTAAAGCTAGGATGACTGCGAAGATGCTGTGTTTGCTAGAATATAGCAGTTACATTTCCTATATATATGTGTGTGCCAATAAAGAAAATTCAAAATTAAATTTCTCAACAACGGCAAATATTAACTAGAGATCTGACATTCTACATTCTATTGCTGTAATTTGATGTCAAATGTTTCCATTACATAATAAAATATTAAGTTTCTAGCATGTAAAGCTGTGTAGAGACTCCAGCAGGCTAGAACTAGTAATCAATGGTAGTCATAAAAGTCAAACCTGCCAAGTCCCCTGCAGTTTGTGTTTTCTTTTGTTTTTCTCTTCCTCTAGCTGACTATTCTTCATTCACTTCATGGGATTTGCATGATTCTACAAGAAACAAAGAAATCCCTAGCTATCTTATATGAGAGTGGGAAAGAATATAATTAAGATGAAATCATCCCACAGACTCTGAAGAAAGGTACCAACAGAGTCCAACTTAGGCTAGAAGATGCCAGCTGAGTTTAAAAGCCTGCAATTTTACTCTTTGAAAATATATACTTACATTTTGCCAGAAGTGACATGCAGATAAAATTATTTTTCTTGCAAAGTGATAGTTACTTGCAATGCAGTAAATACAAATAGATTCAGTAGCTGAAGAGGTAACTTTTTGCCTTGTCATAACCACTCAGTAAATGTTTGGATGGTTATTCTTAGTTGTTTGAAAAAATAAAAAGCAAACTAATGTATCGCTACATGTTGTCTTAGAAATAAGATGAGAAATGACTCTTAACAAGCAAACAATGAAAATAAACTTCACAAATTACTCATTTATCTGGATAGATAAAACACATAAAAAAAACAGCACTATCCTGCCCAGAACTTGGAAGTAATGGTTAAAAACCATTTATAAGATATCTGTAGTTTAATAAATGGCTTTCGTATTTTATAAACTATCAAAATGGTCCTTTTTCACTGTGTATATTGAAATCAAATGGAATCTCCTCATTTGTTATTTTTTAAAAAGGAAAGTGAATTTTTCTTTTACTGCCTTTAACAATTAAAATCTCCCCTAGCATACGCTTTGTTTACATGGAAAATCTTTTTTTTTCTCATTTGAAACATAAACGGGTCTGGATGAATTAAACGAGACTGCATGTTGAAGTAAACTTTTGAGACAGATTGAAATGACAGGAGAGTCAGAGTTCAGGCATCCAAATCTGAGAGCCTGCTGCCGCCCACATTTCCAGAATTCCTGTTCTGTGAACATCCATGCTCAAATTCCAGGAAACTATAGATACTTTCTCTTCCAATCTCATTCTGTTTCTTGAAAGTGAATCTATCTACAGCTTATTTATGCTTGGATGCCCGGAAGTTTGGGAAATAAAAAGATGCGGCACTTTGTTTCTAATCTGCGGATTTAGTGTTTCTAATTGATGAATCATAAAGCTTTGTGTTATTTCTTAGCATATCAGACAAGGAAGTGGATGAACCCTCAAAGGGAAAAATGAGAATTAAATAAGTATAATTTGATGCTGGGCAGTTTGCAGGGAAGCAACAGGAAATGATGAATCACCCAGGATCTGTCCACAATTGGAAAATAATAGCTCCCCTAAACCTCAGTTGGCAAACAGAAGGAGCTCTCACTAGAATCCATTTGGTAACAACATCCGGACATAGACCTTCTGGTAAAGTTCGGACCTCAGGTGCAGAATTACGGTTGATATCAAGTATCATCCAGGAACCTGCCTCCGGGTACCCAGTCTTCTGTTGCCTCCATTGGCCAGATCTAACTAGTATCCAGAGCACAGAAGCCTTGCGGATGAAATGCATCAAAGTCAACCTGAACAAATGCAGACTGTGAAGGAGAAATACTATGGAATTCACACGGGAGGATTCAACTGTTGCTTGATTTCTCTCCCTTACTAGTTGCCATTCATAGACCAACAATAAAACTTCTCTTTGGTTAGTTTTTCCCCAATCCAGTTGGATTTACACACACAATATACTTAGAATAATGTCTTCCTCTCGAAGTTATTTTTGTTGTTCATTTATGTGGGTGTATACTGTTCTATGGTGTGTCCGTTTTTGTTTTTATTACGCATATTGTTATAAAAAGGGCTGCTGGCTAAAATGAATGGTATACAGTTAAAATAGCCTGTATGCTTTTTTTCCCCCATGAGTGTAGGGTAAATTCTAGTTAGGACAACTCTTAAAATTCCTATTTGGAAAAAATTTTTCTCTGGGATTTTCTTATTTCTGTTTTTATTTTTTTGTGTGTCTTTTACTACCTCTCCATCAATTATTTTTTTTCATTAGAGAATATACAAAACAAAGGAAGCGATTCTGTCCGTAAAAGTGAGTACAAGAGGGAAAAATCATATTAAATAGATTCAGATATAATAATAAAAAAGCATTTCTTCTGTTAAAGCTATTAACTGGGAGGGTGGGCAAGGGACATTTCCTCCACTGTGTACAGTGCTTATTGCAGACAGAATTCGTGTTTTCTAGCTCTTCATTATTTTTAGTAGTTTTATTTGAAGACTCTAAGGAATGAGAAATAGATAAAAATACTAAAATGTGAAAACATTTTATTCTACATCCAATAAATGAGATCGGTTTTATTTTGGTGGCAATTCATTTTACAAACAAAGCAGTTTGTTCATTTCTTTATTTGTTCATAGTCAATAATTCTTGAAATATATTGCTCAGGTTGAGGCAATACAGAGCAACAAACTCTCTGACTTGAAGTCCTGGGAGATAGGGAACATTCAATTATTTGTCTCAGTTTCCTCTCCTACAAGCCAGTGAAATATGAAGACTTGAGGACTATACTTTAGGGAAATTTAACATTATTGGTCTTCAGAAGTTATTTTTGTATAAATAATAAAATTATAAAACAGGTAACTAAAAGCCCAAATGCAGGGTTAACTTTCCTCAAAGCTGTTGAATTCACATTTCAGCTCTTAAAAAGCATAGGGATTGCCAGGTGCCAGTGGTTCATGCCTGTAATCCTAGCTACTCAGAAGGCTGAGACCTGAGGATCGTGGTTCAAAGCCAGCGGGAGCACTAAAGTCTTATGAGACTCTTCTTTCCAATTAGTAACAGAAAAAGCTAGAAATGACACTGCGGTTTTAATGGTAAAGTGATAGCCTTAAGAAAAACAGTTCAGGGATAGTTCCCATACCCTAAATTCAAGCCCTTAGACATGAAAAAGGAAAGAAAGAAAGAAAGAAAGAAAGAAAGAAAGAAAGAAAGAAAGAAAGAAAGAAAAAGATGTAGTCATTGTCCCTCTGCTTGAGAGTAGAAGAGCTGGTAGGTGGATAAAGAAAGTCACAGGATAAGGATAAGACATTAGGTGTCCTGTGAGTGTCACACAGCAATGACAAAAAGTAAAATAAAATAATTATTGTATATGCTATTTCATTAACTCATCGATTTCATTGTGGGTTTTATTTGTAGCTTTCTCAGTGTATAGGAATATTTAAACAGATAACCAAATTTAGAACACTACTAAAGCTGGAAGGGACTCAGATATTATACTATGACAGCATGTGTCCACAGAAGCTAAGCAATGTCGGTCCCTGTAGCCTAGGAGCGGCATCTGGCTTCCACATTCCCATCTCGTAAAATACTTTGAAACAATATGATTTTAGTTTCCCCTCAAAAATTTAAGTAGAAATGATTTTATAAATAAATTTTATAAATGTTATTGTATAAATTTGGTACTAATGTTGAGATAACAAAATGTATCATGACAAAATACTTGGATATAGTCTACTTCTAGCTGGATTTGCAATCATGATAACCTCAGTCACTTTCACACTTATCCTATGAATGTCACCACAGTAATCTTTCTTAGTTTCTGTTTACTATTTTTCTAATGAAGTAACTCTGGTAGCAACAACCAAAGTGCTTGTAACTTGTAACAACTTAAGCAAAATTTAATATCAGGTTGAGATTTGATTTTTTTGAAGTCCATGTAATAGACATTAAGGTAAATAATAATGTATTTTAGGTAACCATTTGTAAAGTGAAGGATCTTTGTTTTAAAGCTTAAGTACATTTTGTTGTGTTGTGGTTTACCTACAGCGTGTTTGGATTTTTTGTCTTCAGATCAAGTAATAAAGAAAATCACTACTATAAGTAAACAACAAGTACCTTATTCTCCATTATTAGACAATTTATATATATATATAGTAAATACAACCGATTATTAAATGGATTTTCTTTCTTTTTTTCCTCCAAAGACAACTGAATACCCAAACACAGTCAAATTCTCCTTTCACCCTATTGATTTATACTAAAAATTCCTTTAGGTCAATGATACAGTGATGATCTCTTTTTCCAATAGTTTTATCTCCAGGGCTGGGTTACTGTGCTGTGTTCTACATAGCAATACCCCAATTCATTCTACTTTATACCACTGTGTAATTTTTTTTTCTGCTCCTACTTATATCTCTTTTATACTTAATTTAACTATTTTTATTTAGGACTCTTTAAATAACTGTATTGGGAAGATCTTTAAGTGTTTCCATTCTCTCTTAGTGGGATTTGATTGATTCCATTACCAGAACACATTATAGCAACATTTTAACTGTGTTTCTTTTCTTTTTTAGTTTCTAAGTCAGTCTGAAATTATTATTATTCGATTACAAGCATCATACAAGAGCTAATGCCCCACTCCCCATGGTATATTACTAGCTTGTATTAGTTTTTATGTGCAATCATATTATTTTGGCATAAGTATCACATTGTGATTTTCTAGAAAAGTGACCTTTTCAGTTCGGCTTTAGAACACTCTTCTAAATGTTGGGTGCATAAGACAGTGTTCTGCTATTTCTTAGTATGGGTAACTAATGTAGTCATAGTTGCATGGAAGAAGTTTCTCATGGGACTTTCTCCATCTCCCATTTAGCTTTCATGCTATGTATTTTTCTGATGCCATTTCCTTTTGTAGGAAGTTACTTTATAAATCAATGGATTTCCATGTAAAATCTCTCCATTAAATCTGATTGACCACTTGAGACATTATATTTTTACTCTTTCTTAAAATTTCCTTATTTAGACATAATCAGAAAACAGCTTTCAGAAGAAGCAGAGAAATGCTTGTATCTTTTACTAAGTTTCTCCAGGTGGGAATTAATTATATACCGTAGTACAGTAAACCACCGCAAAAAGTGTACCGCTGTAAATAATGAAGTCATTCAGATTTCACTAGTTTTATATACACTGAAATGTGTGTGTGTGCATGGGCATTTAGTTGTATACTATCAAACTCTAACTTTTTCCCCTCATTTTTAGTCTTTATCACATGATACCTTTCTATACTTTTCGTATATCATTTTCATTATATTAGAATAATTGAAAATCTCAGGTCAATGTCTATATCACCTACACTATTAATTGCATTTCCTTTACCACAATTGTCATCCATCAACCACAGTATAGCAATTCATTTGTGCTTCCCTTTGCTTACTTTAATTCACATGTCTTTAACTTCTTGTTTGAATTACATTTCCCCAAAAGGAAAAAATAACTAAACTTTCTTTTAACGTAATAGCTGTTATAAAGCTAATGGCATAAATGCACTTAATTCTAGCAAGAAATATACTGTACTAATGACAGGTGAACTATCTAATCAGAGAGATTTTCCATATTCTTAGATCTTGGTCTTTTATTAGCAGGAAATATATGAACATTAATTATCTACAGTTAGACACCTAAATGTCTTCTAAACTGAAATTTCTTTGATCACATGTGATTTTCTTAGTATTTCTGTTTTAAGCAGGACAAAAAGACTCATTTCATAAAAAAGTTTATTTCAACTCATCCAATTCTACCTATATTTTCTTTCTTTCTTTCTTTCTTTCTTTCTTTCTTTCTTTCTTTCTTTCTTTCTTTCTTTCTTTCTTTCTCTCCTTTCCTTTTTCTTTCTTTCTCTCTCCCTCCTTCTCTCCCTCCTTCTCTCCCTCCCTCCCTCCCTCCCTCCCTCCCTCCCTCCCTCCCTCCCTCCCTCCCTCTCTCTCTCTCTCTCTCTCTCTCTCTCTCTCTCTCTCTCTCTCTCTCTCTCTCTCTCTCTCTCTCTTTCTTTCTTTTGTCCGGTTGTGAGGCTTGGACTTTGGGCCTAGGCACTGTCCCTGAGCTCTTCAGCTCAAGGTTTCGGCCCTATTCCTTGAGCCTCAGTACCACTTCCATTTTTTTTTCTAGTGGTTAATTGAAGAGTCTCAAAGTCTTTTAGACCATGCTGGCTTTGAACCACTATCCTCAGATCTCAGCCTCCTGAGTAGCTAGGATTACAGGTGTGAGCCACTGCTCCCAGCTTGTATCTATATTTTCAAGGGTTTGGTGTCTATATTTTCAACAATTTAGTAGTGTTTAGGTCAAATTCCTGTTAACCAATATTGATGAATGCCTTCCTCTGTTATTTTCAGTTTTGACATGAGATTATATTTTTTAGAAATATCCTGTATAGATTTCGGTTATACATTATTGAGGTAGTTCTTTTGTAGTGCTTAGATTTTCTGATTTTTTTTAACAATGTATATCATCAAGGAGTGATAGTACTGAAACTTGAAACTTGATATTTTAGATAATTGAGAAAAGTAAGGAATAGTAAATAATCCATATAGAATCATCAATATAATGATTAGTATTTTAAAAATAAAATTGTTATATCAGATTTTTTGCATGCTTTCCAAAAATTTTATCAGATTCAGTAAAATATTACCAAAAATATGCCAGATGCCAAGAGTCAAATATACGTTCATAATAATACATAAACTTCCAATTTTCAGAAAGTTAAAAAATTGCTTATGAGGATCAAGATACAATGATATGATTAGTTAAGCAAGAGAACAATACTTCTTTTGTAGACAATTGCATGGAGACACTTACATGTGTCCACACGTAGCTAGCCTGGGTATAAAGAACAATTCTAATGAGGTAGGACAAGGTAAAAGAAAACTCATCTTACCTATCCCTCTAGGCTGTATCAGGATGAAAATGAAGTGTATGTTTATTGTACAAATAAGTCAACATTTCTTTTATAAAGATGAAGAATCAGTCCATATTACAATATGCTTTAGCAATCAAAATCTGTTATCCATAACTCTAACATCGATTCAATTTCACTAAATATATTTATTCCTAAGGAAAAATAAATATCAGATATTTTATCTCTTACCTTTTCCACTAACATACCATATGATTATTCAGAGCAATTGTTCTTAGAAACACCAAAGCTGTACAGAAATGAGGGACATTTTATAGAAATTTTGATGGGCATAGATTAGGATTAATATAACCTAAAGTATATTTGGCATTTGTAAAATTTGATATTGGAAAATTACAATATCAAAATTACAAAATCAAAACAAATATTATGGTCTCTCAAGTTACTATCATGATCAATATTTATCAGCAAAAGTATTATTTGTACTATTTGTATCATCTCGGGTTCTCCTTACATTGTCCCAATTTTTTCAAAAGAAATCTCAGTTAGGGCCTGGAGTTTAGCCTAGCGGTAGAGTGCTTGCCTAGCATGCATGAGGACCCAGGTTCAATTCCTTGGTACCACATACACAGAAAAACGTCAGAAGTGGTGCTGGGGCTCAAGTGGTAGAGCTCTAGCCCCGAGAAAGTCCAAGGACAATGCTCAGGCCCTGAGTTCATGGCCCAGGACTGGCAAAAAAAAAAAAAGAAATCTCAGCTAATCACTTCTTTTCTTTCTAAACTGTCCAGATAATTTATAGAGGGGTTACAGTTAGTGGGTGCCAGGTAGTGGGTGCATTACTTCTCACATGTTGATATCCCTTCTCATGTTTTTATCCCTATTTGCCTCCTCCCACCCCTTCCCAATCATCTTGTTTGTCCCTCTTCCCTTTTGTATTTCAAATAAACAAATAAATGTATATACAATATACCAGGTAACAAAGTCAGGTTATAGTAACAATAAGAGATTAACCTTAAGGACAAAAATCACTTCTTGACACTGGTACATATATTTTTAGGTTCCCGGTTTGTTCCTATGTATAGCCATGACTAAATGTTGAGGTATAAGATGATCTTGCTCCATGGCTGAAAAGTTCAGAAAACCAGAGATTAATTCTACATGTTTTCTTTTCAACATATGGAGTGCAAAGATGTATAAAACATATTTAGTAGAATTGTGTACCTGTGTTTTTTGTCAATAGAAGTGATATTCTTTGGTGTTATAAAATAGCATTCAATAGCCACACAGGAGCACTTACATTTAAATTAAGTAAACTAAATGGAAACATTTAATCATACACTACATTGTCCAAATTCTAAGAAGTCAATAACTGTGTGTGGCTACAGGCTGATACATTAATCAGCATTGATATAGGATGTAGGATACATTAATACATCCACCCAAAATTCAGTTGGGTACAGTTTCTAAACCAAAAGACTCTGCTATTTATATTTACCAAAAAATGCACTGGGGATGTGAATTGACCCGACAGAGAAAGGAATTATATGAATTCAAATGCCACAGAATCCAACTATAATTAAAAATTGCAATGTATCCAAATGCAAAATATGCATATTTTACTTGAGGATGTCTCGCTTTTGTCACCCAAATGTTTACTAAAATAAAAGATATTCCTGATGTTCTAAAATAATTATTAATTAAGCTGGGTACCTGTGGCTCATGGCTGCAATTTTAACTACACAGGAAGCTGAGATGTGAGGATCAGGTTTGAACAGCCCTGTGCAGGAAAGTCCCTCAGATTCTTACAGCCAATTAACTACGAAAAAGCCAAAAATCCGGAAGTGGAGATATGGCTCAAGTGGTAGAGCATTACTACTAATATAATATAAGCCTGGTATTTGAGTAGTTATCAAATCAAAAACAAAGAAATTAAATCACTAAATGGTAAATGCACAGTAAAAATGAAGTAATACACAACAAAGCAATGGCTGACTATGCAAACTAGAATTTGAAAGTGAGAAAACAAACAATAAAAGCATGTTTAAAAAAAATGTAAGGTCAACTAGGGAGATTCTTCCAGGTCTCTTGAGGGACAGTGAGGAAAATATTTTTCTGGGAAAGGGTGGGGAACATGCCAGGAACTAGGCTAGATTTTCCAGGGTGAAAATATAAAACCATAATGGAATCAGACAGTAGCAATTAATGTCATAGAATTATTGACATTTAAAGTTTCTCAGAAGATTTGATGTTTAGTAATCTTGGCTCTGAACTCTAGAATTACAAGTGAGGTAGCTGACAAACAGCAGGTTATTAGAGAAGATTTTACAAAGAAAATGAGGACTCATCTTGGCATTCAGGAAAGCAAATGGAGGAGTGACATACAGAGAGTTTCACATCTATACTGTGGAATGTCTGGACTAGCTTGGCTGTGTTACATATTATGCAATTAAACACTGCGACAACAACGACTTGAGTCTACATGAACCAAGAGACTAATCACTAGTGAATTCATCTTTAAATAGGGATTAATTGGAAATTAATCTAGAATTGAAATGCTAAATATTTGTGGTATAAAAAAGCAATATTAACATTACACATTGGCAGGGATATCCCTGGGCACATTTATATTAGAATTTATGACTTGAGAGTGTACCTTGAAATGTGGAAACATGGAAAAATGTGAATAACTGCAGTAGGGATTACGTAGGAAGACAGAAAAGGAAACATGTGAATGTATGCATAAATACACGAGCTTGTATGTAATTTATACCATCAAACTAAACAAACCAAAATTAAGTGCTCAGCCTCCAGTTTATCATAGTTTTAGGGGATTATTGAGACAAAGTAAGTCCGACCAAATCTAATTAGTAATAAAGTTTTATTGGCAATGTACAAGGTTAAGGAAAACATTTTACTAGTTTTAAGTGGGTGAAATTAATGAGTTTACTTTTATGTTAAAACTTTATTTGTTATTAGTGGCCATTGGTGGATTAATATGTGGATATGGCAATCTATATTACTAATTCAAGTTGACTACTACTAAAGATTTATATAAAAGTATCCCCTCAATTTGAAAAAAGGTGCTACATCTTTTTCATGGGCACAATTTGCATCTGTTAGATATGTCTTGTATCAGAATTCCCTTGAAATAATACACATTTGCAAAAAAAAATCCGGAAACACTAAGTATGTTAGCTAAATGCAGTAACCCAGTGAAATGCATGCTGAAACGCAGTAGAAATAGGTGATTTCCACATTACAATGTTTGCCTTGAAAACTCAGGATGTGAGAAAGCCAAACTAAGCTAACAGGGAATTTAAATGTTATTCAAAGCGGATGGGATAAAGTGGACTCATAATTTAACGGTGTCCTAAAGACGTGCTGAATGAGGGAGGGGCTGTTTAACACATGTCACAAGTAGGATGTTATTAAGGGATTTCTTATGAAGTAGTTATGTTATTCTCAGGTCATACATAAATACTTTCTCACATTTTCTCTACATGACTCCAAATATATATATATATATATATATATATATATTCGACTTTCTTCTTTTACATTTTTAACGGAAAAATTTGAATCACTTGGGAAGCAACATTATTTTTATAGATCAAACTGCATTACCTAAGGTGATAACTCAGGAAAGCATTCTTTCAATACATGGCTATCAGTGTGAAATCAGGATCTATTGCATCCCAACCCTGCTGTCTCCTCCCACCAAGGCAATGGCTGCTTCCATAGCACTACAATTCTGGCACTCATATATAATTCTCTAAAAGCATTGTGCTGAGGGTCCACTAAGATGAATAAATAAATGAGTAAATTGATGTTCAAGGAAGGATCCACAATAGCACGAAGAAGATGAGACTGGAAACAGCTGCAACACTATGATGAAGGTGTAATAATGAAGCAGAGAATTAAAGTAACCAGAGTTGCAGAGAGGTTTCAGAAAGAGGATGGCACTTGTCTCCATGTCTTTCTTCTCTTACTTTACTCCTGTAATGAGTACATGAAAATCCATAGACTGTGGCCTTTGAGAGACAAGCACATCAAAAGAGACCACATCAAAATAATGAAGGTATCAGTTTTAGAGTAGGTTTTTTGGCTCTTCAAAGCGTAAATAAAATTTGTTCCTAGAGTGCTTTTGTTCATATCCTTTATTTACCATTTCACCATACTTTTGGCTCAGGCACAAGGTCAGTGGGAAGAAACTGATCCAAGATGAGTAAACTTCCTAATTCTAAAGTGCTGTTTTAGGAATGGGGTTCAAGGCAGTGAGTGAGCATATGCCTGGCTTGCACAAAGCCTCAGGTTCCCCAGCACTGCACATACAGATGGAGTGCAATTCCAGGACACTGTTGGAATAAATTACAGTGAAAGGCAAGGGATTCCGTTCTGTGATTAAATATGTGGGCTATCTTAATTTTTAGCATGACATTCATGTCAGCTTCATAAAGAAAGGGGGGAATTAGCCCAAGGATAGACATGAAAAAACTCTATTCACAGGTAGGACTGTCACGGTATTAGCCCTCCCATGTTTGAAAGGCTGACTTAGATAAAAATGGACTATTGTAGGGTGACTTTCACCCATTCCTAAGTCTTCAGGTATTGATTTTTTTTGAATTGCAGAAAGTATTATATTTTCCTACAAGTATCCAACATACTTTAATTATATTATCCTATCTTTCCCTCTCATTCCTACCAATGCCCCCCTCCTTCCTATTCACAAGTATTCCCCCTTCTGCTTTCATAACTTAAAAAAAAAATCTAGATTCCACATATGAGAGAAATCAGGTTTTGATTTTTAAATAGTCTTTTTTAAAAATTCGGTCTCTATTTTGGAGGCTGATAAAACTTAACTACAATATATGTTTAAGGAGATTCATAGAATGCTAGAACTGGATAGGCTTTTAGGGTTAAAGATATCACTCACTGGTTAATGATATCACTCTGCCATCCAGCTAGACTTGAAGGAAAGTAAGGAAAACATGGAACCCAAAGAATTGCAGTGAGAGCAAAAAGATTACAGGCTAAAACAGACATAGTGGATGGGTGCTCTTCCGAGCTACAGAGGAATGGTCTGGTGGGTACCACAAAGCAAATATTAGCATTGTCCCCCGTCAGTAAGGATGACTTTCTTGCTCTTGCCATTCCTGATCCATTGCCCTGCATGGCTAATATGACTTTTGCGCCCTCTTTAACCATCCCAAAGACCACATGCTTGCCATCCAACCAATCAATCTTGAAAGTGCAGATGAAAAATTGGGGACCATTTGTGCTTGGTCCAGCATTGTCCATGGGCAAGGTTCAAGGATGGAATTCTCATCCTCAAGATTCATTCCATAGATGGATTTGCCACTAGCGCCATTATGACATGTGAAGTCACCATCCTGGCACATGAATCCTGGGATAGTCCAGAAGTATTATCATTACTCTCCATTGATTTGAAGAAATGTTAAACATCAATTGACTAGCATATTTGAAAAATTAAATCTTGAGAATTCTCAATAATGTTTTTCATTTACAACAATCTTTTCCTGATAACATTATTTGTTAATTTTGGAAGAATAATTTTTTCCATCCTTAATTTGATACTTATTCTTCAATATTACTCTAAAATATGAATGATTGTTAGCAAATATTCCATCAATGACAAATATGACAATTTAATCTAGATCACTGTTATAATTAAAGGTACTTGTTCATTAAAATATACATTTACTAGGCCAGGAGCATAGCCTAATGGTAGAGTGCTGGTCTAGCATGCATGAATCCATAGGTTTGGTTCCTCAATACCACATACAGAGAAAAAGTCAGAAGTGGCACTGTGGCTTGTGGCAGAGCGCTGTCCAAGGACAGTGGCCAGGCCCTGAGCTCAAGCCACAGGACTGGCAAAAAAAGTAACAAATAAAAAAATAAACCAACGTTTTCCTGTATTCCCTTTGCAAACACTGGATATCTGTTTTTGGAATATTTAGCATTTGCCATCTTTTGTTTACATAATATCTGCCCCCAATGCCTGTCCCTACTTCTGGAAGACACTGGTGCTACTACACTATTGGGTATATTTTTCTTCCTAATTTAGGATAACAGTCTTTGTTGGCCCATTAGTTTTTTTTTTGCCCTAGGTTCTGCTGCAAGAATTTATGAAAGAAATCATACCAATTCACAAATTTGACCATATTGAGTCACATGGATTTGATTTGCCAAAATGTAAAACACTGTCTTGAACATTTACAATGTGGTTAGAAAGAAGACTGAACTGTAAGGAAAGCACTTTTTTGGTGTGATGTCCACTTAACTAATAAATCTGTCATCACTGACTGGTCTCCATTTCCTCTGAAATAAACAAATCACTGTTGAATACTTTGAAACAGGAGACTTCTAGGAAAACAAAAGTCACTTTTCCTCTCTCCTCAAAGAAATAAATATTTCATAAGTGGAAGTAGGATGTCAGAGAAGGGCGCTGGGTCACCACACCTGTGAGGAAGACAGCAGCTAGTCACAGAGCAGGAATTCAATCCAAAATCAAACCTTGACTTTCAGCAAAAGGGCGAGACTAAGCCAAGAATGAAAGTTGTAGGCAAAGGCCCTGGAAATCTCTTAAGCAGAAAACATGATTTGTGGGAACTTAGGAAATCTGTAGAGGAAAGGTTAGGAATTTTATATGGAGCCTTGTGAATTAACCCTGAAGTACTTTTTATCATTAGATTAGATCAGATTCCACTATGAGTTAAAGGCTAATTAATTCTCTGGTAAGAACTTTCACTAGAAAATCAGAATCTTGGGTAAAGAACAAACATCAATATTCAAAGAAGAGTTTCTTTTTTTTTTTTTTAAAGCAATTGCATATACCTTCAAATTGGAAATTCACCAAAGGAGCATAAGGCCAGATAAGCAATAATCAACAAGACAAACCAAATGCCTAGAACACACAAAAAGCCAGTATGACACAAAACAACCTAAGAGACATTAAGAGGAAAATTAAAAGTGTATCACACATCAAATGTAAAAGCATAATATATTGTCATTTACTCTGCTTTTGATTAAGCCCATAGAATTTTTAAAATATTTTTTCCTAATTACAGAGCAATCTGCCCCCATTCTCATGCATCTATTAGATCTCTTTGAGCACAATGAACCATGACTTATGCTTGTATTATCCTAACCAAGACAAAATTAAACAGAAACCTACTATCATTGGAAATAACTGTTTCAGAAACTTTGCAAAGAGCCCATTGTTACCTGGTTTCTGTCTGTATCGGCATTTCTAGGACTGGCAAGATGCCATTGTTATAACCCTGGTTTCTTTGCAGCTTACTGCTCACCTTATGCTGGTCCTTTTTTATTTTTTATTGTCAGGGTAATCTATAAAGGGGTTACAATTACATTCACCAGGTAGTAGGTGCATTACTTTTCACACACTGATAACCCTTCTCATGTTTTTGTCCCCATTTCATTTCCCCACCCATTCCCTTCCAATCATCCTTTTTTTCCCCCCTTCCCTTTCCTATTTCAAATAAACAAATAAACATATACACAATATTCCAGGTAACAAAGTCAGACAGAGTAACAATATGGGACTAACCAAAGGGCAAAAAAAGAAAAGAAGAGAAATAATATAGTACCTTAAGAACAACCACACAAGATAAAGCTCTTATATCCAAATGCTAGAGTTCATTTCGTTTAGTCTCATTCTATATGACCTTATGTACCTAGGTTTTGTGTTATTGTAATCCTCTGCTAGGAGACTCCTAGATGTGTAATAATTATTACCATTGAGGGAAACCATTGGGCCTATGTTCCCTTGGGTCTGGCTTACTCACTTAATATGATTTTTTGCAAATCCTTCAATTTCCTTACAAATGGGGCAATGTCATTCTTTCTGGTGGCAGCATTGAATTCCATTGTGTATAAATACCACATTTTTCTTGATCCAGTCATCTACTGAGGGGCATCTGGGTTGGTTCCACATAATTGCTATGGTAAATAATGCTGCAACGAACATCATTGTGCTAGTGGCTTTATTATGCCCTTGTTTCTGAATACTTGGGTTAATGCCAAGGAGTGGAATTGCTGGGTCGTAGGGGAGTTCTATGTTTAGTCTTTTGAGGAACTTCCATACTGCTTTCCATAGTGGTTGAACAAGTTTACACTTCTACCACAGTATAGTAATGAGCCCTCCTGGCCACATCCCCACCAGCATCTATTGTTCGTAGATTTCTTGATCATAGCCATTCTAAGGGAGTAAGATGGAATCTCAAAGTTGTTTTGATTTGCATTTCTTTTTTTTAAGAAAATTCTTTTTTTTCTTTTTCATATATTTTTATTGTAATTAATAGAAGGGTTACATAATATTTGCCAGATAGATGGTGCATTAATTCATATACATTGATACCCTTTCACATGTCTTGGTCCCCATTACCCTCCCCCCCACCCCACCCCTCATCTTGTTTTCCCCCGTTCCCTATCCAAATTCAAATAACCAAATACAAATATATCCAATATATCAGGTAACAAAGGGAGATACTGTAACAATATGAGATAACCAAGGGACAGCAAAAGAGATGAGAGATAACACAGTACCTTAAGAACAACAACCATTCATTATATGGCTTATGTTTCTATATCCTAGAGATCCTTTCATTTAGCGTCATAGTATATGGCCTTTTTATCAAGGTTTTGCTCTATTGAAAATCTCTGCTAGGAGAGCCCAAGGTTTCTACTGATTATGACAAATGAGGGAAACCATTGAGCCTAAGTTCCTTTGAGTCTGGCTTACTTCACTTAATATGATTTTTTCTAATACTTTCCATTTCCTAACAAATGGGGCAATGTCATTCTTTCTGACAGCAGCATAGAATTCCATTGTATACAAATACCACATCTTGTTGATCCACTCATCAACTGAGGGACATCTAAGTTGGTTCCATATCTTTGCTATGGTAAATAGTGCTGCAATAAACATTGTTGTGCTGGTGGATTTAGTATGTCCTTGTTTCTGGATGATTGGGTAAATGCCAAGTATCGGAATTGCTGAATCATAGGGGAGCTCTATGTTTAGTCTTATTTCTTTTATGAGCATTTCTTCATGTGTTTATAAGCCATTCTTATTTCTTCTTCAGAGAAGTCTCTCTTTAAGCCTTTAGCCCACCTTTTAATGGGATGGTAGTTTCTTTGAAGATTTGATTTGGAGAGATACAATTTTTTTAGCTATTGATATGCTTTAGATATTAAGACTTTGTTATATGGTTGGTGAAGATCTCCTCGCATTTTGTGCACTTTCTATTCAAGTTGTCAGTGATGTCCTTTGCCATACAGAAGCTCTGAAGTTTAATGCAGTCCCATTTGTCCAAACTTTCTTTAATTTGTTGTGGTTCTGGGTCTTTATTAAGAAAGTTTCAGCCTATGCCAAGGAGACCTAGTGTATCTCCTATTCCTTCTTGTAAAGTTTTCACCATATCTGCTTTTACCGTGAGGTCTTTGATCCGTTTGGAATTATTCCTGGTACAGGGTGACATAGAAAGATCCAACCTTAGTTTTCTACAGGTGCTTAACCAATTCTGCCAGCATCTCTTGTTGAAGAAGCTAGTTGTACCTAGTACTGCCTAATGTTCCCAGGGGATCCAGCTGACAAAAATCATAATTTTTTTCTTTCATGAATACATTTTATGGCTTGAGATGGGTTATTGTAATTGCACAATGCCAGGGTTTCATAAGCATCATAAAAATAGATTAGTATTACATAGTATACAAAGATGATTTTTATTGACATAAGTAGAAAAATCACTTTTTTAGCATTATCGCTTTCTACTCTGCAACTTTCATCAATAAATTTATAAGTGTATTTATTAACCAGATTGAAATTACTTTTCCCACAAAGTCTAGGACTGTAAGAGTGTCATGTCTGTGGGTTCTGTGAGAACAAAAATAGAAAAGTTGACATTTTATCCATAATAGGTTTGCAGATGAGATATTTGTATATGTGAGAAGGCCTACTATGTTAGCATGCATGGAACCTGAACTATTAATATTTAAAAATATTTGATAGGGGCCGGGAGTTTGGCCTAGTGGTAGAGTGCTTGCCTAGCATGCATAACAACCAGGATTTGATTCCTCAGTACCACATACACAGAAAAAAAACTTCAGGTGGTGTTGTGGCTCAAGTGGTAGAGCTCTACCCTTGAGAAAGCCCACGGACAGTGCCCAGGTCCTGAGTTCATGTCCCAGGACTTGCAAAAAACCTATTTGATAAAACACTTAGAGCCATTTTAATATGAGGGCTTCCATTCTTACTGTATGGATAGTGCCATACACTTTGCAGCAAGAACATTAAATGTGCATTTATTAGGCAAATTATTGGTTTCTAAGTTATGGAAAATATTGATTTGTTTTAAAGGAACTCTGCTTCAAATTTTTATATGTGCTGGGTTCAATTGTAAATCTTTGGGATGATTTCATTCTTTATAAATCTCAGAATGAAATACAAATAAATTACCAAAAGTTCTTGCAGTCACTGCACACTGTAGATATTAAGGAGGATGTGGAAAATCTTGAAGGAATATGGGCCTGCTTCATTGTTCTAAGCCAAAAATATCAAAATCTGGCTTCAAACACTGTGGAAACTAAAAGTCTGCTTATTCCTATAGGGGATTATTGCATTACTCAACCTTGAAAAATTATATTGCCTGGCAACTACAAAATATGTTTAATTTTCTCAGTCCTTCTCTCTTTATTCCTTTATTTTGAACCTAGTATCATTCAAATGGTTTGTCTGTTGACAGTTCAAATCTCACTGGACTATATACCACAAGTGATATTTATATTCATATTCATGTCATTGAAAATGTAGCTTGATTTATACACTGTTATTGATTATAAGGAAAACTGCATCAAGATTTCTGTCTCTATTTGCTCAGTTACTTTTGGTTTAGAAAAGCAGAAAACCAAAACCACTAAAACTCATACACATCCCTAAAGAGTATTTTTATATTATATTAATAAGGCATGCTTCTTGGCAGACCTCAAAGTGGCTAAATTGAGGATTCTCATTATTATTATCCTTAAATAATCATACAAAGGGGTTTCAAGTCTGCATGTCAGTATATGAGTACAGTGGATTTCAATCAGTCACCCCATCTATCATTTCACCCCATCTCTTCTAATCCTACTCATCTCCTCAAGCTATCTAGTTCTGTTTCCAGATATAGACATTGAATATTATGCCTGCACTTACCATTCTTTTCTCTAACCATTTGTGTAACCATTAATGATTCTCTAAATAGTAATACTGGACTAGTTTTACCTTTTGTTTTCTTCAAAAGAAAATAAGCTGAAATGAACAGAGCAGGAGTGATGTTGACTTTTTTTGCTCCTAGATTTCCTCAGTCAACACCAGAAAAGGGACTAAGCAGGAGCAGGTGGTGTGAGAGGAAGAACAAGTCTAATCTTTTCTTTGCCAGGGTTTTAAAGATGTTCTTGAACATTGTCTAGCTATGTTCTGTTTAACTCAACTCTCCTGCACGACCTTACATGATGTGTCAATGGAGGCACACAGCCATTTCCTGTCACTTGGAAAATTTGATAACTAGCTGCAGTGGCTACATTGTTGCTCAAATGATAGAATTTTGTGATATTAGCTCCTCTCGGGGAATGATTTTGCTTTGTCTAAGCACCACCCAAATCATTACCAGCAATAAATTGATTGTACTCTGTGTTACTCAGAGAGGTATAGGTACTCACCTTTGCCTTAAGTGGAAAACTCATTCAATAATGCCAGTTTGAAATGGATGCTCATGATTTGGGGATGACTGATTATTCTTCCATTCCTTCAGTTACTTTGCTGTTTGTAATGTGCAGATTGAATGGCTACCATTGGCAAATGCATACATATTTTTGAAGAATATGTTACTCATTTTTTAAAAGTTGGAGAGGTCATTCAAACCTCATATGTTCCACCAATGCCCAAGTCAATTTAATGAAGATATTAGTATATTAATTGATTTAGAGGAATTTGACAAACTTTGAAATTTTGTTTACCAAACTATAATTAGTTTAGAAATAAAAACATGGAGTGCTTAGGGTATTATATGAAGTGTCTCACCTTCACAGCAGTTACAAGGCAAATTTGATAGGAAGATTGGCATCATTTATTTAGCAATCTATTTTATATTATGAGTAACTCTTTAATATTTATTTTACCTTGGTTTCTTAGATAACCAATACAATTTTTCACCCACATTAATTTCTCTATTTGAAGCTAATAATAGTTACCTAAAAGTATTTTGTTGCCATATTTCATAAAGCATATAATATGTTATGATCATAATCACCCCTTGGTTACTATCTTATCATTATTCCTACTTCTCTCCTTTAACAAACAATGGTTTTTTAAATATATATATATATCTATATATCTATGATGTTAGTTGGTTCATTTTTATCCCCATGACTCTCTTTTTCCCTGTCCTCCTCTTACTACTCCTCCACTGAAAAAGCCTTTGCTTGGGTTTGGCTTTTGTTGCTTAACATGATGAACACATACAGCATTATCACTGCTCCCCAGTTTATTCTAATGATTCTTTCGTCATTTAAAAAAATGCAGTCATGACCCCAGATTTATGTATAATGCCTTTGCTCTGGGCTAAATATTGTGCTGTAAATTTATAGTAGAAGTCAGGGATTTTAAACCAGGTGATTTTTTGTTCCTAGGAGACATGACATAACTTTAGAGAAAGGATTGTCACAATTTGGAAGTGGGGAGAATTGTACTGACATCTAGTAGCTAAGGACAAATGATACATTCAATGCACAGGATAGTTTCCTACAACAAAGTATATCCTGGTGCCTCAGTACTACTGGATGAAATCAATTGAGAAATATGAAGGAGCCACCAATGTAGAATATCTGAAGAAGAAGGTTACATTTCCATTGTATGGAACCTTTTTTTTGTAAAGGCATGTAATATGACAAAGATTTAAGAGTCATCATAAAAATTCTTCACTGAATATTAACAGAAGAAATGGCAAAAGATTAAAAAATGCAAAATGATAGAAAATCCAAAGCAAAATGCCATACCTGTGCTCCAATGTACTCCAAATGGTATTTTATTAATAATCTAAGCAATCACTCCTTCAGTCAGAAATTTCCCAAATGGATTAAGAATGTGATCCCACCATTATTTTTGAGAAGAAATTTACCTATATTATAATGTGTAGGTTGACTGTAAAAAAGTGGAAAATGTATTGTAAGAAAAGTTTTATTATGAGTCTGTATATTAGTTGGATATGGGATAGATTTTATAACAAAAATATTACTAGAGACAGAATTATATAGTGATGAAAATATCAACCTACTTAGACTATGTCACTCTTACAAATTTCTGTTTATCCCCAAAAGAAGTTTCAAACAAGAAGAACAAACAAATCTATATTTATATTTGAAGATTTCTTGATATACATTTCTCAATAAAGGATAAGACACTTAGAAATCCATCAAGGATTTAGAAAAAATAATGACATAAATAAATAGAGTCCAGTGGGTAATTTTAGAATAGTCTACCCTGCACCTAGAAAACACATTATTTTCTATGATCTGTGTGTGTGTGTGTGTGTGTGTGTGTGTGTGTAAACCATAACCCGATACTCCACTGAAACAAACACTAAACAAACTTAAAGGAATGAAAATCAAAGTCGTGTTAAAAAGTTTCCAAATTTTTAGAAATTAAAGAACATGTTTTTAAATATTATGGGTGAAGAAAGAAGAAAGGTTAAGGGTAAGAGCATAAATCAGTGAAGGATAAATTTTAAAAGAACAATAGAGAATATAATTGAAGTAGAGAGCTAGTCTGCAAGATAATCTACAAAAATCCTTTATCCACTAGCCTGATAAACAATGAAAAATACCAACATCTGGTATTAAACAGAAAATAAGCCTACAGGAAACAAAATGACAGAGGAATACTATAAACTGTGCTTCCATAAATTTGACCAAGTATATGAAATAAACCAAATTTATTTGAAACATGATTTATTACTCAAACCCTGGAATAGGCAATAAATAAATAAATAATTCAGTCACACTGAAAATTAAAGTAAAAATGCCCTGATAAAATTGTGTTGATTTAATGCTACAAGGATGATTTGATACTTTAAAATTTTTATTTATTCTATTAAAATAATTCTCAAGTATAAAAATTATGATAAATTATAAATGTAAATTACACATAACTTAATAGTTATAAATGTAGACAAATTATTCGATACCTTTGAGTCACATGCATGGTGAAATGTCTCTAGGAATGGTAGGTAAGATCTTCATTTTGCTAAATAATAGCAAAATCGGAGTCAATATGCTTAATAATAAAAACAGAATGCTTTTTCATTATGATCAGTGACAAGACACCTATCTCCTCTTCACTCATGCAACGTGGGACTGAATGTTAAAACTGGCACAAGAAAGGAAAGAAAATGCTTATCAATCAGAAATTAAATTTAGAAAGGTTGTCTTTATCTGCAGATGAAGAGTAGTAAAATTACAAAAAAAGCTACAATTAATTAATATGTGATTGGAATTATACAATTCAACAACAACAAAAAACAGGCATGCTATTATGACCTAACAATAAATTCAGTGACTCTACTATTAAAACACGATTTCTTTAGTTTCCTTCCTTCCTTCCTTCCTTCCTTCCTTCCTTCCTTCCTTCCTTCCTTCCTTCCTTCCTTCCTTCCTTTCTTCCTTCCTTCCTTTCTTCCTTCCTTCCTTCCTTCTTTCCTACCTTCCTTCTCCCTTTTCGCTTTCTCCCTCTCTCTTGTTCCCCCTCCCTCCCTCTCATTCCTTGTCCCTCTCTCTCTCTCCTCTTTCTCCATCTTCCTAATACCACAGAACTCTTAGATGTAAACATAAACATTTTTATAGATAGTGTTTGAATTCCTTCCCCTCCTCCTTCCCCCCCCCCCAAACCACCATAAATCTATGTTCACGAAACTTGTCATGGTTCCTCAACTTTATGTGATTTTCCATATGTTTCTCCCTTCCGGCCCTAAGTGAGATTCTTTGATCATTTAGCTATTTGGGGACTTACTGTTATCACTGCAACTGATATATTTCCCCATGGTACCACCTTTATAACTTCTTTTATGAAGTCACATGGTATATTTCTAACCCATTCCTTTTCTGGAGGTTAACAGTACTGTATGTATTAGATAAAGATTTCTTGAGTGGAATTCTTGGTAATTAGCACTTCAAAAATAGTGATCATTTTAACATCTGGGAAATATGGGAAAAAGCAGGATCACCATAGCCAAAGGAGGCCTAAAAATGGTTGGTGACTTTTTTGAATTTTCAGAATTGGGGAGGACAATGTAAAAACTGGGCAACTGTGTCTGGGCTAGTGAACAATCTAATTTCAGTTTTAGAGTGAAATTCTTCTTTTTCTTCCTCTTCTTCCTTTTTCTTCTTCTTCTTCTTCTTCTCCTCCTTCTTCTACGTCTTTTTTCTCCTTCTTTAAGAGATTGCTGGTAGGTAGTTGCCAGAGGAAGAAAGGAATTCACTGGATAACTAGACTCCAACCTCAAACTTCTTTATGTCCTCTGGGCTATTAATTGCGAAGCATGGTTCTTAACAAAGAACCCTTGATTCCCATCCTGCATCTGGAGGGTATGAACGCTGTGGTACTTTCGCTGAATCCTCTTTCAGCGAAAATTTTCTCAAGGCTGGTTCCTATTTTTGGCAGTAAGTCTTCGGTTCTGGAACTTTAGTTCCAGCCAAAATAAACTATTGTCTCAGGTCTGTATTTCTCCTGAAGCACCATGGCATTTTTATGGAATGTGGAGACAGTTTTATGGGAGACTTTAACGGCAACAATAAAGGACCCAGATCTTTTTCTCTGGCTTGCTATCCTTTCCCCTGCATCCAACAGAGATTATACCACTTCCAAAAAGAGCCATCTTAAAACCTTCCAAACACGGCCCTCATTTATATCTGCATGATGTAATTCTCACTTTCTTGTTTTTGAACTCATGCACACAGCATAAAATTGGTTTCATGCACAACTGGTTACATATTTTTAAAAAGTCATTCCTTTATCGCATAATAATATGTTGCAAAATTGTCTTTATTCAATTAAGTTTTGGTAGGAAAGTTTTACTTTACGTAGTGGTGCTTTGATTTTAAAACAGGTGTCATGCTGTAGATTATCAACACTATAATAATTCAGAGAAACAAAAAATTCCATTGAATCTTAAATGCAAAGAACAAGGCTTGAAAAACTGTGACTTTAGCCCAGTATATTATTTAATTTAAAAGAAGCATTTTGGGCCTGGAGTGTGGCCTAGTGGTAGAGTGCTTGCCTAGCATGCATGAAGCTTTGGGTTAGATACCTCAGTGCCACATACACATATGAAAGGCCAGAAAGGTTGCTGTGGCTCAAGTGATAGAGTGCTAGCCTTGAGAAAGGTCAAGGACAGTGCTTAAGTCCCTGAGCTCACACCCTAGGACTGGGAAAATATTAAAAAAATAAAAGTAAGAGAAGCATATAATTATGGATGAACTTGATTGCCAAAGGTATTATATCTCTCCTGATATAATCAGCAAGCTAACATTCAGCATTTTGAGGCCTAACACTCTGTAGTTCAGTGAGATGATGAAGAAAATTCTTTTGGTTTTCTTATGTTTCCACTATTTGATTTATTATACTTTGAGTGCTCCAAAGCCTGGCTTATAAATTGAGATGTTTAGTAATATAAAATTGTTCTGCAATCATTTCTTTAATAACAGATGAGCTAAGAAATACATGATAATCCTAGGTAATGTGATCATGTTTGGTTAAAATTTAAGAGGCCTATTGTTTCATTAAAAGGCTATCATTTAAGTTATATTCTAGACATTAAGTTATATTCAGTAAAATTATAGCAATACAGCTTTTCATGATTTGTTAATATTGTTGGCTATGCAAATGAACTTTAGTTTGCTAGATTACTAACATTCTATTAGTGTGTGGGGACCTCCACAACAGCTTTACTTTCCTGTTCCACGAAACTGAGATTCCTGTCTTTACTTCTTAGGATCCTTGAGAATTGCTATACTGATCCATAAGATTGTTAAGGAGTGGAAATATTGTAAAATGAGAAGACAAAGAAATTAAAGCATCAAAGTAGACTCTTTTGTAGAAACCAGAATTTTAACCCTTATTGAGCTTAGTGATAAAGACCATGAAACTGAAACATCTGAGTAGACTCTTGCAATTAGTAGAATATTAATGCTTATTGAGTTTGGTGACAAAATTTACTAAATTGTATTCATGGGCCAAAAGACTTACTACTTAATGTGGAAAATACAGGGACTGCCCAATGATACTGAAATGGCCGATTCATAACATAGAGCTAGGTAATTGGCAAAATGACTGTAAATATTCATTCAACACAGTATTTTTATATGTCTGTGTGGTAGATTTGTGACAACTGCAGGATACTTCCACAAGAGAAAGCTAAACACTTGTAGAGCAAGCTATCAGAAAAACCCTTAAGCCAATAAAATTATTTTTCTATAGAACTATTGAAATACCTAAATTAAGAACAGTTTCTAATAGTTGACTTTATTTGTGTACATCAAACAAATAACCTTCAGTTATAATTTAACATAAATATATCAGCCTCTCTACATGTATGTCCATCTATTAAACATTAATATGTGGATAGGGTGTCATTTTTCATTTTTGTTATTGAGAGAAACAGAGAGAGAGAGAGAGAGAGAGAGAGAGAGAGAGAGAGAGAGAGAGAGAGAGAGAGAGAGAGAGAGAGAGAGAGAGAGAGAGAGAGAGAGAGGGAGAGCAGGCCTCAACTGAGGTTTGAACTCAAGTTTAACCTGCTTGCTCTATCAATTGTGCCACTTTTGGAGCCTGGTTATTTGGAGATATAATTGTAAAGATGTTTCTGCCATCAATACTCAGTTTCTGCTTTAATTTTTAACTCTACCCTGCAGCTGCAAAGCTATAAACAAGAAAATATGGAAAACATAAGAGCCTATATGCTTGTAAAATTCAATTACTTTTTCTTAAGAGCAAATATATTTAATTCTTGATTGGAAAGAAACTCCTGAGGACAGTGGGGTCTTGTAAAATCCATATTGGTAGAAAGAACTAGAAAATAAAATTTTCTCCTTTCTAAAATAGATATTAAATGATAGGTGATTGAAATGTAATTTAGATGATTGAAATGTAATTAACAGTCTAATAAATATGGTAGCAAAATTTCACTTAATTACATTTTATTAATGGCCATTTTAGTTTCATAGTCTTAATAGTATATATATATATGTATATATATATGTATATCGTATTGGGTACTACCTCTCATCCATACTTACTTTACATTCCTTCATTTTTTAAAACCTTATGTGTGGATTCTGTGGATGGGAATTCTGAATTTCACTAGAATGAGCAGGCACAGACCTCACAGTTAGCAAGAAGCCATAAAGGGTTCTACCATAGCACTACTTTTTGAAAAACCTTCATTTCAGTGCTATCATCTACAGTCTATTCTTTCATTTTAAACATGTAAATGATGTGATTAAATACATAAAATTTCATTGCTGTCAATATTTTTAGATTGAAAATTATTGTAAGATTGACTTATAATAAGCAGTGTGTATATTAAAAAATTGTTTTCTAAGACTGAATGAAATACTCCTTTATGGATGACAGTACAAGTGTGATATTTAACTATCAAATACCTAGCCTTCATACACTTTTAAAACAATTCAAACATTATAGGCAGTGATCTATAACATGTGACTATATTTCAATGAGCCAGATGATGGACGCTCTTGTCTATAATCCTATCAGCTGTAGAGGATGAGATCCTGAGGATTGAGTTTTGAATCCATTCCTAACAGAAAAGTCTCTAAGAGTCCATTTCCAGTTAGCAATAAAATAGGGGGGGTGGGGAATAAGTTAATGTGGTTGAACACCTGCCACATAAATATGATCCTCCATGTTTAAATCCTGGTTCATGATAAACTAAAGAGTGAGAGAGAGAGAGAAAGAGAGAGTGTAACAGTGACTGAGAGAGAAGAGAGCATTTTGATGCATTTCTTCAGTTTCCTTCCACCTATCTTGGTGGAGATTTTTCATGTTTAACATGACATAAATTTAAATGTTATATTTTTCTTAATGTTTTGTGCTTTAATGAAAATTCCATCTCCATAAAATTCATTGACTATGAAATTGAAATTTGTTTCTAAAATATTATGAATGTATTGACAATAACTGCATTCAAATCCTTGTAGTTGTATCTCAATTTTATATTGATTTGAAGCTTCTGGAAAGAGAAGTGCTAGCCACCACTAGCAATATAATTAATACTTTTAACGCCTATTAGAATCAATAAAATACTGATATTAATTGATATTTTCATGAGTAGATGGTTAGTCTACTCCATATATATCTCCTTTCATAAGTGTACCTCACGAAATAATTGCAGTGATATTATGTTACAAATTTCCCAGAAGGTGCTCTAGCAAAGAATTCAGTTAGGAATACCAATCAGGAATGCCAATCCATTAGGAATACCAATACTTACACTTGCTAGGCAGACTTTTACAACTCTGAGCCATCCCTGTGGCCTCATTTTGAGTGTGCTATTGTTCAGAGAGAGTCTCATTTCATGTTCGGGCATGTGATTCTCCTAATTATGATTCTCTGTGTCTCTGGGGAACACAGGCATGTAGAGTGGCCCTGTCATTTTGCTTCCCCCATAGCTGGGATAATTAGCACATGCCACTGTACCCAGTAGTTGAGATGGATTCTCGGGAAATTATTTATTGATTTATTTTAATATCTGACAAGGAATTGCAATTCCCAGATCTTTTTCTCCCAAGAAGCTAGGATTACAGGCTTTGTCACTGTCACTGTACTTGGCTTCTTTGACTGATTAACTACTTTGATAGTACACCCAGTGCAAACATTTACAATTATTGTGCATTATTCTTAAGTAGCTTTTATTCAAATCTTTCCTGTAAGCTAATTGAGAATAGGTGCCATATCCTATTAACTGTTTATTTCTCAGTACACCATTAGACAATAAAACATGCATATATGAATATCAGGCACCGAATTGTCACCTCAGAGCAATGGATACATGGTTGTAATATGTATCATAATTTCTTTTTACATGAGACTTTACTTTGAGGCTTCAGAATTCTACAAAATTATGCTTTTTGAGTAGCTTTTCTCTATAGAGCAGACATTCCTAAAGCCTACCATCTTTCATACCTACCTATTATTCAACAGTCTATTGAACATTAACTTATTTTTCTCTTCTGGAATAGCACTTGTGTATGTCATGATATGAATTTGTCTATGTCTTCTTTATCATCTTCTGCATCAAGACTACCATCCTGCCTCCAGAAAATTCTGTACATTCTTTATAAAATATTTTAAATAGTTACAATTCAGCTTTGAGTATCACTTTATCACTATATTTAGATCTTAAAATTAAAATTTGTCCAAATAAATGTCTTTAGAGTTCTTTCCAACTCAATGGATATGTGCTAGGCATGAGTAATAATACGGTGGACTATAGTGATATCATTCATCTGTTTTGGGAAAGATTAATACTTTTAGAAATCACCTTGACATTAATTTACCAAAATGTATTCATAGAGGTTTACTGGAATATTACGAATCACATATTAGCTTAGTTTAATGTTAGAGTATTTCTTATTTTATCTATTCCAATTATTTATCTTCAAAATTCAAGGCTACTTAGGCTTAAGTAGACAACTTAAGTAGGCTTAAGTAGACAAGTGCAACTCTACTGCATTGTGCAGTGCTGAGAACCAAGGGACCTTGCTCATGCTAGGACAACTCTCTTCCAGTGGACCCCAGACCCGGATTATTTAGAAATCAGTGTATTGAATCAATGTGAACAAAATTTTCTTTATGCAAACTATTTAAATTATTCTGTAAACATTTGTACTTCTTGTAATTGAGGAAAAATCATTAACAGGCCAAATCACAGATAGACTACTCAGCAACGTGGGTCACCATGATACAATATTCTCCATCTTTCCAGCCCAGGGGTCATAAAAGACTAACTTTTCTACTGGGAAGGCCATGCTAGCAGCAACAAACAAACTGTCTACTTCACAGGAAAAACCAAGGCTGTCTGGGATTTAAAAATTAGTTTTACGCTATTACTTTTACAGATTATTCATTACTTCTGATAATTTGCTTTTTTGGCTCTGACATTGAAGCAAAACAGATTTCTAAATCATTAGCCCTTAATTTTCCAATATGTCTATTTTAGTAGTTAAAGATCCTCAATGACAGATTTTCTAAATCATTCTTATGAGGTAAGTTACAAATAGATAGTATATCTAATGAAATAAGTAAGATATGATATTATAGAGTGCTTGTTTATTATCTTTGATTTTCTTTTAGCTTTTAAAAATTAGTTATAGAGTGATTTAAATGTTTTGCATACTCTAACATGTAAGTAGATGATGTTTTGTTTTCCTAAATATATATATATATATATATGTATCCATTTGCCAGCTGTTTAAAGAAGAAATGCAGACACAGAACATACACATGTGCATGCACAAACTAATATTGTGAGTATTAGTTATGGATAAGTTTCCTCAACATTTTTGATAAAAGTAGTTAAAGAAAACAACAATTCATACATCAGTCCCACTAGGTCTTGTAAAATGTCACCTCATCAGATTCAGTGTAATATCATAATTCACCTTACCATTTCATTTGTGTACTTGCCAAAAAATACCCAGATTCTCTGAAGGACACATCCATTTGTCAATGTAAAGCAGAAGAGAGTTATTGTATAAAGTATTCCCATTTAACATTTTTTAAGTTGACTTACACCTTAAGGGAAAAAATTTCTTATATTGAAAAAAGACTTTATAACTCATGATTCCTTTTAATCTATATTTATTTAACTACTAACATCTTAGATCACTACTAATAAGGGCTGCAGTTAACCATTGGATTAGTGTTCACAACTTTGGACACTGTCCTCTTTAACCTCACATTAAATACAAAATAAAAGTAGTAGCAGCTGGGTAACATAGCTGTTGAATTTGGTACCTTTGTTAATAAAGTTTCTGTTTGATTATTTAGCTATTTTTCCTTTAACATAAAAAACATATTTATTGTAAAATATAGAAAATTTATTGATTTTGAAATGGAAATCTTGTACTTTTTCTGGCTGAGGTTGGGGATTTCCATTGAACTGAAAATTCTATAATTTTTTTCAGTAAATTTGGAGAATGCCACAATTATTGGTAAGTAGAAACTAAAGGTATTGCCCACTGTCACCTCTGTCTTGAATGTGTTTATGTGTCCTATACATAATGTGACAGGAATTATCCAGCCCAAAATTTCAAAGATGCTGATGTTTAGGACTCTGAGCTGTGTACAACCTCTTTCTTTACTTGGCATAGCATTCATTATATTAGGGTTTACATTTTGTAATGGTGGCCCTCATTGATGTTATTCTTTATAAATATGCTTAATGTTACCACTACAAATATAAAATAGAAATAATATTCTTTTCCTCTTCTACCATTAATGATATTGGAGATGATGATGCATAAATTAATATAACACATGTATTAATATAAAGAAATGCTGAGTAATTTTTCCTTAATTTGAGCCTGAAATTTACTTAAATTCCAATAGCCTAGTCTCTAAGAGTAATCTTTGCAATCATAAACTATGTCTTCTTTTTCAAAAGAACAGAAAAGTTTCACGTGGCTTGTAGCATTAGTGACAAAAATGGATAAGGAAGAGTTAGTAGTCGTAAATTTCTTAAAGTTCGGAGAAGCAAAGCAGCAAAGAAAATAATGAAAAAAATCTTAGTCATTGACAGTCTACAATTACAAAGATATATCAGTCACTCTGATGACTTGTTAGAAAAAGGAACTCAGAATTATGGCATAATTGTGAGCCCTACTACTCTGAAAGGACCTAAAACTGTGTCCATTATGAGAAAATCTCTATGGAGGTTCCCTGTTACCTGCTCAAAGGATTTATGAAGCTACTACAAGAACTGGTACACAATTTTCTGACACTTTATTCACTCATGTTATGAAAGAGTTTAGTCCTTTTTCATTGCTAGCTTTAAATTACAAGTATCACAACTTTTGTGGCAACTGACAATTTTCTTGCTGTAACTGGTAAAAAATATAGATGTTTTTCCCTTTCCATCTCCCCAATGATTCATTGTCCTACATTGCTCCAAGACATTTAATGACATAAGAACTGGCTATGGGTAAATGAAGGTGCATGTTCAGAGATCCGAATTCCTTTCATGTCACTGCCTAACACCTCTGATCGTATGGAAATCAAAGTATACAAGATGACATTAGTTGTAGTCGATGTATGAACAATCTTTTGGGTATAGGCATTAATTATTCAAATTCTAGTAAATAAAAGAAAATTTTCCTATAATTGTAGATTATAGTAAGAAAAATGTAAATAAGGACTATAAAGTTTAATGAAATCCTACAAAAAGTATGGAGATTTTTTATTTCTTGTCAACTATAAGGCTTGAATTAGCTGTCTGAATACTGTCCCTAAGCAATTTTGCTAAAAGCTAGTGCTCTACCACTTTGAGCCACAGTGTCACATCCAGGTTTTTGGTGTTTTAATTGGAAATAGGAATTTATATTTTTATTTATTATTATGTTTCTGCCAGTCCTGGGCTTGAGCTCAGGGCCTGAGCACTGTCCTCAGACTTTCTCAAGGCTAGAACTTTACCACTTGAGCCTCAGAACCACTTCTGGCTTTTTTTCTATGTATGTGGTACCAAGGAATCGAACCCGGGTCTTTGTGCATGCTAGGCGAGCACTTTAACCACTAGGCCAAACTCCCGGCCCGGAGATAGGAATTTAATGGGACTTTTCTGTCTGGGCTGACTATGAATCGTGATCTTCAGATCTCAATCTTCTGAGTGGCTAGGATTACAGATGTGAGCCACCAGCATCCAGCTGTTACTCTTTTACACTGAAGAGGATACTAGCCAATTCCACAAACAATCAAGGAGATTTTAAACAGGGAGACCATCAGCTGAAATAATGCTCTCTACCAACAGATACTCTCTAGGCTAGATATAGAAATATCTTACCCCATTTGAAGACAAATCATATTATGGCAATTTATTTGACAAAACTATGCTGATTTCCTTTTTGTGGTATATAAAACTGGGTTTGCTATAAGAGAAGCTAGTCACAGAGCTGCACTTTCTTTGAAGTCAGAACTACAGGAACTAACCTGAGTTTGTTAATGTTATTCTATACAACATTTGGCACACCAGCTTTCAATCCTAATTTTTCTACCACTACATATATAAAATAGTCTACTAGAGTAAATACAATAGTATTTGCATTCATCAGTAATAGTAACTACTGGGCTGTGGTTTACAAAGTGGCTGTGGATTGACTAGAGGATTTTAAAAAGCCTTGAGAAAAATGGTTCTTATTTTTGTAATTACAAGACAGAAATGCCCACTCATTAAGAAGCTGAAGTATCAATTTGGATACAATGTCTATAAAGAAAGAAATTTCCTGTTTAAATATACAAATTACTAGTGTTGTTAGTTCTATTTTGATAACCTTTCTGCCTTTACCCACAATGTGTATGCCCATATTCAAAATATTAGCTTCCTCCACTTACAGCCTTGTGCGGTTTTGTGGACCCAAAGCAGAAATCTCTGTTGTAAGTAGCTTATTATATAACATTATTGTTATAAAAAATGTGGGGGACAGGAGTTTGGGTAGAATACTTGCCTAATATGCACAAAGACCTGGGTTCAATTCTTGGGTACCACATACATAGAAAAAAATCCAGAAATGGTGCTGTGGCTCAAGTGGTAGAGCTTTAGCCTTGAGAAAGCCCAAGGACAGTGCCCAGGTCCTGAAATATATTGTCTTAGTATTTTACTTTCCCTTCAGAATATAGACCAAGAATTCATTTTTAGAAGAATTTATAAAGATATCACATTTTTTTCATTTTATAGACATAAGTAAGCTATGTTCCTTATTTAAACGAGTTAAGTTTACTCAGAGTAGCTAAGAAGATGCTTCATTGTGCTTTATTTCTCCTTTTGTTGAAAGACATTCTGTTGCACGAGCAAACAGACCAAGCCCTCACTTCGCTCACTTTCAATAAAACATGATTATCTTTTGGCATCCTCTTGCATGCTAGGGGAAATTTAAAAAAAAATCACACATGGAGAAGTCTAAACATTAGACCGAAATGATACCCAGAGGGCAATTTTTTACCCTCCATAGGAAATATGGCAGACTCCTTTAATGAGCCATGGTCCAGAGAGGAAAATATTAGGGATCTGAGGATACCTGAACATCCAAGTCACCATTATCCTCAATGTGTAGAGAGAGTGCAAGGATACACATGCCCGTGAGCTAAAGTATCTGAGATGAAAAATAAATCAACAGTAGCAATATGTTACCTGAGAATATCCTGTACAGATGGTGGCATTTTGTTTGTTGTTGTAGGAAAGAAAGAAAGGCAGTTTTCCCAATTCCCCATCAATATTTACCATTTGGCAAGGGATATAGAAGGTTTGAAAAGAGAAAGGGAGCTTTACCTCTGCTGAAACAGCTGGAAAACAGATCAAGGCAGATGTGCAAGTTGCCAAAAGCCTAGTCCGAGTCTTGTACCTATTTTCCACCAAGAAATAGCTCATCAGGTGAAAAGAATAGAGACATTTTGGTCCACCAGTGATAAATTTTAGGAAAAATGCTGTACAAACAACAATAGTATTTAAAAAACAAAAACAGAAAACAGGCCAAAAACTACATGGCTTAAGAATTCTTGGTTTACAAGTGTTAAACTTAAAAAAAAGTATATAAAAGCATGTATATATATATACATACATATATGTATACACATATATGTATATATATACATAGATAGATAGATGATACACACACACACACACACACACACCAGGAAACAGTCCAACACTGCCTTCCACTGGAGTGAGTAGAATGTGGTTGACAACAGTGAATCACATATCACAATAAAGTTCCATTGAATTATGGGACATTGGTACTATCTCAATATCACTGAAGGTCTTCTTCCATATTGATTCCAAAAAGGAAAATATATTTGTGCAAATTAATAATTTATTCAATGCAAATTAATCATTCTGTTTGGTGATTGTTATAAATGTTAGTGTGAATATCGCACTTCATTTTAGTCACTAGATTTCACTTTGTGAGCAATTGCAGTTGGGAATTCAGGAATTTAGGAAATGATTTTTGGATATAAGTGTTGAGTTATGCACAGACTTTGATTAAATCCAGTCAGTAAATATATAAACTTGCTGTTGTACACTTCTGGTTGTGCAGATAGATATGGTGTGTGTACAAATGAAATATTTTTAAATATTGCAAACATGGGAAGAGATTGATTTCAAAGAAAGATAAAGTTAATAGGCTTTTCACAATGTGAATTTGTACATTCATGCTTACATAAGGGAATGTGCTAACCATGAGTCATTCAGATTGAATTGTTCATGAGGAAAATGTGCTGGATTTGCTGTCAGTTTCCGGAGTTGCTTGACTGAAGGGAAAAGATTTGTGTACACATCAGGACTAGTAAACCACTGATTTTAGGCAGAGTAGCTCCAACAGGCAAATAGTTGCTTTGATTCAAATGGAAACATAAATACTTCTTAGAGGGACTTGTTATCAGAATATTCTGTGCCATGATATAATTCTTGGTTTTCTGGAACAATCCATGGAAATGTGTGTGTCTGAGTGTGTGTGTGTGTGTGTGTGTGTGTGTGTGTGTGTGTGTGTGCTGGGGTGTGGTCACTGTCTCTTAGGTTTTCATTCAAGACTGGCTCTTCCACGTAACCCACACCTCTGCTTCTGGCTTTCTGGTGGTTAAATGGAGATGAATCTTAAAGACTTTTCTAGCTTTGAGCTGTGATCTTCAGTTTCAGTTTTTAGTAATCAGGGTAAATCTTGAAAATGCCTTCAATGTAGAGACAGATAAGGGGGTTGGGAGTGTGGCCTAGTGGTAGAGTGCTTGCCTAGCATGCATGAAGCCCTGGATTCAATTCTTCAGTACTAAATACCAGCAGTGGTGCTGTGGCTCAAGTGGTAGAATTCTAGCTTGAGAGAGCTCAAGGACAGTGCCTAGTCTGTAATATCAAGCCCCAGTGCCAGGACTGGCAAAAAAGAGAGAGGGGAGCCAGGAATTGGGCCTAGTGATAGAGTGCTTGCCTAGCATGAGCCAAGACCTAGATTTGATTCCTTGGTACTACATACATAGAAAAGTTGGGAGTGCTGCTGTGGCTTATGTGGTGGAGCATTAATTGAGAAAGCCCAAGCCCAAGAACAGTGCTCAGGCACTGAGTTCAAGCCCCGGGACTGGAAAAGAAATCAGGAAAAAAGAAATAGGTTTGTTATCTAGTATTCAAATTCAATGAAGGCTAGAGTGAAAATTTTTGTTAAAGCATTTATTTTGAAGTTTTCTTGTCAGAATAACTCAATACATTAATTGTAGGTTGTTGTCAAATATGAGGCAATACAAATGTGTGAGATGGGCTGTAGTTTCTACTGTGAGCCAAGAAGGTTGGAGTTGTGCACATATGCTTATTTGTGTCCTCACAGTTGATTTGTTGCATAACTCACCTGATCTCACTGGCTCCCTATGAGGTGAAAACAACCTGTGTGTGCCATAGCCCAAAACACATTTTATACTAGATTAAATTCTCCTTTGATTTGCCAAAGTAGGAGGCTAATCAGCATTAAAATAAGTGACAAGCCCAGAATGTGAATGATGAGAAATTTCTGGCAGTACCAGTCTGCCTGCCAGCCATTGAAACTTTCTCAATCCATGGAAGGCAAAAGAATTTGTAAATATGCCCATATGCTAAGGTAAGCTCTTACTACTGCCTATGATACTCCTAGAAAACTTCACATGTGATCAATATAAACACTTCTAAGAATCAAAATAAGTGTGTTTACATTAAAGTGCCCTGTAGAGTAGATTTCTATTAGGTAGAGGTACATGGCCCATGAAGTCACACAAAAAGGAAAAGAACACACACAAACACACACACACACACACACACACACACACACACATCGGTTTTGTGCTGCTTGGTATATTTCAGCACCACTAAATGAAACAAGTATATATAAAATCATTTTTATCTATCTTGTATTTATCAATTATGTGATTGTGGGAATACATGAGGTGATTAGAAATTGGGGGCAATGAAAAATAATGTTAGAATATGAACAAATGCCAAAATATACTGCACCTGTAAATAGAGATGGAAAATCCAAACTCATGGAAGCTGGTGTATAATAGGGCATATGGGACTGGCGGGAGCACAAATACTGAAGGTAGAATGGTCAGTCCAATTGAAGTATGGTATATTGGTATGTGTGAAATAGTACAGTGAAATCCTTTCAACAACTAACACAAACTTTAGCAGAAATGAATGTCCAGGAAAGTGAAATATGCCTGTGTGGTGTTTAGGAATTCGTGGGCAGAGGTGAGGGAATGAGAGAGAATAAAAAAGGGTAAATGTGTGGTGCATGAATGTAAATGAGACAAGGAAGATTGTGTGTGTGTGTGTGTGTGTGTGTGTGTGTGTGTGTGTGTGTGTGAGAGTCTTGTCAAAATAGCATGGTATTTACATATGGAATTGCATTCAAAAAGTAACTTCCTTTTACAACTAATTGATATGAAGAAAACATTTCAAAACTGCAATTAAAATATTACTGTTTCTTTGTTAGTTTTCCTGTATGATTCTGTCATTGCAATCATGGGAGACTTCTGTGTTTTTCCATGTGATGATGGCATTGCAGCTCATTTTGTGCTAAAATAACACTTACAAAATATACATAATTTGGAGAACACTAGCATTTTAAAACAATCTTGTTTGGATTGGTATTTCACTAAAGACAAAATGTGACATGACTTACTTGAACTGGAGATGCTTGATACATGCAAGTACCTTTCCATTATAGATTCATGTTCTGTTTACTCTATTAAGCCTAATCATTTATTTTCCATCCCAAGGGCATCAGAATGATAAATTAAATTCTCCCTGGAGATGTATCATAAGAATAAAAAACATGGGCTGGGAGTTTGGACTAGTAGTAGAGTGCTTGCCTAGCATGCACAAAGACCTAGGTTCAATTCTTCAGTACCACGTACATAGAAAAAAGCCAGAAGTGGTGCTGTGGCTCAAGTGGTAGAATTCCAGCCTTGAGAAAGCCCAAGGACAGTGCTCAGGCCCTGAGCTCAAAACCCAGGATTGGCAAAAAAAATGATATATCAATTATGTACTGATTCCTGAAGATAAAAGTTAGATTTCTATACTTCAAAACATTGGTGTTTTTCTCAGTGGCATTATAAAAATAGATACATTGTGATAGGCATTGTACAAACAACTCTTTTAATCATATATATATATATATATATGATTATATGTACCTACATGTATAATGAAAAACACTTGAAACTATATTTTGTTGATATAAACAAAATATTCTCTATAGCTTTCTCTACAAATTTTCATTGTAAATCAGAAATATGATCATATTTAAATAGAAGACAGAAGTGTTCAGACACTTTTACATGTGCTTAGTTCAAGCTTGAAATCTTATCTTGTTGTCCAACATTTGATTGATAGTAGATCCATGTGCTGGTTTCCTTCTTTGTTTAAGAAGTTGATCATACTTATATCTCAAATAAATGTGTTAAGGCAACATTTCTTATCTATAATCATTTTCTTCTTTTCTGCTTTTGAACTCTTTTTAAAGTTAATTTAATTTATTGTTGAAGGATTTTATCGAAGGATTACAGTTACATATATAAGACAGTGAGTACATTTCTTGTTGAACAGGCTTTGATTTGTTTTACTATTACAATAATATAAGATAAATGGCCAATTTTTGCATATATTTTGTGTAAAGCAAACTAAAAGGTCCCCAAATATGGCTGTGACTCACTGGAGGGTAGTTAATTAAATAAGACTATATTTTCACCTATCAAGTAAAATCAACTTTGTTGTGTTTTCTAGCCAAGTATCCAGTAAGGTAGGACACAAGTTACTTAAGGAAGATGTGACTGCATGTTTGAGTGACTGCATTAAAATCAGTCTTTTATTCTTTTGTTTCAGACTCCCAGGAAGGAAATTACAAGTCAGAAGTCAACAGCAAACCAAGGAAAGAAAGGACAGCTTTTACCAAAGAGCAAATCAGAGAACTTGAAGCAGAATTTGCCCATCATAATTATTTGACCCGACTGAGACGATATGAGATAGCAGTGAATCTAGATCTCACTGAAAGACAGGTAAAGCTAGACTGTCATTGTATGATCTTTTTATTTGGTTTGGGTCAAGAATCTTTTGTCCTTTTTGGAATATTTAGATCCTTGTTTGCAACATCTGGAAGCTGGGTGCACTATTACATGAAGAATAATCTGGTCAGAAATATCATTAAAATATCAAAGATAATATAATATTATTTTTTTTTGCCAGTCCTATGCTTGAGCTTAGGGCCTCAGCACTGTCCTTGGACTTTCTCAAGGCTAGAACTCTACCACTTGAGCGTCAGCACCATTTCCGGTTTTTTTTTCCCTATGTATGTGGTTCTGAGGCATCGAACACAGGTCTCCGTCCAAGCACTCTAGCACTAAGCCAAACTCTCGGCCCCTATAATATTGTTTTAAAGAAAACATTTAGATTAACTGAGTTTAAGAAGAAACTATTTTGAGGTGATGACTTTCTGTATTTTGGATTGATTTTTGTTGTTGGTGGTGGTGGTTGTGGGGCTTGAACTCTGAGCCTGGACGCTGACCCTGAGCTCATCAGATCAAGGGTAGCACTCTACCAATTGAGCCACAGCACCACTTCTACTAGTGGTTAATTGGAGATAATAGTCTCATGGACTTCCCTGCCTGGGCTTGGCTTTGAACCATGATTCTCAGATTGAGCCTCTTGAGTAACTATGATTACTGAAATGAGCCACAGGCAACTGGCTGAAAATATCATTTTTTAATATTATGGTGTCGTATGGTGAAGGATTTATTGTACTTATATATCAAAATCTCCAATGTATCACAGTACTGATCAGGATCAGATATGTGATGCTGGAATACAACAATCATCAACCTCAATTGAAGAAAACCCCACCAACATCATCTTTTTGCTTACTTTCCAAAACATCTCCACAAGTCTAGAATTCAAATACTCATTCAAAGACTCCATCTGACCATCATACATCTCAACATGGGTGTCTCAGGTAAACACAGAAGGGAAATTAGGGTTTCAAGTTCTCATGAACTGACCTCTAAATATTTTCACCTGGAAATGATCTGTGTTACTTCCATTCACACACTAAGGTTTGGAAATGGCCAAATGGTGCAGCATAAGTACAAGTATTCTAGGTAATGACAGGAGGCCAAGGAGACATAGGTCACTGGTAAATATGGCTGTCCTCTTACCAGAATAACTCTAAAATTATGTTAGTATCAGTAATTTAAAAGCCTGGCACTTATTCAAAACTCTATAACTGGTAGTGTTCTGTGGATACCAGTGAATGAGAGCAAAGTCATTATTTTTAAATTACTTTGTATGTGCATTTCTTAGACTTCATTTGAATGACAAATGATGTAGTATATTAGAACACAGAGCCCACTCCAGAGCTTCTGCTTTGCCGTCAGAGACACTAGTCTTCTGATGGTTAATAGTTGCTAATATTCAGAAAAAAAAACATTGCTGAAAGGAAAATGCAGAGAACTTTAGGGATGGTGCAAGTATTACTGGCATTCTTGGAGCAGGAGTTTCATTTCCTCTTTGACTGGACATACCTCTTCCCCAAACCCCAACTGGGACCAAGAACATATCAGCAGGGTGTGGACAAATGAGTACAAACCTCATGAGAGCAAGTGACTTTCTCCAATTACTTAAATAATCATTTTCTGTTAATGTTCAGATTTCAGCTTTGGTAGGCTATTCTGAGTAATGGAAACACACAGAGGAGCACTTTTATGTGGTTTTATTTGTTGGCAGTTTACATTTTATTAAATATTATGACTAGTCCCTAAGTTAATGGAGCACAAAATTTCCTTCCCCTCATCTTATACACAAAGTTCTTCCTATAAAATCTCGGCATTTAGCATATTGGAAAATAGGATCCAAAATTAGAGAACTATTTTATTTATAATTTAAATATTTCATCTGGGAACTGAAAAATAAGAATGGAAAGCACTCCATATACTGAGGCATACAGAGAGAATAAATTCCAAGACATGCAGCCATGCTTTTGGTAACATATCAAGGAAGTGAAGAACTACAGTGTACTTTCCTTCCTATGCAATGCTATACTTGCAGCCAAAAGCAGAGTAGATATTTTGTGCTTATTCTTTTTTTTTTTACATTCATGGTATAATGGATTTGAAAGAGTTTTAGCATAAACTTTAGAACACAGCTATCCTCCTGCAAATAAATATTTAGTATACTATGCAAGGCGTGTTGAATTAATTCATTGTAACAGACACACAGACACATACACATATGCATGCTATTGGGAGAGGCGCTAGAAGTAAAATCTTAAAATAAGCACAAAAATAAAGGCTAGAGGCCCTAGGATACAAAAAATGAAACGTATATTTAAAAAAACATGACAAGTATGGAAACCAGAAGACTAGGTTGAATGGGAAATGATCAGATTATGCTAAGTAATAATTTTATTCTTAAACTGTGGTCATCCAGTAGATTAAGGAGCCAAGGCTTTATTTTTTTCGGGTGGAATTTTGTTGTACTGGATTTATCAGAAAAATATTCTATGATTCAATAATGTTTTGTTGTACTTAAAGATCCATTAGCATAGTCCTCCAAAACCCGAAGTTCTTCATTGGGTGAAATCATTTTAGCTTATTTTCTCAAGGTTTAGGCCTCAGACAAAAGTTAGACTGATTTCTTTAAATTCATCCTTGTAAAATGAGGTACAGCTTACTGCTTGTGTTGGAATTGCTACAGCAAATTGCTTTAGGTTAAGTGGCTAATACACAAGAGAAGTTTCTAACAATTCTGACCAATAGAAAGGTCAAGGCTCTGGAGGTTTGATAAGTGGTAAGATGCTGTTTCTTCATAACAAATCATCATTTTCTTATAGCCTCATATGACCAGTGGGGCTACTTAGCTCTCCAGAGTCTCTTTCCTAAGAGTAATGAATGAGGGAACTGCTCCTAAAGTCTAATCATCCAAATACCCCGGTCCTAATACAACACTTCGAGAGTTAGGATTTCAATGTAGAAATTTGAAGGACAATAATCATTCAAACCAATGCACAATCATCCCATTACTTTGACTTGCTGTATTATGATTAATGTTTACCTGTATAATCTATGTCTTGATTCCCTTTATCCTATGGAAATATTCATATGATTTTTATATATGAAATGTTTTAATTAGAAATAAACATCTGAAAATTTTAATTATGCAAAAATACTTACTTTTCTATATTTAAAATTTTATAATATTTAATCAAATAACAAAACCACATGCATCAGAACTATCTCTAAATTCATATAGTCACATATTTCCCTTAAAAACATTCAGAGTCTAGAATATTTTTCTTGGCTTTAGCTGAAATTTTCAAAACCCAAATGCACAGGCAAAGTACATATGTATATTATATAGGGAAGAATAATGACTATCAACTATTCTTGATCTATAGAAGAATGGTTTTAAAGAAACAAATACAAATACACATCCACACCTACTTTAAAATCAGAACTAGTCCTTCACATACTTCCCTCCAGAAATTTTATGTGTTTACCAGTAAATCATTTATTCCTATAAAAAATACTGTTTGTGCTACTCCTAAATTTTTTTACCACTGAGGAGTATATGGGCTCCACATTTTAGATAGGCTACAGATATATAGTTAGGACAGTTACTAGGCATTTCTTTTATACAATGTAAGATATACTGTACCCTTAAATATTACTTCAGACTTGAAGTTTCCTATTCCTACTTGAAGAACAGTCATAAAATTTCACAAATATGTTACATAATAATAATTTTCTTATAATTCTGTTTCAAACTTCATTTGGCCAAAATATGAGAGAGAGAAAGCTAGGGAGAGAGAGAGAGAGAGAGAGAGAGAGAGAGAGAGAGAGAGAGAGAGAGAGAGAGAGAGAGAGAGAGAGAGAGAGAGAGAGAGCCTTGCAAATAATTCATGTTAACAGGCAGACATTAAAGAAAATTATTTTATGTTAAGAAAGAGAGAGCCCCCCAAACAAAGTTGAACTTCAAAATAATACTGCTCTGTGAGCATTATTAGCCTAGTAATCTTTCAACTTATAATTTTCAGTTTACAAATGCAGTCTTATGTACTGAACATCAATAGTTAGTATTCTTGAATTGGCAGCCAGTCAGAATGCATTAAAAAGCCTTTCAGTCCAACTAAGTTACTATCACAAGGTATTTTCAAGTTGGACAAACTTGCTTTTGTTTTTTCTCCATCCTGATGGATGTAAACAGTGCTTCTATTTGTATCTCAGTGGGAAGATGTACAGCTGTACATCAGTGGGCAGCTGTAGGAGCATGTGAAATGCCTTATAAAATGGACATTTTAAAAATTATTTTTATTTTATTGTCAGGTTAATATGTAGAGAGATTACAGTTACATTTGTCAGGTAGCTGGTACCTGTTTTCCTGAACACTGATACCCTTTCTTATGTTTTTGTCTCCCGGTCCCTCCCCCAACCCTCTCCCAAACATCTTATTTTCTCCTTCTCTTCTCTTCCCTATTTCAAATAAAAAAATAAGTGTGTACTCAATACACCAAATAACAAAGTCAGATACAGTAACCACATGAAAAAAATGAGAAAAAATAACTACACATAGAACACTGATAACAATCACAAAGATAAATCTCTTGTTTCCATACACTAGAGTTCATTTTGTTCAGTCTCATCCTATATGACCATATGTACATAGGTTCTGAGTTATTGTGATCCTCTACTAGGAGAGTCCTAGATGTGTACTAATTATTACAAATGAGACAAACCATGGAGCATATGTTCCTTTGGGTCGGGCTTACTTCACTTAATATGATTTTTTTCAAGTCTTTCCATTTCTTTAGGAATGAGGGGATGTCATTTTTGATGGCAGCATAGAATTCCATTGTGTATCATATTTTCTTGATCCATTCATCTACTGAGGGGCATCTAGATTGATTCCATATCTTAGCTATGGTAAATAATGCTGCAATGAACATAGTTGTGCTGGTAGTGTTAGTATACCCTGTTTCTGGACATTTGGGTAAATGCCAAGGAGTGTGATTGCTGGGTCATAAGGGAGCTCTATGTTTAGTCTTTTGATAGTGCTTTCTAGAGTGGTTGAATCAGTTTACACCCCCACCAACAAGTGTAGTAGTGATCTCTCCTGCCACATCCCTGCCAGCATCTGTTGCTATTAGATTTCTTGATAATGGCCATTCTAAATGGTAGAATCTCAAAATTGTTTTGATTTGCATTTCTTTTATGGCCAGAGATGTGTAGCGTTTCTTCATGTGTCAATAGACCATAAAATGGACATTTTATAGTGAATGCTGCCAAATAAAGAAGATATTATAGACTTCTTACTTTCTAAATTTTTTTTTCTCACAGAGCTAATGAAAGGCACAGTATTGTAGATTTCTAAACTATCTAAAATCATCGGAATAAACAGGTTCATGTGCCTCTCTGCCAATATAAATGGGAAATCCCACCCAGTTGGATCATCTCCACCAGGGGAAGTGAGAGACATTATGCTTTGTTTGGTACTCATAAATCATTACATGGTGCAAAGCCAAGTGTTTTCACAACAGTCATCCATTCTTGGATGCTTATAAATGAGATTTTTTTGAACCATATTTGGTGCTTCATCCTTTGCTCTGCATCTCCTCCTCTTTGTAGGATTACTATTGTACGATTATTTCTATGAAATTGTGGGAATATGCTTAGCTATTTAGCATATTTTATATCCGAATTGATAAAGATTACCTATCTAACCCCTGATTTTAAAACATTTGTTCCTTTCATTTATAGCAGTATGTAAGTCACTTGGAGTGACACAAACATGTTTGCTTAGTTTATTGTGTTCAGCTAATTTCAATACTAACTGGAAAAAATTTAAAAAAAAACCCTATAGGGTAGAGGGAATACTGATGATAAGAGAGAAATAATCTAAATTCAAAATGAGAAAAAATTCTGAAAATTTTGTTTTTATTTTGGGCTTGAAATCAGGGCCTGGGTATTATCTTTGAATTTTTCCCTCCAGGCAAGGGGTTTACCACTTGAGCAACAACTCTACTTCAGTCCTTTTGGTGGTTAATGAGAAAGAGGAGTCTCACAAACTTTCCTATCCTTGATGGCTTTGAACGGCAGGCAGTCCTCAGATCTCAGCCTTCTGAATAGTTATGACTATAGGCATAAGCTACCAGCACCTGGCTTTTTAATTCAGAGATAAGCAATACATATCAGCAATTTTTGATGAGGTCTGTAAGACAAACTCAAAAAGAACTGTAGTTCATAGGATACATGAAGATAGTTTAAAAAACTCAATAACACATGATCCATGCAGAGTTAATCTGTATCTTAACCCATCCTTGAGTTATTAGAAATAATGCCAGTACTAGGTAACCTAATGAAAAACAAGCAACTGATCCACAGCAGTTTATAGGTCTAAAGAGTGAATTTGTAAATAATGTTGACAAGAACACTTTAGAAAGTAAAGCCCTACACCCTTGAGATATGTTTTCTTATAAAATTCTGTTTTCTCTCTATCTCTATCCGCCTTACTCTTTCTCTGTAAATACATAGATGATACATATATAGACAATTAGATAGAAGCATAGTTCTATTTCCATAAGAACACACATACACCTACACATATACATATTTGTACCTTATATATATATATGGGTGTGTGTGCACATTATGTATATATTTAATATGTGTGCTTATATACATGTATTTAAATGAACATTTGCTTTACTATTCTTACTGTAAGCATTAAACAAATTAATTTTAAAGAAGGATATTGATAATTCCCACCAGTCTAAGCATTTTGTTAATTTTATTTCCTTATTTCCTCAGTATCCTGGCATAAACAGTAACTTAATGTTACTGTTAATAAGTTAATGACAACATTATGAAATATGCCATCACAGAATTATAACTTAAAGTACAATGCTAAGAAGTGAAATGCTAATGTGTCCTCAATTAAAGACAATTTGATACATACACATCATTTTTTATACTACCCATCCATGCATATGTTTTTTGAGATGCTGTTAAAAATCACTAAACTGAGAAACTTAAAGGTATTTTGAGAAGCCCATGCAAGTTTTGTGTTGGTATAGGTAATCTTCACAAGATTTTTTTTATCAAAAATGTATAGATTTTTCAGATCCATATTTGCAAAAACGCTGTGACATCTAAAAGTAATAAAGCCAAGCAGAAAAGAACTGATAGTTTCTTGAGATGTGACTGTAGAAGACTGTGTCAGTGTTTTCTCTACCATGTTTCCTCATGAAACACTGAGATACATCCAATTAAGGACGGACTTGAATTTAGAATCCCTTTATTAGTTGTTATATTGGACATATACATATAATTATATATATATATTTCTAATTTTCATCACTGTCTAATAATTGAAATTATTGACTATTTCAAAGATTGATATGTATTTAGTTAATAATAGTAATTATCTTTTTAATGCTGTCATAATAATCTTGTGTCACATGTAATACTCTCTAAGTCTAATAAGCAGAATGACCAAGGTGATAAAGGCTCAAATACACTCTAAACAGAAAAAAAAATGAGTATCATAGAAAATTGGTTGTCTTTATTTATAAGAATGATGAGTTCCATACTTTCAGGCAGGAAGTATTTATATTGATACTTTACTTATAAGTTAAGAAATTGCTAATCAATATATATAGATAGATAGTGATATATTTCTAATTGTTGTTGAACATTGTTCTATAAGGTATGCATGCTATTAAAACAGCTTCTACACTGCTTGGCATCAGAAATTTGAATAATATAGGTACAAATGCAAAAAGTTCACGTGTCCAAGAATTCCCTTTTTGCAATACAATAACAAAGGAAAGCACCTAATTTACGTTTGCTATTTTCACTCAGTTTACAAAAGTCATTTAAGCATAACACAAGCAAATGTCTATATTTTATTCTTAAGTAAAAATAAGATTAGGGCTATTGAACTTTCACTTTGTTCATATTAATAAAATTTTCATTACATTTTATCAGAAATGATAATATGGAACACTTTATGAAATATATGTTATTATAAAATATAAGATCTATACAATATATAATATACACTATATAGTATACATACTATATCATAAATAGCATATATTATATTAAATATACAACATATGATATATATTATCTTACTGTTACATGTCTCAAAAACTAAGCCAAAATGAATGGATCCTCTAACAATGTTTTTAATAATGTGAACAGTTACTTTGACTTCATTTTTGGAAAGAAGAAGAAGCAATGCAACATTATGCAACAGTGTCCATAAAGATAAAATTTTATGGACAATATATTTGTCTGTCATAAAGACTTCTATCTTATTCTGTATGTTATTTGCCAGTGGCTGACAGTGGCTAATGTTTATTCAGTTTCTTCAAATATATGAGAAGTTGTAAATTTTTATGGCTACATTAATTAGCATGATTTGTAAGACAAAAACAGAAGTCTGAAAAACAGAACTGACTGAAAATTATAAAGGCAGAAATTGGTTTGCAAGTTCAGAATTATTTTGCTAAAATAAAGATTGAGAATCAGCCCTGTAAACAGAAATTGGACATTTGGCGTAATCCATCTCCTAGTACCTACACACTACAATATCCACGCGAACACCCTTCAACCCAACATGCTGCTCTAGAAATGACAAGGCTGACCTTTCTAGTGACTACAATCTGCTTCTTCAGTATAATGTAGGAATTTCTTCTTTTAATCAGACACAAATCTATTTATTCAGACAATAACAATTCAGTGGTGTTGTTGTCTTCATACTTCATGGTTCAAACTCTTCAGTTGAATTGTTGACTTTACCCATCCATGACTTATCTGGGCTGGATCTATCACATTGGGTGTACTAGATCAACTGACACGGGCAAACAGTCACTGGGGAGGCAAGAGTTAAATCTGAAAATCATGTTTGCAAATTATGCTTTGGATATTTTCACATCTTAAAGATGTGAAGAAATATTTCCCAGACAGTGACTACAGTATTTCTCATACTCAGATAAAAATGGAAACATTTGGAATATTAAGTCTACAAATTCCAGATGTTTGGAGACATCTGGTTATGTCACTACATTTTTTAGTTTCATCCAGATGTTTGGGCTTAGGGTCATTTGTTTCTTCGAAAGATAGAAATTTATAGTATTATATAAATATGGGTTGTTACATTATTGTAGTTCAAATTTATTGCAACTTACATGTCTCTGCGTAACTTAGGAAATTGTATGACAATCAAAACTTACGTTTAATTTTTGTTTTTCTGTATTATAATTTGAACTTTAAAACAAAAGATATTAAAACATAGATATAAAACTATAATATGAATGACTAAATTAAATAAAGAGCTAAAATCCACTAGGATGTAGCTCAAATGATAATGACTGTGATTAGCATATACAGGGTCCTGGATTCAATCATCAGTAAATAAGCCAAAAAATTACAAATATATAAACTAGAAATTAATATTTAGCCAATGAGAATATAATTCTTCTTTATAATATTTTTGTAGACAGAAAAGAAAGATTATTTATGGATTCTGCTTTATATCATCCAAACAATTTAATTACCAAAATTTCCCCTGGCTTCTCTATACTGAAACAGCATTCAAGATATGAACCCATATTTTCACATTTATTTAAAGAGTAGCCTGATCATCAAAGCACTCTTAATACAAATCCCCTATTTTGTTGACTAGGGATAAAATAATTAACATTTCCCAAATGTTTGAAAATTTTAAACTGAGTTTTAAAATATTAGTTACTCACACACTTTTATACTCTTGTTATAAGAAATACTTTGTTGAAATATAGTCTGCAGAACAACAAAGACAATGCTTCATTTGCATCGCTTTGCTTTCATAAAAATAACATTTTCTAATTATTCTGATTCTTAGTATACAATAACCTATTTATCCAGAGTTTACAAAATTTTACAGACCAGTATATACCATTGATTTGAAGCACAAATAAAATAATAGAACTTCATGTGTACCACACTCAAATATTTCAATTCCAATTCTGATTAGTATTCAAAAGATTTGATGACCCAGTTCCTCAGAACCTAGTGTTCTACCCTGGGTTGCTAAGATAAAAGCTCCATCACACAGAGGATGCCAAAAATAATACAGAGATGAGCTGCCATTTGCTGTAATAATCATGTGGCAAGTGGTACTGAGCAATGAATGCCCTGGGGGTCAGTATAGAGCCAGATAGCAGCTACTGGACCATCGCAAGTGTCTCTAATAGAGGTTATTAGTAACACCAAAGACAGCAGTGAATAACAATACTATTCTTTAAAATATGAAGCTAGGCTTTATACATGTCAGTATAATCCAAAATCTTCATAACAAATGTCTTATTCTGAGTCCATTTTGTTTTGACAGTGAATACCCTAAAGTGGGGAAGATTTGTGATGTAGTTATATCTAGACTTATCATTCCAACCTATTTTGTTGTTGCTCTAACACACTACTAATCACTGGATTTTTTTAACATAAGAACATAAAAAATAAATATAGTCAAAAGGGCTATCATTTTCTCAAATTTACACAAAAAGCAACTACCAAGAGTATAATGTACTTCATGTGGAGCTAATCTAATACAGCAGATAAGCTTGTGTAGACACTTACACAGAGTGGTGTAATTACAAAAGTTATAATGCAGAAAAAATTGTGTCATATTTACAAACACTATACCAATTAGGATAATTACCTGCACAAGAAAAATCATGCAGAGTTCACAGAATTGAAAGGCTTTGATTTTTATATCCTGAAACCTTTAAAAAAAATAACAGCTCAAAGTAATGGCAACAAAATACTGTATTTTGGGAAAGAACACTAAGTTATCCTATACAATCAGATGAATTGCAAATGTTCAACTTCCTCTTCTGTAATACAAAGAGGATGCTAACACTATCCAGAAAAATTTTATTAGAGACAATAAAAACCTTTCTTACTATTGAGTCTTTCTTTAAATAGTAATAATGTAAACATTAGCTAACTGTTTTCAATTGATCACTTTTTTACTACTTTTTCTTATTTGTTGTAAAATGATGTATGCGTGGGTGGTATATTATTGGTGGCTTTTAGTACAGGCCAAATGATAAGGCATGACCTCATGATTTCTCTCACAAGCACCTGAGAAATCTGTAGTAACTTGGGTAAAGCATATGAAGTTATGTAAAAATCACTGATACGAATGTCTTTAAAAACCCGGCATATTTTCCTTTGTCATTCACAACGTATTTTTATAGATATAATTTTTCTAAGCTATGAATAGGGAGTATACACATATTTCCAATGTAGACAAACAAAGCAGCATTTTCCCTCTTAGATACTCAGACTGATTATAAAACTGCATCAATAAAGACACACAGTTTTGTCAAAGCTATTGAGAACTGGAAAAGGAAGGCAACACAGCACAGCCATAGCCTTTGGGAAACTTGATTCATTAAGGAAAAAGGTAAGTATTTTAAAATGGTGTGAGGAAAAATTTTATAACAGGAATTGTTGCCGTATTACTTAAAATCTACCACAGATAATTCCAAATGCTGACCAATGTGTAAATCAAATAGAACTCCTCTGTACTAGGATGGACAGGGAATTAAATCTAGGCAATATTGGGAAATGGTTTTTCTCCATTATTGAGCTGTGCTCAAACAGCCTATGACCCACTCATGTAGTTTTCCTGCTAATCAAGATACAGGGATTGCAGTAGAATTCTGTTATTGATGATCATTGTATCAGTAAATGGTTGCCTGCTAATATTTTTGTATATATATGTATATACATATATATACGTATATATATATATATTATATATATTTAAAAGAAATCTAAAAGACATATTAAATGTATTAGGAAAATTAAATTACAATTTCTATCAAGTCTTGCTAGACCTGATGGGAATTCCATAGTATAAGGCACAGTATCAGCATTTGATAAATGTAGAATTTTTTTATTATGAACATTTTATTCAGAAATAAAATAGTGTCTTTTAATTTTTTTCTTTTATTTGCCTGTACCAGGATTTGAACTCTGTCTTGTACTTGCTTGGTTTCCTTTCTTCCTCTTAAGCCATACACTCAGCTGACATTTTGCTGTTTATTTTGCTGGTGGATTCTCACAGATTTTACTGCTTGGGCTGGTTTTGGACCGTAATCCTCCATGCCTCTGCCTCTTGAGTTACAGTTTAAGCAGAAAAGAAATAATTAAATACTAAATTCTAAAAGAAATGAGAGTAGTCTTAGTGTGAGGTAAAATGATCCAATAAAAATTTCTCACGGCAACATGAATTAAACAGTCCCTTACTTGCACAGGCCTTTGAAGAGCTATGTATTATTATTATTATTAATCGTCTTTTAAATGTACACTATCTTTAAGTAGAACAGAGTTACCATCTGTGGAAGCAGCTGATGCATGCGTACAAGGCCTTTTGACCAGAGTCAACCCTTATATCCTTTTTTTTTTGCTGTCTGAAGGAGGATAGAATGCCATCTTAATTGTTTTGTTTTGTTCCGTTCCCCCTTCCTCTTCAAGGTGAAAGTCTGGTTCCAAAACAGAAGGATGAAATGGAAGCGAGTGAAAGGAGGACAGCAAGGAGCAGCAGCCCGAGAAAAAGAACTGGTGAATGTGAAAAAGGGAACACTCCTCCCATCTGAGCTTTCCGGCATTGGAGCGGCCACCCTCCAGCAGACAGGGGACTCTCTAGCCAACGAAGACAGTCACGACAGCGACCAGAGCTCAGAGCCCGCTCACTTATGATATCCACAGAGAGGACCAGCTCCATTCTCAGGAAGAAATCGTCGTGATGGCATGCCTTACCCATACACCGTTTACACACAGAAATGACTGTAGTAGTGCCGATTATCGAACCCAGACATCACATCCACCTATTGGTGGACGGTCTTACAATAAGTGCCTCTTAATGAAGATGAAGAAGGCAAATTTGCTTTCCGTAGTCCAAATCTGTTTGATTGCATGTTTGGCAGTGGCAAAGGTATGTGTTGGCTTTTGCTTGCACTGAAAATTAAATTGCTACCAAGAGCAAATTTGAGAACTTAAAAACAAACCAACATCAAGATGCTTCCAGAATGAAGATACCAAAGATCAAATTTTGAACTTTGAACATTCCAAATGCACAGATCATGCCTTTGACAGTGGGCGGATATTTGCTTTGGCTTGCACTGAAACTTAAATTGCTATCAAGTATAAACCATGAATATTTTATCCTGAACAGCCACAGTGCCTGAAATCACCAAGTGGATTTAAAAAAAAATGTACTTTAACTCTGTATATATTACTCTTAAGTCATTTTTCTGTCTTCACTAATTTTAGCAATACATTCATATTAGTTAATGAAAATAGGTAGCCACATTGACACCCAACAGCTTCTTGTATGTTTAATACACTTCTTCATTCAGAGACCAAAGTGCTTAACTGTGTTCAAGTAGAGGAAAATACAGTAGAGTCTGATAGGACATATTCTTGTACCACAGACAAAACAAATCTTATGTTGCATTTGCTCTCAACTGCTGCTGCTAATACATTATAAAACTTAACCTAGCTCCTCCATTTTTCCTATCTTATAGCTTGGAAATTAACGTTAGGATCATAGGAAATGCAGTTAACTTGCAGAAAGAACTTTTTATGGTGGACATTGTCTGATTTTATTTCTATAAATAATAGCTCTTGTGGATGTGATTTAGCTATCAAGGAAAATTTTTCTTCCTTTATTGGTAACGATATTAAACAAGGTGAAGAACGAGGCTGATGCTTCAAGTGGATAGATGACACAAACTTCTAAATATCTCCAAATTAAGTTCAGTGAAAATACATTCTTGTTCATATACAATGTGTTTGTGCACAAAAACAATCACTGTATTTTGAAAAAAAAGTTTAATAAATGATCTTTGTAAATAACTTTGATCTCTTTACAGCGCTTTCATTAAATTTATTTTTTAATTTTGGGTTTGAACTCAGGAACTGGGCAATGTCCCTGAGCTTTTTGTTCAAGGCTTGAGCTATGCCACTTGAGACACAGATACACTTCCAGCTTTTCTTTTTTTTGAAATCATTTATTAGTGATAAGAATTCCACAGACTTTCTGGCTGGCTTCAAATAGAAATCCTCAGATTTCAACTTCCTGAATAGCCTCCTGAGTAGTAGGGTTACAGGGTTAAACCACTGGCTGATTTCATAATTATAACATATATATACATATATATTAGCTCTTTAAAATGTCTCAGATTATCTGTTCTTATGTAGTCCTTATGGAAGTACTAGGGCATTGTATACATTTCTGAATTTTAATATTTAATAAAAGAATCAATTATTGAGTAGTAAAAGAGCACCTAAAATTATGACATTTTGAAAACTATCTTGACTAGTGTAGAATATGGATTTCTTTGTGTACTTCATTAATAAAAAGTAAAAGTAGAGAACATTATTTATCAAATTAGATAAATAGAATACTTGTCTATTTTAGTAGGTATGTACAACATTAGCAAGTTAACTCAATTAACTTACGTTATTTTACTTTTGTGATGTTGGTTTGTAGACCTATTGCTTCATGTATGCAGACTGCACTGCATCTGCAAATAAAACAATAGCATTGAAAGTGCTCATCCAGACATTGGTGAGATGAATTAAATAGACTCAGCCGCATGGGAAATTGCTGATAGCAATTCAGTGTAATATTAATAAACTTACTATCATGAATGATTAGAAATGTATTGTGTGACTAGACAAATTTATATATATCCCATTTTCTATTTGTTTTATGTTATAATCAGAAGAATGTGGAAGGATTCTAAGCTTCTACCTTTTCCCCAATGAATTAAAAATAGAAATATAGGAACATGATAAGTAAGCATTTTCCAAACCCCTATCGTTTACTTATTCATTCAGTGTTATTATTTTTTTCATATATTTTATTGTAATTAATAGAAGGGTTACATTATATTCGCCAGATACATGGTGCATTAATTCACATATATTGATACCCTTTCACATGTCTTGGTCCTCATTACCCTCCCCTTCACACCCCTTCTGCTTGGTTTTCCCCCCTTCCCTATCCAATTTCAAATAACCAAATACAAATAAATTCAATATATCCGATAACAAAGTGAGATACTGTAACAATATGAGATAACCAAGGGACCGCAAAAGAGATGAGAGATAACATAGTACATTACGGACAACAATCACTCATTATATGGCTTTTGTTTCTATATCCTGGAGGTCCTTTCATTTAGCATCATTCTATATGGCCTTATGAATCTAGGTTTTGTTCTATTCTAAATTTCTGCTAGAAGAGCCCAAAGTTTCTTCTGATTAGGACAAAGTGTTATTATTATTATTGTTGTTGTTGTTATTATTGTTATGTTGAACCTTGATTTTTGAAAATACATCTGTCATATGGTGGTTATTACAGTTGTGCAATTACAGGTTTGATTTGTGTGTGTGTGCACGTGTGTGTGTGTGTTTGTGTATGCGTACGTGTGTGTGGTGGGATGTAGATGCGGATGTGCCAGTACTAGAGCTTGAACTCAGGCACTGAATACTTGTCCCTTAGCTTTTTCACTCAAGGCTAGTTTTCTACCACTTGAGCCACATCTCACCTTCTGGCTTTGGGCTGGTTACTATGTAATAAGACTCTCAATGGCTTTCCAGCCCAGGCTGACTTTGAAACAAAATCCTCAGATCTGATTCTTTTGGAGATAGAGTTTATTGGGCCATTTTGCCCATGCTAGCTTTCAATGTTGCAGCCCCCTGAGTAGCTAGGATAACAAGTGTAAACAATGGCACCAGGCTTAACATGAGATTTCAATTCAAAACAACTGGAACATCCAGTAAAAGCTAGTGCATATGTCACAAAATTAAGAAAAGTGAGGGACGTGGGGGTGTATGGGCAGGGCGGGGTAAGAATGTCAAAGAAATAACAGAGATTGGGTGACATTGTATTCATAAACTGCTTTGCTGAATGGCAGTGTTTTAGTACAGTAACATGGATAATAACAAAAATATCTCATTAGATTGAAGAAATGGGAAGACATATATCATGCTGAGTGTAGCAGGGATGAAGAAAAATCTCTTAGAAGTGGCTGAAGAACTAGTTTCTTATGGAATAGGAAAAGAGAAGAATAGCAATTTAATGTGTTAGAGAAAAGGACAGAATGCACAGGACAGCTAGGAACTGCAAAGCTTAAGTAACATGGGTCATATCATTATCATAGTATCTTGAGTTATTCTAAAATGAAATTTGATCTCAGAAGACATAAAGAGGTAAGAAAGGCCATATGCTGGATTAAACTGACATTCAATGTAAGAATCTGAACACACTAGAACACAATCAAACAAGCAAGTCAAGTGATGTTAACTATAACAAACACATAAATGGCAGTGTTTTGCTTTGTTTTGTTCTATTTCTGGCATTATTTTATAGTACTGGGATTTAAACGCAAGGCCTTGTATAAGCTAGGCAAGGGCTGTACCACTGAAATTTAAAACCAGCTCCCAGACTGTTACTTAGAACAACTTGATATTCTGTTGCCTTTTAGTTTAAAATGTTTAAACAGGTCAGCTAGATAATATCCTCATTACATTTCCTTAGTTAAGAAATTTTCTGTGAAGGAAAATACAATATTCTGATAGACTACATAGGTTCAATTTACTCTGTGCAGGCCAACAACCTTTCTTTTTGTGATACTGGGGACTGAATTTAGGGTTTTTCATTTTAAAGATAGGTACACTGTCACTTGAGCCTTGCTTCTTGTCCCTTTTTGCCCTGATTACCTTTGAGATACCTTTCTCTTTTTGGCCAAGCCAGCCTAGACTATCATTTCCCCCCTTTTAAACATCTCACTAGGTAAGATGGCACCTACCATTTCACCTACATTTATTTTTATGTTGAGCAATCCTAAATCATTTTTCCGTGATTTTTCCTATCCATAGTTAGCTTTACAGGCTTGAGATACCTTGCCATCTATTTGGTTTTGTTTTTATTTTTTATTTTTATTAATCCTGCCATGGTATGGAATATTGTTCTATGGAGCTTCATCTTTCCATGGAACTTTATTTCAGGCTTTGTAGCTCTGTGGAAAGTCCCAAGATGAATGTAGCACAGGATCATGCTCCTTCAAACAGGCTTTAAAGGGCTACTACACAACATGATCTTTATATTCAACTCTTCATTTATATGACCCCATTTCACTTTCACATCCTGTGTTTACCTAGATCTGCCAACTCCTCAAATATCATTTATATAATCTTTTCTATTTTGTTCTATGAATATGAACCAAATGCCTTTGAAATAAATCTAACCACAGTTTTCATACCTATTGAGTTTATATACACACATATAAAAATTAAGTAGAATGGCTTCTTACTTTCAATTATGAAGGAAGGGTATGTTAGGGAGCAGATAGAAAATAAAGGGATTAATAAAAAATAAATATTTCTCAATTTTATTTTCAAGAATATTTTCCAAAAGGAACTAGGGAAATTGAGGGGATGCTTTGGGCTGGAAGATATATAAAGAAAGATAAGAGGGGAACATTGGTCAAGATTCATTGTTCTCATTATCTGCAATTTTGGATTGAAACTGCTTTGTTCAACTTCTTAAGGATAATACAAAAAGATAACCAAATAATATTTTTAAAACGCTGGCGTCTTTTAGATGGTTAATGCTATTTTTATTCTAAGAGAAAAAACAGAAACTACAGAGCTAAAACTAAATCAGTTATAAGAGAGTAGCTTATTTTGAGGGGTGATTAGAAAATTGACTAACATTTTTTTTATCTTCTAAATATACTGAGGCTGATGATATTGAAAACTAAGCCCTTTTACAATGCCTGTTTTCTAATAGTATGTTGTTGAAATAACTCAGTTTATCTGTGATATGAGTAATATTTAAAATACTATGTTAGAATATCAAATAAATTTTCTTTGCAGGTATAATTCTTAGCACCATTTTGGAAAATTATATTTTCTTTTCTGCTCCTTTTCTTCTATTCTTTCATCAAAGAGCAAGAATCTGAAAATGAAGATAAATTTATAGCTACCAAAATCTTAGTGTTTAGACTGTTATTATGTACATTTAACATCTATAAGATTAATACACAAATCTTGTTATGAAAGTGAGTTGTATTCCTTTTTAAAGGAATTTACATGGTTTTTGTCGATTATAATGACATACCAGTTCTTCAGTGGTTTTGCTTTCAGATCTTACAGAATAATACTAGAAACAATGGACAAAGTAACAAAAGTGACTTTAAAAAATATCCTCTCTTAGTCTCCTGAGAAACTGTATAGAGGAATGAACCACGAGTATCTAGCCAAACTGACATTTTTTAAACAAAACTTCTTATGTCTTAGATTGAGAGATATTCTGAAAAATATTTCTTGATTTTATAATATTTAACTGATTGATTTAAAGAGATTTCTGCACTGTTAAAGAAACTCTAAATACAAGAATTATAATAGATGATTAAAATGCACTACATTTATTATAAAATTTCTAGTACTTGCAAATTATTTTGTAAGTCAATATCATGAAAGCTACATAGAAAACAAATAAAAATCATCTTTTCCCCCATGAACAATTTAGTTTTTTAACTTAAAAATGTACATTAAGCCTCAAAACAAAAATGATCAAGTATCAATTTATTGGCTGTGTCACTGAATTATGTTGGCATGTTTATTTTGGTATATGATTATGAGAACTGACTATTCAGCACTTGCATAGGCATCATTTAGTCTGGTGTGACGTAAGACACAGAATGTTTAATTCTTCATAGTGCTGGGAAGGATCATACAAAGCTCTTCCTAGAGTATCATCAGAGAGGGAGCACTTCATGGGCTGGCTGACATTTACAATGGATCAATTCTGAATTTTATATGTATGTTTCTACCAGTAGAATTTCTAACTATTTTGTAAAAATCAGTAATGATTCTGCAGGGAGCTAGTGGCTCATCTTTGTTATCCTAGCTATTCAGGAACTGAGATGTGGGGACTGCATATTGAAAGAGTTTACAAACTATTATCTCTGGTTAATCATAAAAAGCCAAAAGTGGACCTGTAATTATCCTTGAGAATAAAGCTCAGGGGATTCACCCAGGCCCTGAGATCAAGCCCCTAACTAGCACACACAAGCATGCTTGCACACACACACACACACACACACACACACACACACACACACACGCACTCCCCAAATCCACACTCTAAATTAACTTTGAATACTAGTTATTACATTTAATATTTTAAATATCCATTAAAAGGTCATTATACTTGTACAAATATTATTAGATCACACAAGATAACTAGTTTGTACTATTTATTACTTGACATTCCTGACTTAAAATTAAAGATCTCTATGATATTCTGTGTAATTAATCCAATTATGTAAAGTTATAAAATCATAACAAATGTATCCAAAATATTTTAGTGAGTATGTTCATACTTAAATGCTCTGCATTTAAAAAAATGATTTCATTAACGAAACTCTGAAGCGGCATTTCTTTCCAAACAGCATCAGGATTTCTGTATAGTTTCTTATGCCAGAAGACTGAATGCAGTGGTCATATAGTTTACAAACAAATTAAGAAAAATGTACACATGAAATAGATGTCTTGTAGTTCATTTGTCCTTCTATTACTTATTCATAGTCAAATTTCACACATACTACAGTCAGGGTGATTACTCTAAAACATAGATCAGTGCTAAGTGTAAATGTAAACTTTCAAATAATGATTGTGCTTCCCAAGGATATATTTGGACATTTTTGAAATATTAGATAATAAATGTCCCACCTTTGCAAAAAATATTGCAATAGCTTAGAGTGAATCTACCACATTTACTGAGGTTTCACAGCAAAAAATCTGTCCACATACTGTCCATATATCTGGTATGCAAACACCTTTCTGGATGTCCATCCACTCATAGCCTTGTGTCAGCAGTGGCTAGACTGAATCCATGATTTTCTCCAGGCTTTCTCTTCTCTAATTGTGTTTCTGGAAGGCTCTCTCTCACCAAATATATGCTGACTTCCATCATCTTAGGTTTCTTCTTCCTAATTAAAACAATTCTTAATTGTCTTACATAAAATGGCCCCAACTGTCTCACTCTAATCTTTGTAGGTAGTATTGTTTTCCATGCAGACATTAGGTAAGTAACTATTCCTCTTTTGACTGTAGACTGAAAGAACAAGGACTTTGTCTATCCTGTTCATTGGTATGTCCTTAATACTTGGAAAATATCTAGTAAATCCAGGCTCTGGCCCACATTCTGAATTTGTATGAGTTAAGAAGAGCACTATTCTACAGCACATGAATGGACACAGAAAATGTGGCATATATATACAATGGGATTCTACATAGTCAACAGACAAGATAAACTAAAAATGGCATTTGCAGAGAAGTGGATGAATCTAGAGTGAATTATGTTGAGTGAGACAAGTCAAGACCAAAGGAACAAAAGATGCATGGTATCCTTAATATGTGGCTAATAGACCCAAACAGTATAAAAGCGAAGACTCAATATTTACATACCCAATGCTATGGAAATGGTATTGGAAATATAAACACAACTACACAGACATAAAAACTTATCACTCTATAGACATAATATTTTATTACATAGATTAATATATATTTATGACATACAAACCCTCATACTAATTTTAATTTTATTCTAAAATCTAAGTGCCAGTGAATGTATATAGAGATTCCCTTCTGGAATACTTGTTTGTTAACACCCCTTTATGTTAAAAGCTCTGGAGAAACTAGGAATCCATGGAACATTCCTCAATATACTAAAGGATGTGTATGACAAATCCACAGCTAGTATTATACTTAATGGCGAAAAGCTAAAGATATTCCCTCTAAAATCAGGAATGAGACAAGGATGCCCACTCTCTCCACTACTCTTTAACATAGTATTAGAATTCCTAGCCAGTGAAATAAGGCAAGAAGCAAGCATGAAGGGGATCCAAGTAGGGAAAGACGAAGTAAAACTATCCCTCTTTGCAGATGATATGATTCTGTATTTAAAGAATCCTATAGGGTCTACTCCCAAGCTCCTTGAGCTGATTCAAAACTTTGGAAGGGTAGCAGGTTATAAAATTAACCCTCAAAAATCAACTGCTTTCCTCTACACCGACAGTGAGAGGAATGAGGCAACAATCAGGAAAGCAACTCCTTTCACAATAGCCTCAAAGAAAAAGAAGTACCTAGGAATTAGCTTAACTAAGAATGTAAAGGACCTTTTTGATGAAAACTTTAAAACCCTGAAAAAGGAAATTAAAGCAGATCTAAGGAAATGGAAAAACCTCCCATGCTTCTGGATTGGAAGAATCAACATCGTGAAAATGACAATTTTGCCAAGGGCTATCTACAAATTCAACGCAATACCCATCAATATCCCAATGGCATTCTTTAAAGAAATAGAAGAGGCAATCCAAAATTTCATATGGAATAATAAAAGACCCCGCAGAGCAAAAACACTTCTTAGCAGAAAGAACAGCGCTAGAGGAATTTCAATTCCAAACTTTAGACTCTATTACACGGCTATAATTCTCAAAACAGCTTGGTACTGGCACAAGAACTGGCCTGAAGACCAATGGAATAGAACTGAGGACCCAGATATTAAACCACAGATCTATGGCCACCTAATCTTTGACAAGGGAGCCAAAAAAATAGAATTGGAGAAAGATATCCTCTTCAACAAGTTGTGCTGGCAGAACTGGTTAAGCACCTGCAGAAAACTAAAGTTGGATCCTTCTTTGTCACCCTGCACTAGAATTAACTCCAAATGGATCAAAGACCTGGAGGTAAAAGCTGACACACTGACTTTCTTCCATTCTATTTTTTTTGGCTCCCTTGTCAAAGATTAGGTGGCCATAGGTCTGTGGTTTAATATCTGGGTCCTCAGTTCTATTCCATTGGTCTTCAGGCCAGTTCTTGTGCCAGTACCAAGCTGTTTTGAGAATTATAGCCGTGTAATAGAGTCTAAAGTTTGGAATTGAAATTCCTCTAGTGCTGTTCTTTCTGCTAAGAAGTGTCTTTGCTCTGCGGGATCTTTAATTATTCCATATGAAATTTTGGATTGCCTCTTCTATTTCTTTAAAGAATGCCATTGGGATATTGATGGGTATTGCATTGAATTTGTAGATAGCCCTTGGCAAGATGGTTTCCCTCATTTGTCATAATCAGTAGAAACCTTGGGCTCTTCTAGGAGAGATCAGCAATAGAGCCAAACCTTGATACATAAGGCCATATAGTATGAAGCTAATTGAAAAGACCTCCAGGATATTGAAACAAAAGCCATACAATGAATGATTGTTGTCCTTAATGTACTATGTTATCTGTCATCTCTTTTGCTGTCCCTTGGTTATCTCATATTGTTACAGTATCTCACTTTGTTATCTGATATATTGGATTTATTTGTATTTGGTTATTTGAAATTGGATAAGGAAGGGGGGAAAACCAAGAGGGGTGTGTGTGGAGGGGAGGGTAATGAGGACCAAGACATGTTAAAGGATATCAGTATATGTGAATTAATGTACCTTCTATCTGGCAAATATCATATAACCCTTTTATTAATTACAAGGAAAATATAAAATAAATAAAGAAATAAATATATTCGTTAATAAAAAAAAAAGAAAGAATACTACTGCTCACCTCTCTCAAGTGCTCAGGCCTTGACCCACCCCCACACTCCGATAAACAGAAGATTCTATGATTGCTGTGAAGCAAATTATTCTCTGTGGAGATATTCCATGTATAATTGGCACAAATATGAACGCTAGCTCTGAAGCTGACAGTTTGTAGAATTTAATCAATTTTTGACCAAATGCATAATTGAAGTGGCTTGGAGATTTGTGCAACAAAATACTAATAGGAAATACATAAGTTTACTTAAAAATGGAATCCTAAAACATCTTTTATCCTGGGTATTGTTTGGATTTCACAAACCAAAGCCAAAGTCTGATTATAAATTTTAAATTTTAACCAACACTAAATCAGAAGGAAAAAAATGGAAGAAAAATTAAAGTCCGAGTTTTAACAGATGTTCATATTATGGATTAGAGGAAAAGAGAAAATTATCCTTCTATTCAGGTGCCTGTCTCAAAATTCTCACAATGTTTTGCAGACAGCTTGGCTGATTTCCAATATACACCATTGCTTATCTGGTATGAAGAATACCATCTGCGTAGTATTCGAGGATTTTTTTTTTTCAGAAATGGACTGCTAATTACGTTTGGGGCAGGTGCTATTAAAACGAAATCAGGTGTCACATCTTGCAGTTGCCCAAAATAACTGTTTTAGGCTAAGGAATAGTGGTGAGCCATATTACAAGAAGGGATTTAAGCACAGCCTATACACACTCCACTTTTGGGGTACTTCAAAGGTCAGATTGCACTGCAAAGCTATAAAACTTTCTGTTTCCACCATCTTCTGAAAGAGATTTCCACTGAGTCAAGGCTACATCAAAGTTGTATATTTTCTTGCAGAAACAGCTATTACTTTTATATGTATATATTTTTTCTGAAAGGAATAAGATGGAACAGTGAACCAAAAATTGTAAGTAATCATTGCAATATATGTAATTATGCAAAGTTAGTAAAAATCAGCCTTTCATTGTTATTAATTGAAACCTGTTATGTAACTGCAGTAATTAACTTAATGGAATTATTTTGCTCCCTTAAAAGACAGAAACAACCAATTCTGTTTTTTTGAATACATTAACTGTTCAAAATAAGACCTGACTTCAAAGTCTGGTATTTACTTTCCAATTTTTTAACTTTTAATTAATTTAAGAACTTCCATAGCCAGCTTTTATCTTTAAAAAATCCCTACAACTTCAAAACCTACTACTTAAAAAATACTAGAGCATTTGGGAATAAACTTACTATTTGTATGAATTATCCCTAATCTTAAACACTTCAAATTTGGAAATTGTGTAGCCACCCACATATTCAACAGTAAGGATTCTGTGTGTGTGTCTGTCTGTCTATTTGTCTGTATTTGTGTCTGCCTGCACATGTGTGCATACATGATTGTACACATGCTGCTCCTGGTGGAAGAACTCAGGGTCGGGTGCTATCCCTGAGCTTTTGTGCTCAAGACTAGTGATTTTACCACTTAAGTCACAGCTCCCTTTCTAGGTTTTTGTTGACAAATTGGAGGTAAAAATCTCACAGAAGAAAAAAACTATCTCAGACTTTTTTTTTGTTCAGGCTGGCTTTGAACCATGCTCCTTAAATGCTGCTTCTTAAGTAGATAGGCCATTCTTTAGATCAAGTGGTAGCTTATTCACAGATCTGTAAAATACTCACAGTATCATGGAAGATTGAAAGACTTCAGAGAATACGTAAGTATATTTCATTAACAAATAAATTCCAGGATGGGAGTTTGATCTAGTGGTAGAGTGCTTGCCTAGCATGGCAAGCACCTGGGTTTGATGCCACGGTACCACATACATAGAAAAAAGCCAGAAGTGGTGCTGAGGTCAAGTGCTGGAGTTCTAGCTTTGAGAAAGTCCAAGGACAGTGCTGAGGCCCTGAGCTCAGGCCCAGGACTGGCAAAGAAAGAAGATTTAAAAATAAATAAAGAAAGAAGGAAGATGGCGCCGAGACAATAGGGATGCTGCCTAGCTCTCTCTCACAAAAAGAGAGAACCAGGGAGTCCCACGAGCCAACTACCTTAAGAAATCCACAACAACAAACTCAAAAAGCAACGGAGAATGACTCAAACCAGAAAAGAAATCCAGATAAAGCTCACATCCAACTTTCTCAAAGAATTCGGAACGCGAGGACCCCTCCCCCACCTCTCTCCGCTGGCTCTAAGCCGCGAAAAGCGGCAGCGGGTGGAGGGCGCCAGGCTGGGAGCCCAACTGCTGCAGAAACCAGCACAGAACCAGGCCAGCGAATGGCGGAACCCAGACGTGGAACCAGAACAGCAAGCGGCGGAACCCAGACGCAGAACACAGGCGGCCGCTGAGACCCGAGGGGAGTGAAAGACTCCCCATCACCGTGGAACACCCACAGATGGAACGCAGAGGTGTGAGTAATACAACGCGTCCCCAAACACATCTGGAAAGCAGAGCTGTGCCAAGCAATAGAACTTAACTCAGACCCCTCCACCCAGCCAGAGAAAGACTGGGGGGAGCAGGGGGACAAGGAATTTAGAATCCTGTCTCTTCCCTCAGCAGCCCCCTCCATCAGGCCATTGACTGGAGATTGACAGGCAAGCTACCTAAGACCCAGCACCCCACCAAGGGAGGCAGGGCTGTCCCAACTCCCACCCGCCCAACGGGCTCAACCCCCAGCCCTCTGACTGGAGACTGACAAGCGGATGGACCCTAAGACTCAGCACCCCACCAGGGGAGGCGGAGCGGTCCAAGCTCCCACCCACCCACCAGGCTCCTCTCCCAGGCCACTGGATCTGGAGAGTGGAGGGCGCTGGGACCCTGCCTTAAAACAGCGGGTAGGGTGTGCGGGGAAAATAGGAGCCAGCATCTGCCCCCCCTCAATTCTTGAGCGGGGCATCCTCCAGTTGGGAATCCTGAGCAAGACAGCACCAAGGGGCCCCCCACAGTCACAGACTCTGACAAAGCAGTGGAAACACAGCAGGGATCTGAAGGGCCAACCAGCAGCCAAGCTCCCCTACTGAGAATCATAAAGGAGTGGTTCCGCCCTTGGAGCCCACATCCTCAGCTGGGCCCTGCCCCTGGGAACAGAGTGGTCTCCTGCTGGTCCTGCTGAGAGCCCCTGGAAACTCTCAATCCCCAGACTCTTGGCTGGGGGCCCCCCTGGAAGCAGCACAGGAAAACATATACCAAGGCGCTCAGACAGAAGCTCGCAGATCCATCCCATGGTCCACTGTGAGGCCACTGGTTGGGCTAAGAGCTAGTCGTGCAGCAACACATAAGTTTTATTCTAATACTTTCCAAACTTTGTACTCAAATACGCTACCTACTTACCAACTTAGGTCAGTTATCCTTACGCTATACCTTCTCTTCATTACTACAATATTCTTACACTCCTACGTTAATCCTCTTGTACCTCCCCTGACCTCTCTCATTCTATTTTTCTATCTCTGGACCTCTGTTCGTCTTTCAACCCTTATACTGCCCGGATCTACACTTGATGGCTGTTGAGAAATACTGTATATCTAGGTGTTTAATTATTCTCTAGGCTCAGAGGGACTTAAAGACAATACAGATTGGATTGAGAGGCTTATTTTTTGAGTATAAATCGCTTATCAGTGGTTGTATTAGACTGGTCTGTAAGTGCACAAAAAGAAAGAGTGATAACACCAATCAAAACTTGTGAACATCTAGTGTCTGCCAGCTACAGAGGTCTAGGTTGGTTATATCTGAAAAACTATAATCGTATTTAGTACTAATCTTGCTCCCATTTTCAAATGGGCAGAACAAGAAACTCAAGAAAAATGTCAAATCAAGAAACAACATCCCCACCCAATGTAAACAGACAATGGAACAGTCACTGGCAAACCTAGAGGAAAGTCTTCCAAGTGCTACACAAATGAAATTGATAAACATCATTAATGAAAAATGTGAAAATATAAAGAAAGAGATAAGGGAGGAAGCCATAGCTGAACAAGAGGAAACCATAAACAAGGTGATAAGTGAAAAAGAAGAAACCATAAAGGAGGCCATAATAAAGGTTTTTCAAAGAAAGATGGATGAATTCATAGAATCCACAAATAAAAAAGTGACCAAACTCCAGCAAATGTCCAAAGAAAATAAAGCTACTGAGTTAACCAGTCAAATGGAAATCAAGGAGCTAAAGAAATCCATACATGATCTAAAAGAAGAGATGCAAGGCATCAAAAATAAGCAATTAGAAGAAAGGGAGATGAAAAATAAAGTAGATAGCTTTGATAGCAGGTTAGACAATGCAGAGGAGAGAATTTCCGGGACTGAAGATAATTTAGTTATTATAGAGAAAGAACAGAAAATGAGTCAATCCAAATCTAGGAAATATGAGAGAGCGCTTCAGGAGGTCCAAGATACAATTAGGAAGCCTAATTTAAGGCTAATTGGTATTGAGGAGGGCGTGGAGAAAGAGGTCAATGGTATTGGAAATATACTTCAGGGAATCATCTCAGAGAATTTCCCAAATATCCAGAAGGGCAGGCCCATCCAGATACAAGAAGCTTTTAGAACCCCAAACAGACCTGACCAGAAAAGAACATCCCACCGCCACACTGTAATCCGAACTGGATCGATAGAAACCAAAGAAAGGATCCTAAAGGCAGCCAGGGAAAAGGGATCAGTAACCTATAAAGGAAAACCAATCAGAATAACCCCAGATTTCTCAGCAGAGACCATGCAAGCAAGAAGTGACTGGAAGCATATATGTCATGCCCTTAAGTCAAATAACTACCAACCAAGAATACTGTACCCAGCTAAGCTCTCTTTCATAACTGAGGGAACAATAAAAACATTCCATTCCAGGGAAAAGCTGCAACAATATGCCGCAACAAAACCAACACTACAGAAAACTCTCAAAGAAGTTCTATACATAGAAAACCAAAATAAATGCAATATAGGGAAAGAAATGGCACCTAAACAGCATACCATCTAAGGACCACAAGAACTGTCAAGACACAGGCCCTAATAAAAGCTTTAAAAATGGTAGGAACTAATAAATATCTCTCAATCCTAACTCTCAATATCAATGGACTTAACTCTCCAATTAAACGGCATAGGCTGTCTAGTTGGATCAAAAAGCAAGAGCTATCGTTCTGCTGTCCTCAAGAGACACATCTTACACAAAAAAACAACCATCTTTTGAAAGTGAAAGGTTGGAATACACTCTAGCAAGCTAACGGCCCCCATAAACAGGCTGGAGTTGTCATCCTCATATCAGATAAAATAAACTTCAAACTAAAATTAGTAAGAAAAGACAAAGAAGGTTACTACATACTACTAAAGGGATCTTTCCTCCAGGAAGGCATAACGATCCTAAATATTTACACACCCAATCTTGGAGCTCCAAACTTCATCAAGCAAACTTTACTTACACTGTAACCATACATGGATCGAAACACAGTGATTGTCGGTGACTTTAACACACCACTCTCACCTATGGACAGATCAACAAGGCAAAAAGTCAACAGAGAAACCTTAGAACTGAACAACTATATAGACCAACTAGATCTAACAGACATCTGCAGAATATTCCACCCAGCAACAACACAATATTCGTTTTTCTCAGCAACACATGGAACATTTTCCAAAATAGACCACATCTTAGGCCATAAAACAAACCTGGTCAGATTCAGAAACACTGAAATTATTCCATGCACACTCTCAGAACACAAAGGCATCAAATTGGAACTGAACACACATCTCCACCAACGAAAACCCTGTAACTCATGGAGACTGAACAACACATTGTTGAATCACCAATGGGTCATCGAAGAGATCAGAACAGAAATCCAACAGTTTATGAAATTTAACAATAAGGAGCACACGAAATACCAACTCCTTTGGGACACAGCAAAGGCAGTACTCAGAGAAAAATTTACAGTGCTGAGAGCCTACAACAAGTTGGAAAAATCGCAAACCTCAAGTTAATGTCTCACCTTAAGCTCCTGCAAAAAGAGCAACAAACCAACCCTATTCCCAGTAGAAGAAGGCAAATTATTGAAATCAAAGCAGAATTAAATGATTTGGAATCCAAAAAAACTATAGAAAGAATCAACAAAACAAGGAGTTGGTTCTTGGAAAGAATTAACAGAATTAACAAACCCTTAGCAAATCTTACCAAAAAAAGAAGAGAGCGTATCGAAATATACAAAATCACAGACGAAAATGGTAATATCATGACAGAAATTACCAAGATCCAGAATATCATGAGGCAATACTTTGAGAATGTAGAAGAAATGGATGAATTCCTAGAAAATATTAACATACCCACACTGAACCAAGAAGAGCTAACCCAAATCAACAGGCCTATTTCAGGCTCTGAAATAGAAATGGCAATTAGAGAACTTCCACCTAAAAAGAGCCCAGGGCCAGATGGATTCACAGCTGAATTCTATAAGGTCTTCAAAGCTGAGCTCACACCAATACTCCTCAAGCTCTTCAACGAAATTGAAAATGAAGGTTCTTTACCAAACTCATTCTATGAAGCCAGTATAACCCTCATCCCCAAACCAGACAAAGATTCATCAAAAAAAGAGAACTATAGACCTATTTCTTTGATGAACATCAATGCAAAACTTCTCAACAAAATACTGGCCAACCGTCTACAACAACTCATCAAAAAAATTATACACTATGATCAAACTGGATTCATCACAGGGAGGCAAAGCTGGTTCAACATACGCAAATCAATTAATATAATTCAACACATCAACAGGAGCAAGGACAAAAATCACATGATTGTCTCAATAGACGTGGAAAAGGCATTTGACAAGATCCAACACCCCTTTATGTTAAAAGCTCTGGAGAAACTAGGAATCCATGGAACATTCCTCAATATAATAAAGGCTGTGTGTGAGAAACCCACTGCTAGTATTACACTTAATGGTGAAAATCTAAAGCCATTCCCTCTAAAATCAGGAACAAGACAAGGATGCCCACTCTCTCCACTACTCTTTAACATAGTACTAGAATTCCTAGCCAGTGCAATAAGGCAAGAAGCAAGCATAAATGGGATCCAAGTAGGGAAAGAGGAAATAAAACTATCCCTCTTTGCAGATGACATGATTCTGTATTTAAAGAATCCTATAGACTCTACTCCCAAGCTCCTTGAGCTGATTCAAAACTTTGGAAGGGTAGCAGGGTATAAAATCAACCGTCAAAAATCAACTGCCTTCCTTTACGCCAACAGTGAGAGGAATGAGGCAATAATCAGGAAATCAACACCTTTCACAATAGCCTCAAAGAAAATAAAGTACCTAGGAATTAGCTTAACTAAGAATGTAAAGGACCTTTTTGATGAAAACTTTAAAACCTTGAAAAAGGAAATTAAAGCAGAACTAAGGAAATGGAAAAACCTCCCATGCTCCCGGATTGGAAAAATCAACATCGTGAAAATGACAATTTTGCCAAGGGCTATCTACAAATTCAACGCAATACCCATCAATATCCCAATGGCATTCTTTAAAGAAATAGAAGAGGCAATCCAAAATTTCATATGGAATAATAAAAGACCCCGCAGAGCAAAAACACTTCTTAGCAGAAAGAACAGTGCTAGAGGAATTTCAATTCCAAACTTTAGACTCTATTACACGGCTATAATTCTCAAAACAGCTTGGTACTGGCACAAGAACTGGCCTGAAGACCAATGGAATAGAACTGAGGACCCAGATATTAAACCACAGACCTATGGCCACCTAATCTTTGACAAGGGAGCCAAAAAAATAGAATGGAAGAAAGATATCCTCTTCAACAAGTTGTGCTGGCAGAACTGGTTAAGCACCTGCAGAAAACTAAAGTTGGATCCTTCTTTGTCACCCTGCACTAGAATTAACTCCAAATGGATCAAAGACCTGGAGGTAAAAGCTGACACACTGAAAACTTTACAAGAAGGAATAGGAGATACACTAGGCCTCCTTGGCACAGGTCAAAAGTTTCTTAATAAGGACCAAGAATCACAACAAATCAGAGAAAGGCTTGAAAAGTGGGACTGCATTAAACTACAGAGCTTTTGTATGGCAAAGGACATAGCTAGTAAATTAAATAGGAAGCCTACAGAGTGGGAGAAGATATTCACCAACCGAACAACAGACAAAGGCCTCATATCTAAAATATATCAACAGCTCAAAAAATTGAATCACTCCAAAACTAATCTCCAAAGTAACAACCATCCCATTAAGAAATAGGCCAACGACTTAAAGAGAGTCTTCTCTGAAGAAGAAACAAAAATGGCCTATAGACACATGAAGAAATGCTCAACATCTCTGGTCATAAAGGAAATGCAAATCAAAACAACTCTAAGATTCCACCTCACTCCAGTTAGAATGGCCAGGATCAGGAAAATGAATAATAACAGATGCTGGAGGGGATGTGGCCAGGATGGATCACTACTACATTGTTGGTGGGAGTGCAACCTCCTTTAAACACCATGGAAAGCAATGTGGCAGTGCCTCAAAAGGCTAAACATAGAACTCCCCTATGACCCAGCAATTCCACTACTTGGCATTTACCCAACCATTCAGAAACAAGGGCATACTAAATCCACTAGCACAACAATGTTCATTGCAGCACTATTCACCATAGCAAAGATATGGAACCAACCTAGATGCTCTCAGTTGATGGGTGGATCAACAAGTTGTGGTATTTGTAGACAATGGAATTCTATGCTGCTGTCAGAAGAAACGACATCGCCCAATTTGTTAGGAAATGGAAAGACTTAGAAAAAATCATATTAAGTAAGCCAGACTCAAAGGAACTTAGCCTCAATGGTTTCCCTCATTCGTCATAATCAGTAGAAACCTTGGGCTCTACTAGCAGAGATCTGCAATAGAGCAAAATCTTGATACATAAGGCCATATAATATGAAGCTAATTGAAAGGACCTCCAGGATATTGAAACAAAAGCCATATAACGAATGATTGTTGTCCTTAATGTACTATGTTGTCTCTTATCTCCTTTGCTGTCCCTTGGTTATCTCATATTGTTACAGTATTTCACCTTGTTATCTGATATATTGAATTTATTTGTATTTGGTTATTTGAAATTTGATAGGGAAGGGTGGAAAACCAAGACGGGTGGGGGGTGGGGGGGAGGGTAATGGGTAACAAGACATGTGAAAGGGTATCAATGTATGTGAATTAATGCACCTTGTATCTGGCAAATATCATATAACCCTTTTATTAATTACAAAAAATAAATAAATAAATAAATAAATTCCAGCTTGGAAGATATATGTATACATAATTACACACACCTATGCAAGCATCTATATTAATAATTATAGAAAAATTTACAATGATTAGTGAGATCAAACATTAATACATTTGAAGAAACATTGGCACCAGCATAAGGGGAATGGATGTTTTCTTTTAAGAACATAGTGCAGGATGGAAATTTCAGCTTCGTTTAGCTATATACATAAAATTAAACTAAAATAAAGATAATAAAATTGAGGTAGCTATGTAAAAAGCACATAGGGAATGGGAATGTGGCTTAGTGGTAGAGTGCTTGCCTCACATGCGTGAATCCCTGGGTTCAATTCTTCAGTACCACATAAACAGGAACAGCTGGAATGGGTCTGTGGCTTAAGTGGTAGGGCACTAGCCTTGAGCACAGAGAGCCTTGGGAACAGGGCCTAGGCCCTGAAATCAAGTCCCAGGACCAGAAAAAAAAAAGCTTTTTGGGGGAGGGAGTTTTTTGGAAATGAGTCTCATGGGACTTTCCAGTCTGGGCAAGGTTTGAACCAAAATACTCAGATCTCAGCCTCCTGGGTAGCTAGGATTACAGGCATTATCCATTAATGGTCAGCCTATAACTGAACTTTTATATTCTTAACTTAATCTGTCTTTGTTCAATGGCAAAACCGATCTCTGAAAAAAATTCTTGCTGGACATTCAATTTCCTTGGGATCCAGCTCTCGTGGGTTCAATTATTCCAAAGGCCAGTGGATTTGGTGATGACTACCCATATGAATAGCTTTGGCAGATTCCTGCACATAATTGCCCAAAATACTTTATGCAGCAAGATCAGACTTTTTCATGCCTTGGGATCATTTTTGTAAAGAAAAAGACTACAATGATTTATAGTATAATTTAGTGTTCTCCTGTACCCAAGGCAGGTGATTGGGAGTAAAAATGTCAAAGTTCCATTTCAAAGATATAGGTTTTTCTTTTCCTTTTCATGGTCATAATGTTTTCCTTTCCTGAACATAGTGTGTTTGTCATGGTCTTATATCTTAATTCTTTTTTTTTCTTCCAATCCTGATGTTGGCACCTGGGCACTGTCCCTGAGCCTTTCTGAGCTCAAGGCTAGCACTCTACCACTTGAGTCACAACACCATCTCTGGCCTTTTCTAAGTCATTTATTGAAAATAAGAATGTCATGGTCTCTCACATCTGGGCTGAATTTGAGTTGTGAGCCTTATATCTCAGCCTCCTGAGAAGCTAGGATTACAGGTGCGAGCCACCGGGACCTGGCAATGTCTTCAATCGTAATGAAACACTATGTCTACCCAAACCAAATAACATGGTGCTGTACAATGTGTAAATAGAGAAGAGCTCAATTTCTGTTGAGATGTTCACCCCTTTGCCAGAGACCTCTTTGATCCATCTTGTGAACAACCGCTGGCAAATTAGAATAATTTACATTAAAAAAACCCCTCATGTCGAGAAGAACACCAGCACCACATATATTCTATTCTAAGAAAATAAGATCATACGATAGGCATTGGTGGTTCACTGTAATCCTAGCTATGTAGAAGGCTGAGACCTGAAGACTGTAGTTCAAAATGAGCCCAGGCAAGAAAGTCTAGGACACTATTTTTTGTTTTTTGCTAGTTGTGGGAGTTGAACTCAGGGCCTGAGCACTGTACTTGGGCTTTTCTCTAGGCTAGCATTCTGCCACTTGAGCCACAGCAGTACTTCCAGATTTTTCTATGTATATGGTACCAAAGAATTGAACCCGGGTCTTTGTGCATGCTAGGCAAGCACTCTTACCACTAGGCTAAACTCCCAGCCCCATGTAGGACATTATTATATCCAATTAATTACCAAAAAATCTGTAAGAGAAAGAAAGGCCCAAATGGTTTATAATTTCCCTTGTTTCATTTTACTCATTCTTCAGTTGTATTGAATATATGTAATACTTCTGAGCCTCTGACTTACTTCACTATAATTAAGAAAATAATCTATCTATAAATTGTAACTTTATCTCAATGGAAAAATGTGTATTTTATTTCAAATAATAAGCTTCTATGTAGATGAACTCTCAGCAGTTATTGTTTGCTGAATATTCTCAAGCTGATTTATTCGCTATTTTTTCTCTAAACTTTTTTGGACATTTCACATTTAATATGCCAAAAGAAGAGAGAAGATATAACATGCAATTTCACATATTCAGGTAACAAGACTCACAAACCAGATTAAGGCTTGTAAGCAATTAAAAACCTTAGTATCTTTAGTTATTAAGTGTAAATGCCTTTAATTGTTAAGAATTCAAATATTATTAAAAGTTTGGATATATCCTTGAGTTGGGAAAAGAATGTCTTCTATAAAAATACAATGAAATACATAAGTCTATTTCTAACACATACTTGCAATATCATCAAATTTCCACTTGAATGAGAAAACGATAGTGACTAAAATTTTGAGTTTTATGACTTCTGTGGCACAAATATAATGCAATACTTCCACTTCACTTTTGTAAATTTACTTTTTCTTTATGTGCTTAGAAGAATTCATTAGCAACATGACAATTTGTATATTTTAGATTTTCACCACAGAGCTGTTTCAAATGATCTGTAACAGGTGGTAAAATGTTCACATAGTGTGTGTTTAGGCTGCCAGGGGTGGCAAACATGAAGAGTCAGATCCAGACATATAAAAAAAAATACTGTTTTCCTAGACACTTTTCCTGTAATAAGACCCATCTCCACCTGGAGTAAATCCACAGAAACTTCAAAGTCCTCATACAAACTTAGTAGCTTTTTCATTTCCTAACCCCCACACCACCTGTGTTATGTCCTAATGAATTTATTCCACTACTATCCTCTGGCAGGCCAGTTCTGCATGCTTCATCCATGTCCCCCTCCCCTTTCTTACACTGATGTGACTACCTTCATGGTTGGAGTCACTGCCTTTACAAAACGCTGATCTGATTCTTACCTGAAAACGGGATGATTTACTATTCCTCCACAAAGATTTAACTTGATTTTCTCATATTATTGGAGGGTCATGATTTTACTATCTAATAAGACTGAAGTAATACTTGTGCAGGTCCTGGGGCTTGAACTCAGGGACTAAGCACTATCCCTGACTGGTTTAGCCCACTACTAACATTAGGCCTTGTGAGTAACTGTTTTACTTCTGGCTCTTTGGCTAATTGGAGACACAAATCTCATAGACTTTTCTGTCCAGGCTGGCTTCAAACCCAGTCTTCAGATTTCAGCCTCCTGAGTAATGAGGATTACAGGCACGAACCACTAGCACACAGAAAATAATAAAGTAATTTGAAGCTGAATTTTAGTCTATTTGAGAATGGCTGGCATAAATTTCTTTATTTTGATTTGTAACATTTTGAGCCTCTTTTCATTATTGGAGAGAGCACTATAACTTCTGACTGCTATCATTAAAGGTGTCATTGAGTGGCAGATCCTGTAGATAATTTTGTGCCAATTCCATCTATCCCTATCTGAGTTACTGTTAGGAGTTGAAAATGGTTTGATAGAAATGAATCACCAGATGTCATAGTCGCTGTGTTCATTTTTCTTCTCAGCTTTCTAGCTTTTCAAACCTAGCTATGCTCGTTGTCCTTTAATATCACCTAATAATTGTGCTAACATTACTATATTTTTCTTTTTTCAAACTACTATTAAGAACTTTTACAAGGATGTTACTCTTCTTCTTCTTCTTCTTCTTCTTCTTCTTCTTCTTCTTCTTCTTCTTCTTCTCCTCCTCCTCCTCCTCCTCCTCCTCCTCCTCCTCCTCCTCCTCTTTCTCCTCCTCCTCCTCCTCCTCCTCCTTCTCCCCCTCCTCCTCCTCCTCATTATCCTTCTTTTTTATTTTTTATTTAATTCAATTATTTTTTTTGCTGGTGGTGGTGGTCATGGGGCTTAAACTCTGGTCCTGGGTGGTATCCCTGAGTTCTTTACCTCAACGCAAATGCTCTCCAACTTGAGCCATAGAGGATACTATTCTTTTTTTTTATCGTAATGTATAGAGGGATTACAATTACATTCAGGATACTATTCTTTAAGTCAGGTTATGAGCACAGTGTTTCCTTTTCCTCTTCTGTCCTACCTTTAAGTTACACATTTCAGTTTTTAGATAATATGCTTTGAATCTAATGACTGTATTTGTTCTCTCTTGCTTTCTCCATTTTTGTGGCCCCTCTACTCATTTTACTCTTCCTGAAAACCTGTTCCATTTTCTAGTATTTTTTTCTAAAAATATTATTGTAGATAAGACTCATGTAGTATGAAGTACCTTTTCTAAAGTGAATTCAGTGTTGCTTTAAAAAATTACCTTTACAATGCTGAATCGTGTTTACCTCTATGTAATTCAGTCTCTATGAAATTTAAGTTTCTTGTGTTTCATACAGATGGAACCATACAATGCAAGACTTTCAATTTGTCTTTATTCATTTAATATAAAATATTTAAGAATTTTCCCTGTTGTTTCATCTATCAGACTTTGTTTTTGTGGACAAATAATATTTTATCATATATATATATAGAACACATTTTGTTTTCTTAATCTTTTGATAATTATGAATGCTACCACTACATTCATACATCTCATGTGTACAAAATTTAAATTATTATTTCAAAATGTATATCTTCCAATTTCAGTAAAATGTGACACCTTCTTCAGAACATTGCTCCATAACACAGAGTTGAACTTTTATGGGTTGGTTTTAGTACTTTTCCATAATTTCACAGTTAGAGATCTCTGCTGATTTCTCTATCACAGGAAAGCACTGGCATGTTTCCAGCAAACAAAACTCTTAATTTTTTCCATAAATTCTACCACTAGGACAAATTAAGAAATCCCCAGGTATCTTTTATGGCCATCCTTATTCACACCCAAATGTCAGCCTTGTGCCAGATACGCTGAGTCCTCCCCTAAGGGAGAAGCAGAAGTTCTTCTGCTTCTGTAATTCAAGGATTCCATCATTGCACATTATAGTGTTTTATTTTCCTTTATGCTGTCTTTCCACAATATGGTTGTAAGTTCTTCATGGAATTTCTTGTTTCTAGGCCAGAAGATGACTACAGTTTTAATATTTACTATCTTGGATGGTGAATTTAAAATCAGAAAAGTCAAGTTTAAAATGTCATACAACTGAGAACTTATGGTTACAACTATAAATCTACCTTCTCTAGTGTCTGAGATCTAGGATCCCCGAGTAGGAATGTTCATGAGACTCTTATATCCAGTTATCCATCAAAAAGGCTAGAAGTGGAGCTATGGCTTTAGTGGTTAAGTTGTAACCTTGAGAAACAGTCAACTCAGAGACAAAAATCAGATTGTGAGTTCAAGTCTCAGTATCACTGCACAAACACTATCTTCTGAGAAAAACTGGTATCATTTAACATTTATTTATTAAAATTCTTTAGCAGTTTACTCTTAGAAGACTTTTGTCTTACTCCGAGATATCAGCAATGAAGAAAATACTTCAGAGTTTTTACTAGTCATTCTGGGTATATCATGTTAAGATGTCTTAACTTTCTAAAATCTATGCATGCGAAATTAAAAAAAAACTTTATCAGCCATAGTTGTTTTTGTAAATAATTAAAATGTGAAAGAGGAGAAAAGCATTCGTTCAGGAATAAACTAAACTAGACCCACATGCTACTGTATTATTCAAGGAGGCAGGTCTATAATTCTGCTTTATACATCAGCACGGTGGAGTTCTTCCAGGCAGGCAGGAGTCCAGGCCAATTTGCCTCCGTGAGATCTAAAGAGCAGACTTTCCTCTTTTAGGAACTCATAAGCCATGAGGACAGAAGTCATCCAAACATCTCCATGTTCAGAGTTCATCATGTCAAAATTTTCTTTCAGACTTCTCTAATTTGTGTAGAAATAGGCTTGCACTTGGTAATGATGCTCACAATGAGTTCTGTAAAAGTCATATTCCATTGTACCTCAGTTCATCCAAAGTTCTTTGGGGTTTTTATATTTGACTCAACAAATTTATAACAGTTAATTGGAGCAGAAGTTATAAAAAGTATGCCCTTAAATTTTCACTGGGAGTTAGAAGTAAGTTCATTTCACCTCTTTACTCAACAATACTTTTGCACAAGTAGTTATTTAAGAAGGATTAAAAAATGGAATGTATTAAGTGAAATCCTTCATAATTACATATACTAGTATCTCTTCAAAGACACTAAAATATCATTATCTAATAACATCTTTAATAACTCTAGTTATAACTAGAAACAAAATTATGTCAATAAGTTGGCTTTGTGGAATTACTAGAAACAAAATTATATCAAAAAGTTGGTTTTGTGGGACTCTTGTGATACTAAGTTTTGAAACCCAAGGCCTTGTGTTTGTTAGACAAATGTTCTATCATTTAAGCCAACTTTAGTCATCAAAAGCTTCTAATTCCTTTTTAAAGTCTGTTTGTGAAATCAATCTCTAGGAATACCGAACCAGAGAAGAACAAAGAAAAGAAGGAGGGCAAGACCCAGTAGATGATAGACTTAAAAGCAGTCATATTAATTATATCAAATAAAAATGTTCTATGTTATGCAGTCAGCAGAAAGCCCATATCAGATTACATATAAACGTAAAATTGAACAGTGCTCTGTCTGTAAGGAGCGCAGTGAATGTATAAATAAACAAGTAATGCAATGTATAAAAAGAAAAACAGCAGATTTTCAATGTAATCTTCGCAGGAACTTAAAGAAAGCTTGAATGGTTACATGCATATTCAAAAAACAAACATCAGGGGAAAATATAAACAGATAAAGGTTATTACATAATAATAAAGATCATATGTACTTAAACTGGAATCATATTTTAAAATGTTTATCATCTAGTAATGGAGTTTGAAGTACATGAGAGAAATGCTTACAAAATTTCAAAGACATAGCAAAACCTAAGTTGTATTCAGATATTTCAATTTTACTCTCTTAAAAGTACAGTACCCAGTTTGAGGTTTGTAAGAATAATGAAGAAGTATGAATTCTACCAGCCAGTATTTCTGATATTTATAGAATGTTGTATCAAATCACAGTAGAATACACTTTGTTTCTCCTGTGCACAGGGCACACTTAAAGAGGTCATCTTCTTGAATACACTCTTTATTTCATTTATTAATGAAAAAACCCAGACAAATATACCCCAAAACTCAAAACTCCCAAATGATTCGATAGCATCACTATAGAAAACAAATTAGAAACAATTCAAAATTGAATTATAAAGTGAATATTATTTAGAATAAATCATAAGATCCTAAAATATTTAGAGAAAATTCTGACAAAAGATATGTATATAACAGTACACTGCAGTAAAAGAAAATGAAGATTTAAGTAAAATGGAATGATTGATTCAAGTTCCTAGATCGGAAAATTCAGTGCTCTTAGGATATTAATTCTACTAAATTATTTATAGATTTATTATTACCTCCATTAAAGTACCATCGGTTTTATTTTCTTTTTCTTCCCTAGAAATAAGTGTGTAATTTTAAAATCCATTTTTTTGCCAGTCCTGGGGTTTGAACTCAGGGCCTGGGCACTGTCCTTGGGCTCTCTCAATGCTAATGCTCTGCCACTTGAACCCCAGCACCAATTCTGATTTTTTTTTTCTGTGTATGTTATACTAAGGATTTGAAGCCAGGGCTTTGTGTATGTTCAGCAAGCACTCTATCACACTCCCAGCCCTTACAATCCATTTTTAAAATCCAAATGACCTAAAATACTTCACATACATTGATACCACTTCTCATGTTTCTGTCCCTATTACCCTCTCCCCACCCACTCCCCTCATCTTGTTTTCCCCCCTTCCCTTTCCTATTTCAAATAAACGTATATACAATATACAAGATAACAAGGTTAAGATGCTGTAACAATATGAGAATAACCAAATGACCTGAATACTTGGAACAGAATATGAAAATTAATACTACTTAAATTCAATACTTGTAATAAATTACAATTAAGTATACATAGGGAACCAAGCGCTGAGGGGTTCAAACCTGCAATTCTACTGACTTGAGAGGCTAACATCTAAAGGACTGTGGTTTGAAGCAAACAGAAAAGTCCATTTAACCAACAAAATCCAACTAAACAGAAAAAAGCCAGAGCAGACAGTTGATTCACGGTAAAGTGCCTTCTTTAGCCAGAAAAGCAAATGAGAGAGAGATACCTTGAATTTATATGATGTGATTAGTGTGCATTCACATGTGCGTGTGTGTGTGTGTGTGTGTGTGTGTGTGTGTGATGCCTATATGTGTATGATGGGTGTGGCATCTTATGTCTGTGTTCCTGTCTATTCTGGAAGCAAGATCAGCAGGATTAGAGTTTGAAGCTAGTCCAGGAAAAAAAAATTATGATACGCCTATCATAACAGTTAAACTCAGTGCTATATTCCTTTCATCACAGCTATTTTGGAGGCTGAGTTTGGAAAAATTACAGTGCCAGGCCAAACTTTGCAAGAAAATTTGCAAGACCTCCATCTCAACCGAAAGAAAAGCATAACTGTTCTTGGGCACTTGGGCTTTTTCAAGGCTAGAACCCTACCACTTGAGCCAAAGCACCATTTCTGCTTGTTCTTATGTATGTGGTATTGAGGAATTGAACCCCAGTCTTTGTGCATGCTAAGCAAGCACTTTACCATTAGGCTAAATTCTCTACCTCAAACTTAAAATTTTAAACATAGAAAACAACCTGAAACAAATCTAAATATAAAGATACTCAGCATGTTTAAACCGTCATCAAAGATGTTGCATAGACAAAGAATAAGGACATTAAAGAGATATTTCACATCAATATTTAGTAAGAAAGTTTAAAATAGACACAACGATGTTCATTGCAGCACTATTTACCATAACAAAGATATGAAACCAATCCAGATGTCCCTCAGTTGATGAATGGATCAACAAGATGTGCTATTTGTACACAATGGAATTCTATGCTGCTGTCAGAAAGAATGACATCGCCCCACTTGTAAGGAAATGGAAAGACTTAGAAAAAATCATATTAAGTGAAGTAAGCCAGACTCAAAGGAACATAGGCTCAATGGTTTCCCTCATTTGTCATAATCAGTAGAAACCTTGGGCTCTACTAGCAGAGATTTACAATAGAACAAATCCTAGACACATAAGGCCATATAGAATGACGCTAAATGAAAGGACCTCCAGGATATAGAAACAAAAGCCATATAGTGAGTGATTGTTGTCCTTAATGTATTATGTTATTTCTCATCTCTTTTGCTGTCCCTTGGATATCTCATCTTGTTACAGTATTTCTCATTGTTGTCTGATATATTGTATATATGCATATTTGGTTATTTGAAGTCGGATAGGGAAGGGGGAAAAAGATGAGGGGTTGGGGTGGGGGGAAGGAAATGGGGACCAAGACACAAGAAAGAGTATCAATGTATGTGCAGTAATGTACCATCTATCTGGCGAATATAATGTAACCCTTCTATTAATTACAATAAAATATATGGAAAAAAGTGTAAAATAGAGCCACAACAAATTAATAGTTAAATAAATTTTTGAAGGTAAAGAACAAGCACTCTCATATATTGTTTGGGGGATTGTAAACTAGTCTGATTATTTTGGAAGGCTACTTGGCAGGTTTGAAAGGCTAAACACTCACATACTAGAGGATATTTAAAAACGAAGTGCTTTCTCATGAGAAGAAATTATAAAAATGGTTTTATGACATCCTTTGTACTTCTATATGCAACAGCATGATTTCATCAGTACTTTTTCCCATTTTGTTGCCCAAATTCTTAAAAATATGCGTGCTCAAGAATTCAGAGCAACCCCTATGACCAAGCAATTCCACTCCTTGCCATTTACCCATTCGTCCAGAAACAAAGACATACTAAAGCCATTAGTACAAAGATGTTCATTACAGCACTATTTACCATAGTAAAGATATGGAACCAACACAGATGCCTCTCAGTTGAGGAGGGGATCAACAAGATATGGTATTTATCCACAATGGAGTTCTATGCTGCCATCAGAAAAAAATGACATTGCCCCATTTGTAAGAAAATAGAAAGACTTGGAAAAAAATCATATTAAGTGAAGTAAGCCAGACCCAAGGGAACATAGGCTCAATAGTTTCCCTCATTTGTAATAATTAGCACAAACTGCGGACTCTCTCCCAGCAGAGGATTACAATAGCTCAAAATCTAGATACAAAAGTCCATATAGGATGAGGCTAAATGAAAGGGCCTCCAGGGTATGGAACAAGAGCTATATAATGTGTGATTGTTGTTCTTAACGTACTATGTTATTTCTTATCTCTTTTGTTGCCCCTTGGTTATTCTCATGTTGTTACAGTATCTTATCTTGTTATCTGGTATATTGCATATATGTTTATTTGAAATAGGTAAGGGAAGGGGTGAAAACAAGATGAGGAGGGGAGGAGGGAAATAAGGACAAAAATATGAGAAGGGGTATCAATATATGTGAAGTAATGCACATTCTATCTGGCAAATATAACTGTAACCATTTATTAATTGCAATAAAAAAGAACAAAAATAAAATAAAATTATAGTCATATAAAAAAGAATTCAGTGTGAATAAAATTTACATTTCAAACTGTTTCTGCATAGTTCTGAAAAGACTACACATTGGGACCCACTGGATATAATATCATAGCTGAAAGAAAACAGAATGAGCTTATGGATAAGGTAAATAATAAAAGAAACAATGAGGGGAAGTTAAAACACATGAGAGGAATAACAACAACATCAACAACAACAAAACCTGACATGAGTCCAAATTAACTGTGTAAAACTATAAATTACAACTCACTTGATCTTAAATATTTCAGAAAAGATTTTTTTTCATATATTTCTTATTGTAATTAATAGAAGGGTTACATGATATTTGCCAGATAGATGGTGCATTAATTCCCATACATTGATACCCTTTCACATGTCTTGGTCCCAATTTCCCTCCCCCCACCCCTCATAAGAACAGTAGCAGATTTGGGAGAGGTGGCTCATGCCTGTAATCCTACCCACTCAAGAGGCTGAGATCTGAGGATCATGGTAAAAAGCCAGCCAGGCACTAAAGAATGAGAGAATCTTATTTCCAATTAACCACTAGAAAAGTGGCACTGTGGCTCCAGGGCTTGGGGGGTAGCCTTGAGCTGAAGAACTCAAGGACAGTGCCCAGGTTTGAACTCTAGATTCAAATGCCATGATCCACAAAAAAAAAAAAAAAGAAAGATAGATAGAAAAGAGAAAGAAAAGAAAAAAGTACAAACCTAAATAACAATCACAGTGGCATTTAACTTACCTTTCTTCTTGATAATGGAGCATTGAAAAGGGAATACAATATTTGTATATTTGGGGGAGCATAAGCAATAATTGATTATGTGGTTTGAATACTGGTTATTTATTTCTAAAATGTAGAGCACAAAGGCTTTTTAATGAAGTCTTTAGTTCAATCCCCAATACTAAAAAAATAAAAAGCAAAGAAAATATTATTTTCGAGCACTTACTTTTACTCCCCCAATCATCTACTTAATATTTAAAACCATAGGCAATAATTTTCCAAATCATTGCAATAATTTTGCATCCTTTGATTATAGAGAGCCAAGCCAATATAAGCCTTAACAATCACAGAATAAATAAATACTTTTGAAAGATAATCATTTCAGTTGAAATGTAGAGAAAATGAAGTATCAGAATTTGTAAATAATTTTCAAACATGCCAGAAGTAGTAAATAGTTTCATTTGTACATCAGGGCCGTGATAGAATCACAGAAGGACCTTATATTCCTGTGTGACAATGGAACTAGCCTAAAAGCTCTTTGTGATACCTTGATAGTATGACTTGTAAATGTTAAATTAATGTGGTTTTCTCTCTTAGGAATTGACCTTGTATTTGTTATTTGTATTATCTTCCAAAATAATGATGGCAATGCCTCAGTTAGCCATAGTTGATTAACTAATAGGCTGATTCCTTTATTTGTTTGTGTGTTGAAACAGAGTCTCACCATATGGCATAGGTTGCCTTCAAATCGACAATTCTTCACCAGCTTTCTATGATGGGATTACAGACATGAGCCACTTCATCCTTCCAGTCTGACTCTTGGAGGCTGCATTTTGACAGTGTTGTAGCCCTGAATGATATTCTACCTACTTTGAGTGGCCAGGTCCCTCAACAAATCTTGTAGGAAAATGAGGTAAAAGTAAAAGCAGCTATTATGGTTGACATTCATAAAATCTACATTAATAGGACTGTGTGAGCATTTTAACATGAAGCCTGTTATGAAATAACACTGAAATATGCCTTGAGTTTTGGGGGCCTTTGAAGTTTTTTAACATGTAACTTGACTCAGTCATGATAACCAAATCTCACCACATTCCATTTTCATGTAAATATATCCATGCCGTTGTTTATGTACACATTCCTACATGTGTATACACATCAACTAAACAAAAACCACACCCAAGGTAGAGATGCTGGCTAAAATTCAGATTTTGGTCTCGCATACACTGTAGCAACAGTCTGTATACATTTGATAATCTGACTAATAATATATGTCAATCTCTAAAAATAGAGCAATGCCAGTTTAGATATAGTTTTCCTAGGAAAGACATGATAACAGGCATATTGTCAAGGATTTTTTAAAATATTTTGTGGTAATTTTCTAAGGCTATGCTCAATATTATAAATAAAGTTTATTGGCTCCGTTCTGAACAGCATTTCAAAGCCAATAAAAGATCACTTATGCTGTTTTGTCTATATTTTTTCCAACTTTTCCTTTATGAGTTGTGTTTAGCTCCAGTCCAGTATTTGAAGAACCACACAGAAACATCTGGGAGTCTGTTAGGAAGTGTGGATACTTCAGAGGGGAACAGAGAAGAAAGAAGGATGCCAGCTCTCAGGGAGGGGATCGATTGGCTGTTTCTGATCTCACTGATGTTTGACATGTATTCATTCTGTGGATGTTTCAATAACTTTGTCAAATAGTGTAAAACCCTCTGAATTTTAAGCACCTTGAAGTTATCAGGTAGAAAAATTCTTGTTTTTCATGTTTTAATACAAACTGTATTATTTTGCTATATTAATTTGTTGAAGCAGATCTCCTAAATTCAGACCAGATAGGCCAGTATGACTGGTTCTAACTCCTCCTCAGATTCCTTTGGCAATCCTTCCTTTTAAGACCCTGATTACAATCTTCATAAGGCTAGTCTCTCTGTGTCATTAATTTGATCACAGCATCCTCAAATTATTGTGTTTTATAATTATCTTTAAAATATAATGGTGGTCTGTATGCTGTGTTGTGTGTGTGTGTGTGTGTGTGTGTGTGTGTGTGTGTGTGTGTGTTGCTACTGGGACTTCATACCCTGGGATCACACTTTCACATGGCCTTTTGGCATCAAGACCAGTGCTCTGCCCCCTGGCTTGCAATTTCCAACTTTCCTCTTGATTTGTTAGTGATACCAACTTCATGGACTTCTATGCCCAGGCTGTCTTTAAACTTTAATCCTCAGCTCCCTAGCTAGGATTGCAGGCATTAGGCACCAGCACATGGCAATAAGTGTTCTTTTTAAATGAGACATAGCTATAGACATAGTTATATTTTGTCACTCTTTAAACCTTAGAATAATTGGGATTTTTTAAAAATTTAGATTCTTCATGAATCCCAGATCTCTCATTGGTAAAATAATGTAACATAGACTATATCAAAAACAAAACAAAACAAAAAACAATTTTTATATGTGAGTGTGGAGAAAGATTTATAAAATAATTCTTAGTATTTTGACTGGTAAAATACATGGAAATTTAAAATAATTCTACCATATTTTTGTGCTCTATTTTATTATTTTATATTTTATTCAAGATCCACTACGTTGATATAATAAATCATTATTGGATTGAAATAGTCCTTCAGTATTCCCATATAGCCTATAGAGTTAATAATAAACTGGATCTAGTTATCTGCTTTTTCCATTGTGTGTAGACACAGGCAACACAATGTTGTAAATGAGCTTTACAACTTGTGGGGGAGCACAGCTGGGGGACTTAGGGCAGTAGAGGTAAAGCAGAAAAAACAAGGGAGGAAGTAATACTGTTGGAAAACAAGTGTACTCCTTACCTTACTTTAATAACTGTAATCCCTTTGCATGAAACCTTTACAATAATAAATAATTAAATAATTAGGGGGAAAAAAAAGGACAGCCATCTGTAAACCAGGAATCAGACACTATTTGCACTTTGAGCTGTGACTTCTAGCCTCTGAAAGTATGAGCAATGGATTACTATTTGTGATAAGCTTCACAGTCTGTCTGTTGTTCTAGTGGCCAGAAGGAGTTAGCTAACACTTTGAACCATACAATTGGTGGATTTATGTCATCTGTTCAATCCTAAACCATCTGAATTGGAAAACAGGATTAAGCAGGTGATTCCTGGCATCCATAAAATGAAATAACACAAATGTTATTCAGGAGTTACACATTAGTTTTGATAGGGAGACTAGAGAGAAATTTCTAGCCACCCGTTCTAAAGAATGATAAGAATTGGACTTATGTCTACAGCTAATCACCTCGACACTGTTTCCTGAGTAGGTTGTTTGATTAAACAACAGGTTAGATTAGGATAAGGCAGTTAAGACACTACATCAAATCTGTTGGCATTATTAGAAACATACTCTAAGTAGCTTAGACTACCTTTTAGCCAACCTCACTTATGTTTGGAGGAAAGCAAACATTTTAAACTAAATTTTATTATCAAGATTATGTATAAAGGGGTTACAATTAAATTTATAAAGTAGAGAATACATTACTTCTTGAACATTGTTACCCCTTCCCATTTTTTTTACCACTTTCCTTCCCCTCACTCCCTCCCTTGTTGTAAAATTCATTTCCAACAAATTGTCTTGTGGATATCACTGTTACACTGGTTTCTTCTTTGTCCTTTGTCTCATCATCTTGTTTATCCCCTTTCCCTTCCCTGATTCAAATAAACAAATAAATGTGTATACAATACAACAGGTACCAAAGTCAGATACAGCAGCAACAGAGAATAAACCATAAGAGAAAAAAAGAAAGAAAAGAAAAAGAGAAAGAGAAAAAATAAAGAATTAAGTTCACATTAAAAACAACAAAGCTAAATCTCTTGTATTCCTATCTTGGAGTTCATTCTCTTTAGCTCTTCCATTATGGTCATATGCACATAGCTTTTGAGCTGTTGTTATCCTCTGCTAAGAGAATCCTAGGTGCATACTAATTATTACAAATGAGGGAAACCATGGAGTCCATGTTCCTTTACGTCTGGCTTACTTCACTTAATAGGATTTTTTTCAATTCTTTCCATTTAATTACAAACGGGAGATGCCATTCTTTCTGATGGCAACATAGTATACCGCTGTGCATAAATATGACAACTTGATCCATTCATCTACTGAGGCGCATCTGGGTTGGTTCCATATCTTAGCTATGATGAATAATGCTATAGTGAACATGACTGTGTTAGTAGGTTTAGCACGGTCTTGTTTCTGGCCCAGAAGTGGGATTGCTGGGTCATAGGGGAGCTCTATGTTTAGTCTTTTGAGGAATCGCCGCACTGCTTTCTAGAGTGGCTGAACAAGTTTACACTCCCACCAACAGTGTAGTAGCCATCCCTCTGGCTGCATTCCTGCCAGTATCTGTTGTTATTATATTTCTTGAGAATGACCATTGTAATCATGGTGAGGTAGAATGTCAAAGTTCTTTTGATTTGCATTTCTTTTATGGCCAAAGATGCCAAGCCTTCTTCATATGTCTATTGGCCATATTTACTTCCTTTTCAGAAAAGTCTCTCTTTAAGATTTTAGCCCATCTTTTAATGGGATGATTTTGTTCTTTGAGGATTTGTTTTTGAGAGATTCATTTTTTTGAGCTGTAGGTATATTTTGGACATGAAGCTCTTGTCTGTTATATGGCTAGTGAAGATTTTTCTCCCACTCTGCAGGGAAGGCTAACCTCGAATAAAAATTTTCCTTCAAAAAGCACAGACCTTTTGTTCCTTTGGTCTTGACTTGTCTCACTCATCATGATTTGCTCTAGGTTCATATAATATATGGCTATTAGATACAAACAGTGCAAGAGCGAGGACTCAATATTTGCATACCCAATGCTATGGACATGGTATTGGAAATATAAACACAACTATATAGATATAAAAATTTATGACTCCAGACATAATGCTTTATTATATAGATTAATATGTATCTATGACATACAAACCCTCAGACTAATTTTAATTATGTTCTAAAATCTAAGTGCCAGTGATTGTATATAGAGATTCCCTTCTTGTTTGTTAAATACATCATTTGAAATATGATGTAAAAATCAATGTTAATAATTTTTTTAAAAAGCACAGACCCAAATAAAAAATTACAACCTTAAGTATTGTCATAAAAATAGTGTCCATTATTTTCTACTTCAACAAAAAGAGGCCTAGAGAGAATCAAATATAATGTAGCAACCCCCAAATCACAAGCCAGTAGTACACATTTTCAGAACTATTCATATGAGTTTGATTATCAATAAAACTGTAATAAGTTACAATAGAAATTATTCCATTTTAAGAAATTACAGTATACTTATTTCCTGTAAACTTCTCGAAATCTTTGAAATATTCACAGGCAAGATCAGTCTGAGAAAAATATGCAATATTAGAAGTTCTCCAGTTTATTTCACAAAGGAAATACTTCTTTTTGCAAAGGATCTCAAAAGCTATTTCAAGAAATACTCTTGAGATCTCCCACATTCTTTTATTCTGCACTGTAAATTTGGATTAATTCCAATATTGACTCAAAGTCAATCCTATAAGGAGCGAGTTACATGCTTACTGACAGTGGAGGATACACAGCACTAGGCACTGCTCTTTTGGCATTGACTGCTGTTAAAATAACAATGAGATGTATTTGCTTGATGGGATTGTGAGGAAATAACTTCTGAAATATGATTTGATTTTTATGTTCTGACCTCCTCTGTAAGCCATACATTTCTTTAAGATCATGTTCTATCTGATTTTTTTTCTCCTTTCTAAGTTGTGGAAAAGACTTTGGCCAAAAGTAATAAAATGTGATCTAAGAGAACAAGTTTCATAGGCTTCTATTCTTGAAGATAATCATAGCATTTCAACAGCACACAGCTAGATTCCTCAAAAATATATAAAAAGCCAATAGGAGGGGAAATAAGTGTGTATTTTAACAATATTCCATATAAATAATGCCACAGAGTAGGTCAGAAAGAGAACTGAAATGAAAAAGTTGTGTATATACATTTTCTAAAGTGTGTACTTAACTAGACTTTTGTACTTCTAGGACTGCCTAAAGCACACACACTGTGAACACAGTTGGACATTTCTTAATAGTAAAACAACTTTACACAATCTATTGCAGTATGAGAAGGATATTCCTCACAATTATTTCTATAATGGCATTATTTATAACACTGTAGAAATTATACCTCAAAATATTTTCATTTGAACTGTAAAGTCATGAAAATGCAACCAATACAATAGAGTTAATTTTCAAATTAAATTGTTTACGTAAGTGGATATAAAGTGATTAAACCTGAAAAATCATCCTCTTATTTGGCTTAAAACCATTCTTATGAGTGCCTTTCTTCTGTTTATCTATAAGTTTGATATCTGAACCAGATTTATTTCCATCTGCCAGAAATTACCTCCACTAGATGTCTTACAGGCATATTCTTAGTTTCCCAAAACCTTTAATAAAAATTCTGTTTATAAAAGTTCCACGTTTTAGCCAGGTATGGTGGCTCATGCTTGTAATCCTAGCTACTCAGGATGCTGAGATCTGAGGATTAAGGTTCAAATCCAACCCAGGCACAAATGGACTTAAGACTCGTATTTCCTATTTTCCAATTAAGCTCTAGAATATGGGAAGTGGGGCTTGGCTCAAGGGTAGGGCTTTAGCCTTGAGCTGAAGAGCTCAAGGACAGCACCCAGGGCAAGTTCAAGGCCCATGACTCACAAAAAAAAAAAAAAAAAGACAAAAGAAAAAAGAAAAAAAATAATGTTCCACATTTTTAGTTACCAAAGGCCGAAAGAATTAGGTTTCTCATAGTTCCTCTTCTTATCTCATTTCCCTTATCCAATAGTTTAGCCAGACTTGTCAGTTCAGTTTTCCATCTTCATTCCTAATACTGCAATGATTCTAGTAGACGTGACCAATGTCTCCTGATCTAGTCATTGCTGACCTACACCCTGCTTTCAGCCTCCCACTCTATTCTACATACATGCACGTATGCACGCACACACACACACACAACTTTTAATACGTGAGTTGGACAATATGACTAATTTTTGCAAATTCTTCAATGTTTGATGCATGTACTGGTACTGTACTCTCTTGAGTACTGCTAGTTATTCAAAAAATAATTAAATAATTAAACCAAGCATATTATAAGCTCAGAATCTGCTCACATCATATTGTGGATAATGTGTTTTTCTCTTATAAGTGTGTGTCAGAGATCCAGATACTTTTGAATTTGAAGCATTCTTGCTTTCACCATGAGGTTGTCAAATATATTTAAATTTGCACCACAAATTAGATATTAGGTGGAAATCTTTCTAAGTAAATATGGGAATGAAAGCAATTTGGAATATTAGTAATTTATTATAGGAGGTTTATTATATGAGGTTTAGTAATTTATTATATGAGGTTGATATCTGGTTGATGTGGTTGTTGTTAGATTTGACTTACACTTTCCTTAGTTATCTTTATTTTTTATATATTTTTAAGGTAATTAATAGAAGGGTTACATGATATTTGCCAGATAGAAGGTACATTAATTCACACACATTGATACCCTTTCACATGTCTTGATCCCCATTTTCCTCCCCTCCACCCCCACCCCCCATCTTTTTATGTGTGCAATTGTATATTATTTTTATAATTGTGCACATAAATACAGCTTTTAAGAGCTGACTATTAGACAGGTCTTTTGTCTAATATTGAAAAACTCACATCAGGCTCAGCCACAGACTGTGATGGCCCTATCTTCCTCTTGCCACACTTGAATGACTGAGCATGAAACATCCACATTTTTATTATTATTGAGATAGGGACCTAATTTCTTGCCTAGGTTGGGCTTGAAGCATTTCCCTCTTCATTTCTGCCTCTAGTTTGGATAGAATTCTATGTATAAATCTCTGTACTTAGACTCCCCCACACCCCCTAAAAGAAACAAAAACAAAAAGTAAAAACAAAAAAACAAAACAAAACAAAACAAAAGCCCTTAAGTTTTGGTGTCATCCTAGAGCTTAAGCACAGTTTCAGTAAGTTTTTCCATTCAAGACTGGTACTCTATCGTTTGAGCCCTATCTTCACTTGTGGTTTTCTGCTGTTTAACTAGAGCTATGGGTTTTGTGGACTTCCTGGCTTGGGCTAGCTTGGAACCATGATCCTCAATTCTCAGCCTCCTGAATTAGGATTATAGGTGTAAGCCATTAGTACCTGGCAAGAAAAATATCTTAAATACCTTTTTTTCTATGTTTGAAGAAGAAACCAAGGAGCAGGAAAAAAAGAAAAAAACAGGAAGTTGCACTCATCACAGCAGCTCCAACTCAGGTTTAGGGGAAAGGTCAGCACAGGTGAGGTCACTGCTCTTCCTGTACCATCACAGATCACCTGAAAAGACAAATCTTAACTCTGGAATGTTATCTTTTTGGTTGAAGATAAGGGTATTTGTCTTTTTTGTAGAGAACAAAAGAAAGATCTATATTCATTCACAGACAAATCGATTGGGGGTTAATAAAATATCTATAAATTCTTTAGTTGACCTAGCCATTTCCCCAGTACTCTAATTCCATGTTAGAGCTATTTTTATAATAAACATCCCTTGTTCAAGTCACTGCATGGTTCTTCTCTTCAAATTGGATAATCTCACTTGAGAATCACACTTTTTATTTTAATGCCATTTCGATACAAATAATAGCTCACGGTTCAGATTGTGCTGTTTTTCAATGGGGATACAATGAATGGTGTAAGGTCATCTCCAGAAATGTTTTTTACTATTCCAGGATATGGAAACAAGAGGTTTATCTTTGTGATTGTTGTTTTTAAGGTACTATGTGACGTTATTTCTTTCCTCTTTTTTTTTTCCTTATGGTTTATCTCATGTTGTTATTGTATCAGACTTTGGCGCCTGGTACAAGATAATTGGGAGTGGATGAGGGGAAGGAAGTGGGAGAAAAACATGGGAAGGAGTGTCAATGTTCAAGAAGTAATGTACTCACTAACTGACAAATTTAACTGCAACCCCTCTATATATCACTGTGACAATAAAAGAAAAAAAAAGAAATGTTCATTACTAATATCAGGCTCACCTAAATTTTCTCACATTGGTTAAGTATAAGAAGATTCCTTCAAAGAAGGCCAATTCATTAACAGATATTTGAAAAAAAATGTTTGGAGCTGTCTTGGGCTACTTTCACTATTCCATAGTCTTTCCATCTTGGCTCCACATGCCAGGTTTGTAGCCAAAGTGCTCTGTTGAGTTTTGAGACAATAATTGTGCCAAAGACTCTATATTTAATCACGTTATCTTTAATATAGATAAGAAAGCCAAATTCTGAGTAAAATTTAAAATTATACAGGTATCATTATTTTAAAAAAGTAGAGCTACTTTTGATTCTATCCGTGTAACAACAGAAGTCAAGGAATAGAGAAGATATAGTCGAGGTTTCTAAAGATTTCGACACATTCAGATAGAGAATTAAATTTTAATGTCTGCAGTGTGTATTTATGTCCATGTATCCAAGAAAAAAATTATTGCATGGCTATGATCTCATTTCTTCTAAAACAAATCCATAAATTTAAAGCAGTTCCAGCTAAAAGGGCTAAGTAATTCTAAATAGATCATTTCAAACAAAAGTGCAAATGTAGCTTGATTAGTAAAAATATATCCACTTGTAAGTTACTATGCTGTATAATGATAGTGTAATGATTGTGATAATTAAAGAAAGATGACTAGCACAATAGCCAGGGAATGAATGGGACGAGTGGAGAATAGGAAACAGCACCCATGCCTGTGTAAAAGCGTGAGAACATGGCGACCAGTAGGGTGGGTAGACATATGATACATCAGGTTAAGGCAGAAAGGAAATCCTCATTTCCAGCTGTATACTAAATGAATTCTCAGAGACATGAAAGAAAAACTTGTGAACATTCTGGAAGAAAATAGATGATTATTTTTACAGAATGTTGCCAAGGCAAGTTTACATTCACAAGGCTCAGTGTCAGAAATAACTAAATAATTGTACACAAAAATTTACAACTGGGCCAGGAGTTTGGCCTAGTGATAGAGTCTTTCCTAGCATGCACAAAGACACAGGTTCGATTCCTCGGTACTACATACATAGAAAAAATAGTAACAGAAATGGAGCTGTGACTCAAGTGATAGATTTCTAGCTTTGAGAAAGCCCAGGGACAATGCTGGGGCCCTGAGTTTGAGCAGAACTGGCAAAAAACCCTTTAATTGCTGTAGGACAATATGAACTTACCACAAAAATCAGTAAAATATGTGTTAAATATGCAGAAATCAATTAAGCAATTAAAATTATTTAAAAACAAATATATATAAATTTTGGAGGTGAATTTGTCAAGGTCAATTAAATTATGAATTTTATATACCTTTCAGCAATATATGAAATAATATGCATGAAAATGTTTCTATTATGCTATTATTGCTACATTAAATGCTGAAATAGTACACTTGATTGCACAGCAATGAAGATTAAATTCTATAAATTATGATGGTTGAGTTTTGTCTTAGTTTTATTCCTCACTACTTTGTATACTAGGGAGTTTACCCCCCTGCACACCGCTTTTTCTAGGCTTTTTTTTTTTTTACTGGTTTATAGTTCAGTCTAGGAAATACTCTCAAAAATATGTCTCCAGTTTAATTGAAAAAAGGTAGAATTCACATAACATTTTTCTCTTTCCTTTCTGCTTTTCTGCCTTGGGTCCTGTTTCTTCCTAGCTTTGGTTGGATCTAGTCAGTGGACCATGTTCCTGCTAGACAGAGAAGGAACCCTCATGCTTCAATATTCCCTGAGCAATACTAGGTCTTGGGATACAATTAAAATCTAATTTTTGTCCTTGCAATTTAAGGATACTAGTGCCCTCATAGAAACATTTGTCTCTGGATTGCATCATTTTTTTCTCTTGAGGTTTAGCTGCTTCTATCATCTCTGTCACTCATTCTATGTATTACATTTCTGACACATGAAAAAAATTGTCCTTTTTAGGGGGTAAATGAGAATTTACCTGGTGTCAGTGACTCACCTCAATAAGCCTAGCTCCTGAGGAGTTTGAGATCTATTGATCTAGGTTTGAAGCCAGCCTACCAATCAAATCACAGAGACTGTTATCTCTCTTTAACCAGTAAAAAGCCAGAACTGGAAGCATGGCTCAAATTGTAGAGCTTGAGCAAAAAATGCTAAGAGAAAACATTTACTTCAAGGCCCAATACCAGCATATAAAACAGAAACAGGAACAATAAAACCTTTCATGATACAATACCCATCACATGGGAGGGTATCATGTATGATGCTGAAGCAAGGGAGCTTGTATGTAGTTAGAAGACTGATGTGTTGTCATTTTTTACTTTGTTCATAAATACGTAATTGGATTTTTCCTGTCTTATATCATATTGATAATTTAAAACAAAACCAACAGCAAGGAAATGGCAGTAAAGGATTGTGCTCATATGACCACTTTTGTTAAAAAGTTATGCCAATATATGCTTGATAGTAACTGTTGGAAAATATGTGAAATTGTGTCATGCATGCTTTAAAATGAATATTTGTTAGGGAAGAGTTTGAACCTGCCATCTTTGTTCAAGTGCCATTTTTTCTATGGAAAGTTCACCAGATGAGATTTAAAAGCTTCATCCTACTGAACTGAAAATATGAGTGGCTTAGTAATTTACTAAGTGTGAACAATGAAACATGAACACACACCTCATACATCTACCTTGTATATATAGTTACCTTACATATCTTTAGTGTTCTTCGTGTCACAAGCTGTGACATTAACATATGTAGTAATAAATTTTTGCCATATTGCAGGTAATTCTTCTCCTAACAATGCTATGTTTATAACCTGAAAATTTTCTAAAATATATTTCCACAAACAAAATAAAATTCTATTTCAATATAGTTGCCATATTTATTGTACCTTTGATATATGTTGCAACCATGTGCTGAATAACAATGATCTAGAAATTTTCTTTTTTTTTAATTTACCACTTTTTTTTATTGTAATTAGTAAAAGGGTTACATGATATTTGCCAGATAGAATGACCTAGAAATTTTCTTACGTTCTGATTTTTTTCTCTTGTGGGTAATCATAAAATCATACATCATGGTCCTCCAGTCCTTATTGCATAATTTTATACACTATAGTATATAGTATATAGTGAAATGTAGCAGAGTGGTCACAGTAGTCTGGATGATAACTTACTTGTCATTTGTGCATTTACAACTTCCTTCTTAATGACATGAGTATGAATAATTTCATTAAGCAATGTTTTGGCAACTTGTAAAGTCAGGGAATGCCCAGAAATACTAAGGAAAGAAGCTCTAACTGTCCATTTTTCTTTAAATTAGATTATGAAGTAAGGCAAAGGCTTCAAGTTGATCCACAAACATTTAAAACAATACCCAGCCAGGTCCAAACATACACAATCAGTGACAAAGTTGGTGTCTTTCAAGCAAATGAGTAGAACGTCCCTTTACCAAGTATAATTTTTGTGAAGACTACAAATTGTGCTGTTCAGAATGGGGGGAGGGGATCTGCCAGTACTCATGTGATTGTACTTGATTGCACCCACAATCAGAGTGTTTCTTCTCAGATGATTTAGTGATGAGTCCATCCAGCTACAAGTTGCATAGTGTCTTTGATTTGAATGAATCCTCTCACTCTTTCCCATCCCCCTTTCTGGAATTGTTCCCAGTGAACTTTGAGCTGGTTCTTGATCTTTCTGTTTTCCTGTCTCTACTTAGTTGGCTGTTGGCCGTGCTCTCTGTGGATCTCACTCACTGTGTGACAAAGGCTTGTTCTGTGCTGCACATCACCTCCTCTTTGTTCTGCCTCTGCCTTCGAGCACTGAAGCACAAATATTCTCCAGCTGGGAATACCAGCAGAAATGAAGAACCCAGAATTCCAACATGTTTCATTTTCCCAGGGTATGCGAAGGCTGTTTTACATGATACAGCCCAATGAATCTTCATTTCAAAATGTAGAAGAGGTGCCGAATTATATAAGAGAGGTGAGACTACGTTAAGAGAGGCTTTTGCCATTTTTTTCTTATTAAGATGTAAAGTTAGTATATCCTGGATATTGGCTCACTTCTATTTTTCAAATTATTTCTCCTTCTTCTTCTTCTTCTTCTTCTTCTTCTTCTTCTTCTTCTTCTTCTTCTTCTTCTTCTTCTTCTTTCTCCTCCTCCTTCTCCTCTTCCTCCTCCTCTCCTTTTTCTTCTCCGCCTCCTTGCTCTTCTTCTTCTGATTATTAGTATTATTATTGTTATCCAGTTTATGCATAATACAATAGATTGTTCTAGCATTATTATATGATATCTAGAATGATTTGTGTTTCTAAAATCATTCCTCTATATTCATTACATGTCATTCTGGTGTATGGTAATAACTTGTAAAATTTTACTGGGTGTTGAAAAAAATAATCTTTGGAAACTCAGTGTCAGTGAGTTTTATCACTCATAACTATTTTTTATTTTAATGTATTTTTAAAATTTTATTATTAAGGACATGTTCAGAGGGGTTACAGTTACATTGATAAGATATTGAGTACATTTCTTGCTGAATATTTTTACCTCTTCCCACACTTTTCTCCTACTTTCCCTCCCCCTAATATTCTCCTAAGTTGTAAAGTTCATTTCCAGTCTATTGTCTTGTGAGTATTGCTATTGCATTGGTTTGCCCTTTGTCCTTTGTCTCAACATTTTGTTCCCTTTCCTTTCCATAGTTCAAGTAAACACAATACACTAGGCACCAAATGTATAGCTTCTCTTCCACCTCCAAGAAAGTATTTCCACTTTAATTTGTTCAATAGCCCTACTGAATGAAGGCTATGCAGCCTAACTCCTTCCAATTTTTAACTTCCTAAGTTTGAAATTGAACCAGGTTTTCTTTGAAGTTCACAAGTATTCATAGCCACTTTTTTTGCTTCTGGTTTTGACTGTGATTAGAAGTGGAAATATGCAGAATTACAAGCTGAAGACTTAAGTTATCCACCCTGTCAAACTTGTTCTACCAACACTCTCTAATTTAGGCTAAAAATAGCTAAAGGATGACTTCAGCTAGTGTGTTACTCAGAATTCTGCTAAGACAATATCAAAGATCTTGCTTTTCTTCCAGATGAGTGAAGTCTGCGTTATTTTCCAAATTGAATATGGCTGATTATTTTGATTCTTTCTAAATTCTTATTATTTTTATTGCATCTCACTAAATACTCAATCATCCATTGAATAGCCATAAAAGCTACTTTCTGTCCTTTCTATGTTTCAGGTCAGTCTGGGTAGAAAAGTTCATAAGACCTCTTCTCAACCCATAGCTGGGGGGTGGGCAATGATGTATTGTGCTGACAAAAAAAAACTACATAAAAGACTAAGATTAGGAAGATCTTGGTTCTAGGTCAACTGGTGCAGAAAAAAGTCCTAGATACTCCATCTCCACAGTGGGAATGTAAATATGATAGCACTCGCCTCTGATCAGAAAGCCTATAGGAGAAAGCCTCTGATGGCTCAGTTCCACACTTGGAAAGGGAGTGAGAAGTGAGATCCTCTCTCAAAAATAACCAGTGGTAAACAGGACTGGAGATAGGGCTCAAGTTGTATAGTATAATCATAAGAAACATCCTGAGTTCAAATCCCAGTAAGACCAAAAAAAAAAAAAAGAAAAAAAAAGAAAATCCTAATACATAATATGAACACCAAATGAGTAATATGCAGGTAGTACTTTAAGCAAACAGAAGATATTACCTTATTTTCTATGACTCCTCAACAACATTGGGTTTCTACTGCTTCAATTTAATCATCAGAAGTAGTTTAAGTAATTCTAATAATAAAAATGGAATCAATCATGTATTTAAGGAAATCTTAAAAGCGGATTATCTTACTGAAAGGCAAATGATAGACTCCTGAATATTTAAGTATTTTTTCCAAAATGTGTTTTGTTTTTAGAACATGGATCCTATCTTTCTTAATTTTTATGTATTAACTGGGCAATTTCCTTTCTAGGCGAGTCCATTTTTCATTTCTTTGATGCTGCTTGAACTTTTGGTCAGCTGGCTTCGCCAGGGAAAGCCTCCAGGTCCTTTGGATGATACTCTAACATCAATATCAGCTGGGGTACTATCTCGGATTCCGCAGTAAGTGAGACCTCTTAGTTACAATGCACGCAAAACTTAAATTCTCTATATGTATAAAGGAAAAATTATTCCCTATGGTAAAGGGACTTTGTCTATTTTAACATATGTTTCCTAAAGAATTCAGTACCTATTATCCTTAACAATTTTGCTGTTCTAATCATTTTTAACATTTTGGCATTTAAAAATATTTGATTAGCTGGGTGTTGGTGGCTCACACTTGTAATCTAGCTATTCAGAAGGCTGAGATCCAAAACTTGAGATCAAAACCAGACTAGGCAGCAACGTTCATGAGACTCTGATTTGTACATAACCACCAGGAAACAGTAGTAGAGTGCTAGCCTTGAGAGTAAGAGCTAGGAACATTGACCTGCCCTGAGTTTAAAAAAACAAAACAACAACAAAAAAAAAGAAAAGAAAAGAAAAGGAAAAAAAAAGATTACACATTATTTAATTACCGAGTTTCTATGTACTTTCCTAAAGGTTTCCACCCCCAGTGTGTCTTTCCCCTGCTATACTGTAATACTACCCCTAAATTTTAGTTTAGTTTTCTACTGGAAATCATATTCTAGTCCAGCCAAGTTTCTAGACATTCTTTCGTGCTGATCACACAAATTTAGGTACTATGACAAAGTTCCCATAGCCCCACCTCTTGTGTCACTGTTTCCTTGGCAGTGAAACAGGATTTTTTTTTCTTCTAATGGTCTTTTATTATTATTGCAAAGGTTATGTGAAGAGGGGTTACAGTTACATACGTCAGGTAATGAGTTCATTTCTTTGGAATAATGTCACCTCTTCTCCTGTTTTCTCTCCAGCTTTCCTTTCCTGTCCTTCCTGCAAGTGGTATAGTTGATTTTCATTTTCAACAGTCGTTTCCAGTATCACTGATGCATTGGTTCACTGTTCGTCCCACCATTTCTGTTCTCCCACTTACCCTTCCCAAAACAGACAGACTTACAAACAATAGGTACAGAAAATGAGAATAGTGACAGAAGAAAAAAATGGCAAAAAAAACCCTCGTGTTTACACTTTTTGGAGTTCATTTTGATAAGTATCATTTTATATGATCTTGCGCCCTTGAGTCTTTGTTATCCTAAGAATATCCTCTTTTAGTCTCCTGATGTGAATGGGTAGAGTCCTATATAATTGAAGTAAAGATTATTTTTAAATGAAAAAAATGTGTGTACAAAAAAGTGGTAATGCAACTGTAAGTAGAGAACAGCTGTATTTAATGGACAATCATATGCACGCTGTGCATACATACAGTATGTATATGTATTTAGATATGGTAAACACTGAAAGGTTATAATGCAGCATTAATTATGGTTATCTGTAATCAATCTTACCAGATTACTTTCCTAGTAGCAATGACCTTTGGAGCTGTGGCCCCAGTTTAAAACTTCTCACAAACTTTATTTTGCAGAATAATTACTATGCAAAACTGCATAAGAAAAAAATTATTGAAGTGAAAGAATTTTAACACAGATCTGGGATCTGGTAGATATGGTTTATTTATTTTTTGCCAGTCCTTGGCTTGCGTTCAGGGCTTGAGCACTGTCCTTGGACTTTCTCAAGACTAGAACTATACCACTTGAGCCTCAGCACCACTTTTGGCTTTTTTCTATGTATGTGGTACTGAGGAATCGAACCCAGGTCTTCGTGCGTGCTAGGCAAGCACTCAACCACTAGGCCAAATTCCCAGCCCCGATATGGTTTATTTTTAACTAGGCTAACTATTTCTCTGAAGTTAAAGTATAATCCTAGCTTACATCCAGTTTATGATTGCATAAACTACAATGTAGACTGTCTGTCCACTCCCATGATCTTGTTACCTTTATTGCATCACACTTTGCTTTTTAAAATTACTCACAGGCCACAGTCACCCAGTCTGCCTGGAAAGCCATCCCTGTGTCCACCTCCAGTTTATTTAATAGGTCTAAGCACAGATGCCAAACATTTCAGCAAGTTTCATCTCTTTCCCAAGTCTCTTGGGCATTATTTCATGGTGGCCCCATGGACTCTTGAGCTCACCTAAGTCTATGTCAATTAACCTGGCTATCTGCTAGTTTTATTGCAACTTGAAAACAGGAAAGGTCATTTAATATGGTGTCTGGTACATGGCAACTGTTCTAAAAAAAATAGTAACAATAAGAGCTGGGGGCCAGTTGCTCACACCTGTAACTAAAGCTACTCAGGAGGCTGAAATCTGAGTATCGCGGTTCAAAGCCAGCCTGGGCACGAAAGTCAGTGAGACTCTTATCTCCAATTAACTGCCAGAAGACCGGAAGTGAGGCTATGGCTCAATGGTTAGTCTTGAGCGGAAGAGTTAAAGAATAACACCCAGCCCCCCAAAATAGTAATAACAGTATATTTATATAATGTCATGTTGATGAGAAAGTTGAGCAACAAAGTGAATAAATGGTAATGAAAATGGAAAACAGATTGACCTGCGTTTTTGATGGAATGAACTGTGAGATAATTCTAGGGGATGAAAATCCAGTGGGAGAAAAGTACATAAGGAATAACAGAAGAGCTATAGGGAGGGAAGAGTTCCCTTTAGTCCGCATTTGAAGAGGCTGAAGAATGTTCTCATTCTTTCCTCCCACCCTTGTTCCTGGGATGTTTGTAAGCTTTACTTTTGACTGGTACTCCTTCTCTGGAATTCTTCCTTGGAACCACCCAGCAAAAAACTAAGGTGGATTCATAAAAATGGCATATAAATTTGCAGATACCTGAGAGAAGGCAAATCATTTCCTGACATGGTTTAGAAGGAAATCTCAATAAGTGTTACTTTGAAAAATGTGGATTACTAAGTATGTACTAGCAGAAATTGTGACAGGATAACAACTGGTATGCTTGCTTGCAAAAACAAGTAATTATACTTGACACGATTGAACAGCACTCTAAGTATGGAACACTGAGAACCTAAGTTTATATTATTAGAGGAGGTTCACAATGGCTCAATAGCTATATGTATATGACTATCGAAAATTATACTTCTAGAAATGAACTCCAAGAAATGGAAAACAAGAGGTTGTTTGTATTTATTGTATTGTTTTTCAATTATTTCTTTTTGCTTTCTTTTTTTCCTTTAGTTTATTCCCTGATGTCATTTAAAAAAAATTCTATACCTTTTGTGTTGTATATAGGTTTATCTGATTTGGGGAAGAGAAGTGGAATCACAGAAATGGTGGATAAATGGGAACCAAGGCAGAAGTGATACTCACTAGACACTATGTTGGAAATAAATGTTACAACTTTGGGGGTTATATGAGGAGAGTGGAAGAGAGTGAGGAAGGAGGTAACACTGTTCAAAAATATACTCATTACCTAAATTATGTAACTATAACCCCTCCATATATCACTTCTACAATAAAATTTAAATTAAAAAAGAGGAATCAGAGAAAGGTAAAAATCTCCAGGGTTTTCTTCTGCAGATAATTCCCTGATTATCTAATGTAAGAATTTAAAACTATTACTTATTTTTATTTTAGTAGTGGACCTTGAATTCAATGTCCAGGTTTTGACTCAAAATTATTTTCTCAAGACTGGCATTCTATCATTTGAGACACAGGTGCACTTCCAGTAAGAATTTTGTGATAATTCTCCCTACAGATGTTTCCCTAAATGAGAAATAAATACAAATTCACTCTGTATACTCTGTGTAAACTTGTATATCACATTCTGAGAACATGAAGTGTTTGATTCTTTTGGAATCTCCTAATCACTGGGAGAAGCTTGCAATTGCCACTATGGTTTATGTATTTCATTGGTTTGTAATGAGTTTTTAAAGAACTAAATGAGAGGGCAATTTGAACAAATGCTTAGGTTGCAAGTAAAATTGGAGTAATTTCTGGGCATAACATTGTAAATTTTGGAAATTTCAACTTTATCCTCAGTATGGTATTTCTGTCTCAGCGAGGTCATTTACAAAGTCAGGAGGCTGACATCGGAGGATCAGGGTTCAAAGCCAGCCTGGGCACCAAAGATTCTTACTCCAATTAATCACCAGAAAATGGGAAGTGGAGCTGTGGCTCTGGGAGTTGGGTTGTAGCCTTGAGCTAAAGAGTTTAGGGACAGCACCTAGACCCAGAGTTCAAGCCCCATGACCTACAAAAGAAAGAAAAAGGTAGAATTATAATAGCAAAACAAAAATCAGATGAGCATTTTAATAAAATATTACATTATAAAAAGGAAAGAAATATACACACGCATATGCACATGCAATTGTGCATGAGTACGTACACAGACACATGCATGCACACATACATACAGACACACACACGCGCGCGCGTGTCTCCAGTTATCTGAGTTAATTCCCAAATTACTTCAAGTAAGAATTCAGAATTACAGATAATTTTCTCTATGATATGTCTTCCATAAGCAAGGAAAATGGTATATGGCTGGAGGGAAGAAAGGAGGTGGAGAGAAACAGAGACAGCTAGACAGAGAGGAGAGAGAGAAATCTAGGGAAAAACAGAGGGAAAGAAAGAAATCTCCCCTCCCCCCAAAAAAATCTCTTCAAAAAAACCCTTCAGGGACAAGAACATGAAATACTTCTCTTTCACCACTGCTCATAGCACTCCCTAAAAATGAACACAAACTGCTAACTCTGGTGCACATTAAGAGAGAGGTAAAAGGTTATGAACTTAAATTGGGGGAATATTTTCCAATAGCTGTATTTTTAAAGAAGAATAGCAAATTGCTTCCTTTGTTTTTCCCCTTTGAGGTGTGAAGAACAATCCTGCATTATGAAATGAGAGCAAGAATTTTGCTTAGTTTTTTTGCAAAGCATCTGAAATGGACATTTTAAAATATTTTTAATTTTTTTCCAGATTCCCCTACCCCAACCATAAAAAGTGGAAAGCTGTTTCTCGGGATTCTTTTAGCTCAATCTCCATTCAGAAAAAGAAAATTCAAAAGAAAACTTGTCTTCTATTCTTAAAATAATATTTCGGTTGAAGCCACAGCATCAAGAGAAATCCCTGTGCAAGTCATTAACAGCTGAAGGTTAGGTTAACACAGTATCAATCTCATCCTCTCTGAGGGACTAATTTCATTTTCTACACCAGCAACAGGGGCCTTACCACTTCCTTAAAATATGTGATTGCAATCAACAAATTTACTATAGCATTAGTTAATCCATTTGTGAAGAACAGCGGTTTGGGTAATAACCTAAAATAGACATGAAGTCTCCAGCAGAAGAAATGGAGATCAAAATGAACATTTCCCCCCTCACTTATACATAAATGTTATAGAGATGCTATTTGCAGAATCTGAGAGAAAGCTATATTTAATTGAATATCTCAATTTTGTGATTTCATAAAACTTCCAGTATCTTAGAGATTAAAGCAGACTGCACACTTTTAAATCCATCCATTAAGAAAAATATTCATCATAGACAGGATCGCATCATGTTTGCAAGTCTGTTGGACAGAACCTGATGTGTAATAAAACTTCATATGTCTGATTGTGGCCAGCTCTGAATCTGCATTGGTTTTGCTCTTTTGAAATACAGTAGACAGCCTTTCTAGTTAAAATGAAGTATTGGCATTATAAATAGATATTTCTATTTCTATTGAACACAATTCATTGTGTAAATTACCTAGTTTATCTACCAGTTATTTGCAGATGTAACTGAAATGATTAAACTTGGTTTAACAAAGTATATAGAAAATTATTTGGGGAAAAATCTGGATTTTAATCTTTTGAAATATCCAGCTACCAATCTAAATGTTAATGAGTGAAAAATAATCACATCTTTTTCTTTTTCCTGCTTGTTTAACCAGAACTCAATTTCCAGTCCTTCATTAGAAAACCCGGACCTCAATTTGTTACTTTCTTCCAATGTTTCTGCTTCCATAAATTGCGTGCTCCCCAGAGTCATTTTATTTCCGATATAAATATCTACAGTATGTTTGTTTTTAATGGGTTCATTTATTCTGTTGAAACAGCAGATGATAAATCAAATTGCAGTAGGTTGGGGGGGATAATTTAAGTAGGTAAATTTTTATGTAAGTAAGGGACACTGTACATTAAGTACATATGGGTCATTGCCAATTTTTCCAATGGTGCTAATTTTGAATGTTCAGCCATAGGTATTCTCACTTTTACCAGTCACACTTACTATTAAATTTTCCACTCTTCATATACACAGTTATGGTCATCAAACAAAAATTAAAAGGAGGAAATTAAACTTTTTGGAACAATTTTGGCTCCTTGGGTTGGGTCTGGAGGATGGAGAAAAACAGTTACTGGGTTTTGACACTAAACTTTAGCAATACAACCTTGGCAACACCAGACACTAATAAATGATGCCTATCATTGTAAAAGATGACTTTTTTAGACAGCTACTTATTGTCCAAAGTAGGAGACTATCAAATATCAAGAATAATGCTTTGTTACTAATATGAAATGTTTTATTGGCTCAGAAAATATTTTTTAAGAGAGCAAGAAAAAATGTAAAACAATGTTGCTTTGGTAAGTACATTTACTGGGAAGAATATTTCCTTATGACTGTTACCTGGAAGCATTTTAAGTAAATTTTGTTATCAATTGTGTTATTTTAGAGACTGCTAGGAAACCATCTTTCTCTGATGAATGCAAGTTTCATTGTATATTAGCCTGAATTTGCGTGCTCATTCGATTGAGTAGGATACTTTCCTGTAAAGAACGCAGTAAATGCATTGCTTTTAATTAAATCTACCCAATTGTTTTTCTAAGTCTATTGCTTTATGGCTATTTGAAAGGCAAATAATAATAGGATCACTGAATAAATGTAATGAGTTTACAGTTGAAGAAGTAGTGCAGGTTTTATCTGTTCTCAGAAGATAGAAGCTGTACTATCTACTTCATTACTCCTAACGGAAATCCATGTTCCACTAGATGGAGCACAAGGGGCCATGGCTATTCATACAAGTGGTGTAAGATCCTTGGGGTCATTTTGGAGGCATTTTGAGATGAATATAGAACAAAAGTTCTCAATAAATTGTATATATATGTTTTTATATATTTATTTTTCTATAACCATGGAGATTTGAAGCATGTTTTTCACTGGTTTTATTAACTTTCTGACCCATACCAATGTTATCTGAAATAAAAATGTCTAACATCTTCAACACTTTTGCATAATCTGGATCATTCAGGTAATCCACTCAGAACAGTAATTAGGTGGTTTAAATTGGCAAATTCCTTGGATCTGGTTCATGATTCTTCTTACCTTATTGCATAGACATTTTAATAATACTAAGTGAGGGAAGTGTATTAAACTCCATTAACTTTTTTTTTTTTTTTTTTGCCAGTCCTGGGTTTGAGCTCAGGGCCTGAGCACTGTCCTTGGACTTTCTCAAGGCTAGAGCTCTGCCACTTGAGCCTCAGCACCACTTCCGGCTTTTTTCTATGTATGTGGTACCGAGGAATCGAAGCCGGGTCTTCATGCATGCTAGGCAAGCACTTTAACCACTAGGCCAAACTCCCGGCCAAAACTCCATTAACTTTTAAATAATTATACCACCATACTATTTGAAAGCTGGATAATTTTAGTGTCCATTTAGCCTTAATACTCTTTGATTCTGAATTAAACCTAGAAATACTAAAATGCTTAATGACCTGTCTGTCTCTACTCTAGTCTCTCATACTCAAATAGCTTTGAAAATTAGAAAATTTCACCATCAAAATAATACATATTTCTTATTTGTTATTATTCAATCACAGTACACATGACTTTTATTTCTTTGAAGAAAATTTCAAGGCTAGTAATACACAGTATATCAATATCCTACCAGAATTGCATACTAGAACTTTTGTGTGACACATTCCTAATGATGACAGAAAGTGTTACATGAAACCCAAGCCTCTTACTATGCAGAGAAATGAAGTAACTTTAATTTACAAAAATGCATATTTTAGTCCTAAATAAATCACTCTGTAGATTCATGAAAGAAATAGGACAATGCAGGAAAACCTGTATCACAAATCACAAGTTGGTTGTCAGAAGATTCTAATTACTCTTTATGTTTACATCATTTTCTTGGTTTATCCAAATTTACTGTATAAAAGCAATCTAGTATTTATAATCCCCAGCCCCCATGCTTTCCAATGTTCCATCTACACAGGATTAAGGAAGATTTCTATGTGTGCACATACAAATTGTGCATAACTCTTCCCTCAAGAGAGGGATTTATAGAGTTCAAGTTTGAATTCCAAAGTGTAGAGTCATGTGCTAAGGCTTTAGGGTAGCATAGTGGATGGAAGATTTGGGAAGGGAAAGAAAAAGGAGCTCTGGTATATTATTCAAAATCTGAGGGCAATATTTTTGGAAATGTAGGCTCTGTTTTCTGCAAAGGAGGGCTTTTCGCTTGATAATCATTTCCCAGCTGTGTCAGTTTGGTTGCCAATGTAGGCAAGGCTAGCTCTTCTTTCCTTTGCATAAAACTGGGATCATATTTACCTTACAGATACAAAGAAGAAAATTCTACTGCCACAATGGCTCCTTTTTCTCCCTTTACATTGAAGAAACTTTGGTTCGATGCTAAAGTGTGAAAAAAAAAACCCAGAAAGATTTGACTATTAGTATGTCAGGCATATTTCAACTCTATTGTGTGAACCCTAATAAGTGAGATGTCAAAGTAACACAAGGACTGTCTACTTAAGGCTATCACCAGCACACTAATTATAAATGCATTCTGATTACAACTTCTCTTTTAGTTCCAAGAGCAGAGTTTTCAGAGGCTCTTTCTTTAATTGAGTCTCGGTATCTTCCTGTACAGAGGGATTACAGCTACACAAGTGGTAATGAATACACTTCTTTTTTTTTCTTTTTCTTTTCTTTTCTTTTTTTTTTTTTATGCCAGTCCTTGGGCTTGAACTCAGGGCCTGGGCACTATCCTTGCACATTTTTTGCTCAAGGCTAGCACTCTGTCACTTGAGCCACAGCACCACTTCCAGCTTTTTCTGAGTATGTGGTACTGAGGAATTGAACGAGGACTTTGTGCATGCTAGGTAGCACTCTACCACTAGGCTATGCTCGTGGCCAAAATACATTTCTTTTTTAATAGTGTTACCCACTTCCCTCATTTTCTTCTCCAGATCTCCCTTCCCCTGAGGGTGTATAGTTAATTTCCAACTAATGAGCAATCCTACTCCTGGGCCTTTAGCTAATGATGACAAATCAGGATTTACTAAAGCCACCAGACAACAATGTTCATTGTAGCAATTTTTTTTCCATAGCTAAAATATGCAATCAACTCGGTTGTCCCTCAGTGGACCAATGGATCAAGAAAATGTGGAATATATCCACAATGGAATTCTATGCTTCCATCAGAAAGAATGACCTTGCTGCTCATAAAGAAATGGAGGTCTTTATATTTTAAATCTAATTTTTACTTGTTTCCGAAAATGACACCTGATGGAATGTTGTTAGGAGGGCATCTATGGTTATGGTGCCCAAGCCTGAAACTTAGAATCTCCTACTATGAATTAGTTGAGTAATTAAATAAATCCCAAGAAGAATCTGCCTCAATAGCAGGTGCTAAAACTGGGTGAAGCACCTGTAATCTACAACTTTGAATTCACCATTGTCAAATTTTCTGATTTAATTTTCTATTTTCTCATTGTTTTTTACGAAGAAGTAATGGCACAGAGCTCCTGAGGAAACATCTGATAATATCCATTTCTGTTTGTCAGAAGTAGTGCTACTCAGTTGAGTAGATAATCCACAATGCTGTTTTATAATGCATAATGCACAGAACAGACCCTCACTGTAAAGAATTATTTGGCCTAAAATAGCAATCATCCTTGTTTCAGAGAAATTACTAGGTGAAACAGGACACCATTTATGCTACTTACCATTTTAACTTATGAAGTTAATTTTTATATGACTTAAACATGAATAAACAACAGACAGAAATTTTAAAATTTCATAGTTTATGTAAAGGTTTGTGAAGATAACTGTCTACAATAATCATTTCACCCAAATCTCAATACTGTCACTGTTGAGGAATTTGAGTCTAACTGTGTGTTACCAACCAAGATGATTATCTTTAAAATAAGAATAATCTATAGCCTATGTAAATTGATCAATATTCTTGAAGAAAGTTGTAAGGCAAAAAATTAAATTATCTGGACTTCCAAAATACGAAGAGTCCCTGGCTCATACCGTGTCTTGTTCCAAGTGGGACTTTCCATCCAATGTTGACAATGCAAACTGCTTTCCTCTGCTTATCTACATATTCTAATCAGCCACTCTTGGATACTTTGACACACCTCAGATTTGCACACATGCAAAGATCTGACTTCAGGAAGGTGGTGACAAAAGAAGTCCAATGGAAGAACTGTAGGCTACTTTAGCAGAGGTTTATAGTACACTCTGATAAGGCTCAGGTACAGGTGGTGATAATGTCTCAGTAAGTAATTCTCTTGGGCTATGGACTTTCACTGAGTGATAAAACTCCCTACTATGTAATTTCTTTTTTCCATATAAGTTTATTGTAATTAATAGAAGGGTTACATTATATTCACCAGATGGAAGGTACATTACTTCACAAACTTTGATACCCTTTGTCATGTCTTGGTCCCCATTTCCCTTCCCCCCACCCCCACTCCTCCTCTTGTTTTCCCATTCCCTATCCTATTTCAAATAACCAAATACACATTTTACATATTAGAATAATAATGTGAAACAATCAAAGTATTGGAGGATATTTTCAATATCTCAAACTGCAATTTAAGGAAAACTCAATGTGCAGGCTCTGCAAATGACCTAGTGCAATACTAATTCATAGAAAGTAGCTCTGAAAGACATATTACTGAAATGAAGAATTTTCATGTTATCTTTAACTTTTAGCTTAAATTATGATATTTAAACATTTTATTTACACAAAACAACGGTTCTAAATGAACTTTACAACTTGTGAGGAGAGACTACGAGGAAGTTAAGTGGGAGAAAAATGAGGGGAGAATAATGTTCAAAAAGAAAAGTACTTAGTACCTTATGTATGTAACTGCAAACCCTCTGTATATTACCTTGTCAATAAAATTAAATTAAAAAATAATTTAATATTGAGCAGCAAAGTTGCTGATGGCTTATATCTTTACTAGTTAAAATGATCAATTTCCATTTAATAATAAATGTAGGAAAAATAAAAGACTCAAATCTATGTACGTGAGAGAACTGTGCTTCCCTAAACATGCCCTAAAATTTAACTGTAAAAAATTAAAAAGAAAAAAATACTATGCTTTGTAAACATTGTATGTGTGATTTTCAAATTTATTTAAATAAGAATGTATGCGACATTTATAGAATGTAAATAAAGCATAGCCCAACATATAGGTTTCAAAAATAATTGCTTACTTTCACTAGGATTATATAATTTATTTCTAAAGGGAAAATTCTTTTCTAAATATGAAAAACTCTAGTTTACATGTCTCACATTAAATTTTGAAATTTTATGAGAATCCAATATAAGATCCTAGGTGCAGAAGCCAAATAACACTGTAGATATGTGTATAAGAGAGGAGCAAGGAAAGAGGGAGAAGAGAATCACAAACAATAGAATCAGAAAGTAGCCATTATAATTTGAGGGTAAAATTGGTGAGATAAAACCATTTATATCAACAAGCAATTTTTATGGCCCATAAGTACCAATACTATTTTCTGCTTCTATACATACTTTAGAAGCAGTCTCTTCCCCATTCTTCAGTGCAATTTACAAATGGAAATCTTAGAAAATTAGTTGTAGTTTTCATCAAATTTATTTTGCACAGGCTCCCTGAGAAGCACATAAAAAATATATATATATATTTACTACATGCAACAGAGAATACAAACAACTGGTTTCCAGATGCCCAAGAAACAAAAGAAACCTAGAGAATCACTTTGATACTATAGAGTGAGCTTGTTAAAGGCAAGGAAGAGCAGGACGAAACAACTTGGACATATGAAAGAATTTTACTCTTGCAAATGTGTACATTAATTCTAAAATGCTACATAATGCATTTCAACTGAATTATATATTTCCAAAAGGTGTTATAACCATTACTTGTGAATTTCATTTTTCCAGTATGTTCTTCAGGAGCTTTGAAATGACCTGTTACATATACATCTGGGAGAACTACAGGCTCTTCAGTTTACCCTGGGATTCCTCTTGGACTTGGTATTTAACATTCCTCGGCGTTGACTTTGGCTACTACTGGTTTCATCGCATGGCCCACGGTAAGTGGTCCAATAAGATTCTTGGTAATATGTGAAATGTGTTTGGTAAAGGAAGGTATTCAGCAACTTATATTGAATATATATGTAAATATAATAGCATATTAGATAGTAAGTAAAGATAATGAAAGTTTACTTTGACATTTAAGTGAAGGCAGTCTGAGGCTATTATATATATATATATATGCAGGCACATTTTCTGCAGGATAATCATTCTAACTAGAAAAGTTAAGAAAGCAATAGTTCTTGTATGACTTTCCGATGGCTGCCTTCCGTTATTATTATGACATGCTTTGTAGAGACTGCGGAAAACTGCACATACCATCAAACTTCCTGTCACAATTATCAGGGGTCATTCGCAAGAACTCTGTAAAAACTTGGAATTCTAGGTAATGTGGGCTGTCATAACAAGCTTGGTTCAGTGTCTTGGCAGAACTTCCTTATTACAAGTGAAAATGCAATCAGCTAGGCTCAGACCAAAATGTACTTCAGTATTACCCTAGTTCTGCAATTTTTTCTTTTAATAAAAAGCCTTCTTAAAGTACTGGTTCACTGAATTTGCTTTTTGACACTGTTAGCTGCACTTTCCAAAGAAATGTTTTGCTATGGAATAGGAATGGAAAGTCAGGAAACAGGTCTGGGTGTGAACTTTTGTGTGGATAAGTGAGGGTTAAGAGTGACTTGTTAGCTAAGGGAGCCAAGTGGTCTCTGAGGAGACATAAGGCTAGCCAAAGTGGTTCTGAAGGGAAGTGAAGGAAAGCACTAATTTTGAGAAACTCCTGAAGAGCGGAATTGAGGATTTCAGTGGGTGTTTGTGTTGAGTAGGCAGGGAGGAAGGAAGGAAGAAGAGACTTGGATTAATAATAAAAACTAGAAGGGATGTGAAAGAAGACAGCTAAGATCAGGGAGAATAACTGAGCTATAAGTGTGGAAACACATGATAACAAATACATATCTGGAAATACAGAAGAATACAGAAGAAATAGGAGGATCAAGATCCAGTGTTACATAGAACAAAGCCTTACTTTTTGTTAAGAACTTCAGAAATGTCCATTTAATTAATATATGACTGCTACTACAAATGGAAGCAAAAATATAAGTTCATTTATGGTGAAATAAAATAAACACCAGAAAACAGGCACTTGAAAGAGAATGGGGTCAAGGGAGAGGCAATCAAATGAAGAGAAGAAGAGAGGGAGAATGTCCTCACTAATTTCAATGTATACCCTATGAAGTTAAGAAAATTAAGAGTAGGATGGGGCTGGGCACCAAAAGAGTGGGGTGGGTTTGGATGAAATGGAAGGACGGAATCGAGATGCACTGTATTCATAAACTGCTTTGTTGAATGGCAACCTTTTGTTTGTAACTACCTAAAGACAAATTTAAAATAGTTGTTTATTTAATATAGAATAACTTTTTCTTTAAAAATAATAAGTCAGCTTTTAACATTATATTTCAGCAGTATCATTCGCAATACAAACCATATACCCAAGTCAGATGCAATTTAAAATATTTAAGAATCATCTAACTATTTGTTTTATTATGAAACAGTGGTTTCATCCATAAAATAAATTTATGGAAATCTTCTATCAGTGCACAAAATGGGTACTGCAGACATGGCATTGTATTATTTAATGTCAGGAAATTTCTAACATCACACATTCCTGTAAAGATGTGTTCATTTGGGAAATCTGCACATTTGCTTAATCTTTGAAAGCCCATTATAACAGGAAACAAAGAACCAACAAAATATTACCAAATATAAAACCTTTAAATATGTTGGTTGTAAGTGCTCTTAGTTAAGGAAGAGCAATAAAATAAAATAACATATTAAAATGTAGAATCAAGGCTATTCAAAGTATGCTTCCTATTAGAAAATCTTGAACTGAATCCAGTAGAAAAGGCAGACATTAAAAAGAACTTGAAAACCTTCTGGAAAAACACTCACAACCTTCAGGCTATGGAGTCTAATCATAAGTTCAAAGGCTTTTGACTTATAATGGAAAGTTAGTAGGAAAAAATAAATTATGTAGTTAAATATGTCAACCTCCAATGTGATAGTTGATTTTAAAAGTTTAGCACTGCAAATAATAATGGAAAACATTGAAACAGATTTTCAGAAACCTAGAAATATACAGAGATAGAAGGGAATCTTCCAATATCAAATTTTCTGGGCCTATAGCATTACCAAATCCTAATCAAATAATTGGTAAGCTTTGATCAACTGAAAAAGTGTTGATATTTCCAAAGCATAAGTGCTATCATTAGATATGAACAGAAAATAAAACTTGTTTTCAGCTTAATGTATAACTTTCCTGCTACTATTCTTAATAAAATGCTATGGCAAAATGCCATTCCTTTTTTGTTAACATAATAAATGCCACAAATTTTAAACAATGTATTGCATACCTGAAGCTTTATTTTCACATATATTTCTTATATTTTTCCTTTCAATTAGCTTAAATTTTATAAAGATGTTTCATCTTATTTTTAGCTAAATATTTCAATTATTTCAGTACTCTGAATATAATTCTTTCTTCAGCACTTTCCTAGCATCCTCTCCTTTCACAGTTTTTTTAGTATACTTTATTACACTAATTTGTGTAGATACATGATAGATGTGTGGACAATGAATGAAACTGGGACAATCAGGTTAACAAGATAAGTCAAGTTCAGAAAGACAATTGTTACAGACATGGAGCTTTTTCTACCACTTATGGGACAGTGTGATATTAGTGACAAAATCCATATTCTTAAAATTCTGAATATTCTACCTCTATTAATGAAAAACAGGGATACATGAAGCACTGTATATATACATATTTCAGTGTTTTTCTTTCTTTTGAATGAAGCAAGCTCATGAATCATTGAGCATAACACAAAATGAGAGTACCACTACATTTCCAAAGGAAGAAATCCAAATGGCAAAATTAAATAAGTCTTAAAATAAAAGTAGTTTTGTTATTATTTGCTTTAAGAGGTAGATTAGTGCTGTGTAGCTCCAGCTAGCCTGAAACTGCTGGATTTCCACCCTCTTTCTAAGTGTGGGATTGTGTTTACCAGCCAAAAGTAGCTTCTTACATATTTCTCTTCCATTGTATGATAATGCTTTTTTTGTTGTTTGTACTTCTTATTCATTCTTTTATAAATTTTCCTATTGGGATTACAAATTATCTGACATAAACTAACAGGGGAATGGTTTATTCTGGATTACCATTGCAGAAATATCAGCTGTTGTCATTAGTAAAGGCCTGAGGTGAGACTGTACATCAGGGTGCCAAGAGCAGTTGGGAGAGTAGACTGCTCAACCCATGGAAGGCAGGAAACATAGAGAATGAGAGTTTCTTTACAACGGACCTCCTTATTTCACCTTTTCATTCCATCTGCGTCCCCAAGACATGGCAAGGCAGGTTTCTCATTACTTAATCCTATCTAGAAATGCCCTCAAAATCATACCATGAGGATTTCTAAGTGCAGACAAGATGACCCTCCTGAGTGACTAGCACAGAGATGCTGTGATAAAACACATGCTCTAAGCAAAACATATAGGTGTACAAGTTAACATACATGCTAAATATGTAAATGAATAAGGGGTGTGTGTGTCTGTGTGTCTGTGTGGTGTGTGTGCTGCTTTTGAGGCTTGAACTCAGGGCCTGGGTGCTGTCCCTGAGCTTTTGAAATCTTTCTTTCCTTCCTTCCTCCTTCCTTCCGTTCTTTCTTTCTCTCTTTCCTTTCTTTTCTTTTCTTTGCCCCAGGTTAGCACTCTATTATTTCAGCCACAAATTCCACTTTCAGCTTTTTTGACACTTAATTGAAGATAAGAATCTTTATGTATATTCCTGCCTGGGCTGGCTTGGGACCAAATCATCAGACCTCAGCTCCCTACATAGCTAGACTTATAGGTGTCAGCCAACAGTACTTAGCCAAGTTTTGATTTTTAAGGAAACACTTCAAAAGGAATAATTACTACCTGAAGGCAACAATAATCTGCCTTTCTATGTGCTGGTTATCCTATCTATTTTGGAAAATAGTCACATGAAATAATCAGAAAAAAATCATTGGGTTACTTGTACATGTAAAATGTATGCCTTTCATTTATATATAATTCCACATAATGCCAATAGTAAGATTTTAATGTGTAAAGTCAGACTGATAAAATGGGAAGCAACTTTAGAAATAGGAATCAAGGTGTTATGATTTATGACCATAAGCTGACACAAATGACCTTAGAGTTTGTACCTGTATCAATTTCCACAAATGGGAGGAGTCAGAACATTCTAGTTACCAACTGATTGGCTATGTTCTGCAAACCTACCAAATTTCCTTCCTTGGGGCTAGGCGGGGCTGACATACCTCTTTTGCTAGGTAGTTAGATGTTAGAGTTTGCTAATTCAGAGTTGTGTTCACCTGGAACTTACCAGATCGGCATTATGAAACTTAAACATAACTGACACTCTCTGCCAAGGTTCTGTATCATACTGGGGGCCGCAGCAGAAAACTGTGCATGCCCCATACCGTCTGCACTCCAGCAATTTCCTCAATCACCAGCAGAGTTGTGGTGGCCACGAGAGAGCCTCGCGTCTCTGAGTCGGTGGTAGGACGTGTGCAACATAAAGACATGCAGAAGGGTCCCAGAGACTTCGAGTACTTGCCTTTATCCCTAGGCAGTAACTGCCCTTCCAGTTGCTACATCTGTAGCCCTGGAATACTTCCCATCATCTCTTTTATAGGGACTTACATTTTACTAGTGAATATCCTTTATATTACCATTTCTTTATCCAGACTTAAAACGTGAGTTCTCATCTTGTATAAAATCAGAAGTTAGAATGGGGGAGGGCAATTTGGTGACTCAATGTAGCTACTAACAAGGTTGAGACCTAGAGGATCATGGTCCAAAACCAGCCTGCAATAAAATAATTGTGTGACTCCATCTCTAATTAACTAGTAAAAATGTGATACTGAAGGTATTTCTAAAGTGGCCTACTCCTGAGCAAGCATGCCAAGAGAGCAGGAAGCCCTCAGAACAAGCCTCACTGTGGATACAAAGCCCTCATAAATAAGAATTGGCTCAATGAAAACCTTTTACTCTTACATTGATTACAGAGTTAGTTAATAAAGAAATTTATTTAATTCAGTCCCCAAATAAGGACCTTTGGCTGTAAAACATTTGTAATAAGCAATCTATGAGATTCTTTTAAATTATTTTGTGTGAGAAGTGCTTAATTTATTCTCTATTCATTTCCATATCTAAAAAAACATTCACACTTTTGTGTAATTATTTACAATCTTTATTTCTATAAATTTATTGTGGTGTGATTAAGTGAATCTCTGTATACTGTTTATCAAACTACACTTCATCCTAACCTTCAAAGGAGATAAATTTATCTCATTATCAGTTCTATCATTTCCCAAATACAGAAAATAAATGGATGCATTTGATTACAACTTATTGCATCTTAGGGCTAAATTAAAAATACAGATTGCTAACATTCTTTTGCACCTGGGTTTCTTTCTCGCAGAGAGCAGAATATACTCTTGCTCATATATTAAATATCAATCTTCCAGCACCAATGTATGACAATTGTACTTTAGTTAGTTATGGCACTAAGAAGGAAATCCACTTTGTATTTGCCTATTAACACCATTTTTCTTGCCCCTCCCACTTTCCCTCACCTTCTTTCAGCCCTTGCAGTAGTCATCATTCACATCTCTGACAGAGCACCTTGAATTCTCATCAATTTGTCTCCAGGTTCTTGTCATTACTTCCCACACTACCAATGTTCACAATTTTCCTCGGAGTCCATATCAACGACAGGAGCCATCTAATGATTAATGTTATAACATTTCTCCCTAGATTCACTTAAATCATGTCTGCACCAGAGCATTAACAGTATGTCCTCTCAAAGAACTCTATTCAAGAACTCTGCTCAAATGTACTTATTCTTACCATAGTCAATGGTTGTCCCCCTTAAAATCACAGCCTACATTTCCTTTGGTGCTTTTAGGCTTCAGATGTAGACAATGTACTCAAAGAATATTTGAAACAAGGAGGAGGACTACCAGCCATATGTTACAAATATAGATGCATTGCACTGGCAGACAAAGAACGCACAGGCTTGAAAATAAATAATGAAGGTGCCAAGAATATCCAGCAGCCCAAGTTCAAATGTTAATTAAAACAGAGAAACATTTTTCAGAAAAAGTTTGGGAAAATTAAAGAGAGCTCTCATAAGATTTTTGGGAATTTTGACAGTGCTGTAAAATGGGTGACCAAAACAAATCTGGAAAGCAGAGGCAAGAGTATTCAGTCTTTATACTGGTGGCTTATGTAATTCTAGCTACTCAGCAGGCTGAGAATTAAGGATCACAGTTCCAATTAGCCTAGGCAGGCAAGAAAGATACTTGTCTCTAATAAACTCTCAAAAAGCTGAGTGGTGGCTCAAGTGGGAGATAGCTTAGCCTTGAACAAAAATAAATCCTCAGGGAAGGCACTCAGATCCTGAGTTCAAATCCCAAGACTGGTACAGAAAAAAATATAATAATGTAATAAAAGAGGACAAAGCCAGGCACAAATAGCTCCCATCTTTAATTCTACCTACTGGGGAATCTGAGAATAGGAGGATTAAGATTCATGGCCAGACTGGACTGAACAATTGATGAAAAATTTTCTTATCACACAGGTGTGTGCCTGTCATCATCACACTGTATATGTGGGCTGGGATCAAGAGATTCACAGTCCAGATTAGTTGGAATAGGACACTTAGAAGACTCCATCTTCAAGGTGGGAAACTTAGAAAGATTTTTCTCCCTAGGTGTATGCGATAGGTTAGCATGCAAAAGATTTGAGCACAGGCATAGTAAACTACAAAAAAGTCCAATTAAGTGGAACTCAATTCTCTTTTCATTTATTAAACAACCATAATTGTGACTGAACCTGAAATACAAAAGTGAGAATGCCTACTGTTTGATGTACTGAGAGTCCAAGATTCCTAACTAATTACCAACTAATTAGAAACCTTGTTCTACTGTTTCCAAACACACTCAGATATCCATTTATGCATTTTATTTTCTGTAAATATTTAAGATCACCTTTCTTATAAAACCCCATACTTGTAACTATAAGAAGGTATTAGTTGGTATTCATACCAACTATAAATTAAACTAAAAATCTAATATTTATAATAGAATAAATACTATGAAATAAATACCACTATAAACAATACAAACAAAATAAATAACTTAAATATAAAGGCAAATAATTCATTGAAATGCATCTTTTCAGTTTAGTTAATGTCCTAATCTATTTTTTCAAAGACAAATAAGTCTCCAATAGTAACCTAAATGTGTAATTTTCTTGCTGTGAAAGTACTGGTGAGAAGAATGGCAAACGAACTGTGAATATTTATACAAAATGGAATTACCATTTTTCCTAATTCCAAATGATTTCACAGAAGAAGAAAAGTGCTAGTGCACAAAATGTAAAAAGTGAAAAGGATATGTAAGTGCCCACTAAATCTTATTCTGCATTTGATGATATGTCATCTCTACTAAATGGTAGAAGAATAAGCCAGACATGTTCAGTCACTGTTCTGTTACTCTTGGGATGTTTAATACTGACCAAGAGATATATTTTTGATTCAGAAATGCAGATGAACATAATATAATATCATACTAACAAGTTTATTGTGAGACTTTAATTTGCTTCAAAGTAGAAAACAGGGCAAAATCAGGTGTATAAAATTTAAAAGTAACAATGTATGGGAATTAATGCACCATCTATCTGGCAAATATCATGTAACCCTTCTACTAATTACAATAATAAATATATGAAAAAAAAACATTTTTACCCCCCCCAAAAAGTAAACATGGATTCTTAAGATGTCTGCTGTCTATTATGTAATGTGTCATGTTCAATGAAATATAACTTCATAAAATTGCTATATTTTTTAATTGAGTAAAAGAGCAGCTTATTAAAATGTATGGTTACATTTAATTTTTTATACAAATTACCATTTCTACCTGAAAATGATTGTACTTCATGAAAAGTCTTTTAGGGATGCACTGTATAAGTTTTTAGAAGTATATATGTATATAATATAAAGCTTAAAAATTCATGTCATATAAAGGAACTCACTGAGATTTTTATTTATCAACATTAATAAATTATCTTTGTCTTTATTATTAGAAAAATTAACATTTCAGTTCTTACAACAGGTATTCAGACAGCAAAGGAACCAATTCCACTTTGGGATTTGTGTTTATAAGACATAAAATAACTATCTCTTCTTAGATGTCAGTCATGACACACAAAATTATAATGTAATTTTCTTTCATGAAAGTTTTTTTAGGGCTGAGAGCATGGCCTAGTGGTAGAGTGCTTGCCTACCATGCACGAAGCCCTGAGTTTGATTCATCCATACCACATATACAGAAAAATCCAGAAGATATTCTGTGGTAGAGTGCTAGCCTTGAGAAATCCCAAGAGCAGTGCTCACACCTGGAGTTCAAGCCCCAGAACTGACAAAAAATTCATTTGCTTCAAATGAAATACCATAATTTGATTTTTTATTGTTGTTCAGACTCAACAATGTTCCTTTTTTTTCAGTGCCTCAGTGTGTTTATATCATTAAGGGTTATTCAAAGATTTTGGAACAAAGTCCACTTGGCTTTGTACACTGTATTTGCATTTTAAAGCATCGTCTTTTGCCTTTTTAGCTTAATTAAATAGTGGCTTGTCACAAAGAGAATATTTCCAACTTAGATTGCAATGTCTTTTCCAGAACCAAGAAAATGATTCAGGGAAAAATTACTAAAACAGATTTTTTTCTTTCTTCTCCTGCACTAATAATTTGATTTGTCCTTTTTCTTCAATTAAGACCTAATACTTCTCAGAACACATTCCAAGTCATAATTTTGTCATAAGCATTTGTACAATTGATATGTAATATTCTTTCATTTCCTGATTCACAAATCTTGATAATATGAAAGTCCTGCAACTGTATATTATCACAATATATACCTTGTACTGTATCATCTTTGAAAATGCATGTTCAATGCCAACTGTGTGCTTTGGAGCTGTTCAAAGTTTTGAAGAGGACACGTCCTTCTGTGAAGTGCTTATACTAGGAGTTATATAAACAGTACTGACCAGCTCAGAAAAATACACCAGATGTGCAGGTGGTAGTTAAATCAATAAAAAGTCTGATTTCATCAGTATTGGGTTTCATTTGTAGTAATCTTTTTTCTTGGAGATGGAGGAATACAGTAAAGAAACAAGTGGTTATGTAGATTTGGATGAGCTCAGCCATGCTAATGATATTGCATTAGGACTGAGTCTAAGTAAAAGGACAAAATGAATTACACGTAATGCACAAAATCAAAGAGCAGGAATTCCAAGGCAAAGAAGATGTAAATGAAATTGACTAGGGTATTCTTGAGTCTCCACTCCTATTTGATGCAAACATCTGGAAAACAACTTCCACAATTTGACATGAAAATGAAAAGAGAACACAGGCAACCCTATAATTTAAAAAATGTAATCTGGATAGTGGCTTTTTAGACACTTTATGCCAACATCAGATCTATCATTTGTTTTGACTAAGTATTACAAAAAGATACTGGGGGAAAAGAGTAGATATCCTTGTGAGGAACAGAGTTTCATATGTATTTCTGACAATGGAGAAAAATATCAGCAGCTCAAATGCAAAGATATACATATCATAGAAAACAGTAATTGGTTGTATATCTATTACTAAGATATAAATACTCAATATTAGTGATTAAAGTATATTTTAGTGTGTATAGAAAATGTGACAAAACTGTAAAAGGAAAAATATGAGCAAATTGCACTGAGGGTTTTGCAGAAGTCTTTGGATAAAGGGTAAACACTGAACATTAGTAGAACTGAAATATGAAGATGATATCTTATATATAATAGGACATGCCATTGTCTGTTTTCATACTTCAAAGATATACTTTTTATTGGAATCAGGCAGAGCAAAATGAAATATTTGCCAATAAACTGAGATATGAACAAGTGCCACATCTGTTCTGCTTGGTACCAAAAAACCTATCACTTTGTAAGGAATATTGATAACTAACAATTACTGAGCTCCTACTGCGGTTCCCAAGTGCTTCTTATATATGTTCATCTTGCTTTTAAAATATCAAGAGGATCATTTCTGTGACACTACTTCTAACAAGAGAAGGTACCGAAGCAAAGTTAAATAAGCTTCCAGGCTCTCAGAGCTGATGCATTTGTCTACATATGTTGGCCCCAGACCATGGCCTTTGGAGCCTACAGATTTGGCCATTTTGAAACTTCATTATATGTAGAATAAATATATCAATATCAACAGGAGTCTAATCTATTTGAGATATGGTGGCATACATAAATTTTTGCAGGAGAGAAAAATTTGTATTTAACAATTGGGTTAAGAGGTTGAAGTGCATGTGTTTAGATGTAAGGATTGATCAACACTGGAATGGAAAAAGTAGGGTGCCTGCAGCTGTCCATAGTGCATGACGTTGTTCTCACAGATCTTCTGAGGAAGTCCACTCTGTGGCCCTTTTCAAGCTTCAAAAGGGATTGATTATAAGGCTTTCAAGAGAATCACTTGAATTGGAATCTTTGGGAATAGAAAGATTGGACCTAAATGTTCTTCTTGTTGTTTTAAGTCATCTAGTCATCTAATAGTTTTAATGTGTAATCCAAGCTGACCGAAATGATATGCATTCTTGAAAATCCTTGACCAATGTAATAATCAACAAGTTAACTCTGAGACATGAACAGATAGTAATGCAAAATACTTATTTCAATGTAATAGGTAGATAGAGCTCATTTTCTTAATTTTAGATGATTTCTGGATAAGTTGAAATTTGTACATATCTCCTGCCTTTGCTTGGCAGGCACTCTGTCACTTAGCCACTTCTTTAGCCCTTTTTTGCTTAGCTATTTTTGGATTAAGTTCTAAATCTTATTTGCCTGGATTATTCTCAGATTATTAACCTCCTATCTCCATCTCCTGCCTAGATAGAATTACAAGTTATGTGTGCCTTGTTCTGCTTGGTTTTGTTATTTTGTTTGGATTTGAGACATAGTCTTGTTAACCTTTGTTTGGGGCTGTCATCAAATTGTAATCCCCCATCTCTAGTTGTGGTGTAGCTAGGATTAAAGGGATGGTGATGCTCAACATCAATCCATTCTTTTAATTCTTGTACTTTAATCAAACATATCATTTATAAAACATTTTAGTTTGATCTATTGTTACCTATAAGGATGTTTTAATTTCCTTTTGAATGTTCACTAAGTTAATCTATCACTCTATTCTTTTGTGACCCACATTCTCTAAATCCATGATACTTACCTGTTAGATACTTAAGCTTAGGATAACCATTGGGCAGGTTGTCTTATATAACATATCATATACTAATGTAATAGGATGTACTCCATATAATGGTATGTATTACATGCATGTGAAATGAATAGGTGACAAATTTCTAAAAAATGTTGTTTTTTTTAAAAATTGTATTTTATTGTTGAGGTAATGTATAGAGGATTTACAATGACATTCATCAGATAATGGGTACATTATTTCTCAAAACTTGATACCCTTGTTCATGTTTTTGTCCCCTTTTCCTTCCCTCCATCCCTCCAAATTTAGTGGTGCTATGGCTCAAGGGTTAGAGCAATAGCCTTGAGCTGAAGAGCTAAGGGACAGCGTCAAGTACTAGAGTTCAAGTCTCAAAAGTGAAAAAAAAATTGTTGTAATACCTAAGGACATTTGCAAAAGAAAAATGCAAATTTTTCACAATAAAATTTCAAATAGTTATAAGAAAACTAGCACTTTTATAGCTATTTACCAATTACTACACATTGGTATGTGTGTATGCCTTGTTCCCAACAAACGTTTCCTATAAAATGATGTGAGCCTGCATTCCTGAAAATTTAATGGAAGCAACATTTAAGGTTGCAAAATAATTTAAGAAAAAAATTTGGTTCTTTCTATAACCATTAGGTAGCATTTTCTGTCACTTCAGTGGACAGCATAAGATTACATGTGATGCTTATGCATTCCAATATATGTATATAATTTCTAATTTTTATATCAAATTGAAATATCATGTTTTAGAATTTTGCTGTTAGGAATTCCAATATGTATCACTACATTCGATTACAGGTATTTATTTGTGATGTTACATTCTATCACAGATATTTCATTCTGCAATACAGTTAACCTATTTATTTGTTATGTTACATGATTCACAAATCTTCACAATGACAATATCAAATAGAAAATGTATTAGTAGAATTTCACTTTCTTGGTATAACACATCTTAATATAGCTTTACACAGGAATGCTTTAAGAATTTCCATGGATTCTTTGCTCTTTGTGTTTAATATAAAAAAATCTTGATATATGACTTAATTTCTCCTGTTTCTGTTCAAATGATTTGAAACACTTTTGGAATATGGTAATTGCATGAAACTTTTGCTGTGAGTGACCCCAAACTGATTATTCTGATTTCAGTCTCGTAAATAGCTACATTTACAGATACAATCAATTGTACTTGTCTTTAAAATGCTATTAAATTTAAATTTAATAACAAATTTTGCATCTAGTTTTAATTACTTTAAATTCTTATGAGTCTGTCAGATTCTCCTTCATATAGTTTGAAGATTTGTCTACAAGGTTACACAAATCTAAATTTACTTTATCTTTTAAATTGGTTGACTGACCTGTTAACATTATGAAAATGTGCATGTTCTAAAGCAGGAACTCTTTATTTTTTACAGTGCAGAATTCCACTTTAGGGTTCAAGCTGCCTATTTCCTGTATTCAAATGGTATTTACTTTGTTAAAGAAAAAGACAGTTGTCTTATGAGTTTGCAGACAGTTGATGTCTATATTTTCATAAGAAGGCCTTTACTCTCTGTCCTATAGCAACAAATGTTCAAGAGGTCCATGCTTCTTATCCTACAGCCCCCTTTCTTCAGAGCCAGAGGAATTCAGGCTGCTTATTTTTATATTGCTGGTATCCTGGGGGAAAAGGTAAAAAAAAAAAAAAACCTGGACACAAAGAGGATGTGAGTGTTTCAGTTCTCCCAGGGGCAGAATCCCCTTTGAATTGGCTGACAGTTTCTGAATATACAGAAGGAAAAGATGAGCTTGGCCACATGTCCAGATGTGTGCTCTACAGATGGGTAGGGTTACTTTATAAAAGACAAGGAACTCATTACCTGTGTCTTTAGAGAGGAAGTTGTAAATAGTAAACACATAACTAAGCTATCAAATGGAATCTCCGTTTTAAAGATTTTTCAAAGTAATGGATTCTTTTTTATCTCTGTCAACCCGTTACCCATGAATTAAAACCCTTACATATGAAAAATCAGTTCAAAAGGGATCAAATACTGACTTACATCAAATAGAGAATTAAAAAGTGATAAATCCTGCTGTATCCTCTCTAAAATGCATAAATGTGTCTAGTGAACTTATTTTATCCTAAAATTGACATGGCTTATTATTTTTACTCTTAAAGTTTTCTATCTGTATTTGAAAATTTCTTTTTTAATATATTTTTATTGTAATTAATAGAAGGGTTACAGTATATTTACCAGATAGAAGATGCATTAGTTAACAAACATTGCTACCCGTTCTCATGATTTTGTCCCTATTTCCATCCTCCCATCTTGTTTTCCCTCCTTTCCTGTCCTATTTCAAATAAACAAATATGCAATATAGCAGATAACAAGGTAACATATCCGAACAATATGAGATAACCAAGGAGCAACAAAAGACATGAGAAATAACATAGAACAACAATCACACATTATATGGCTCTTGTTTCTATATCCTAGAGGTCCTTTCATTTAGCCTCATCCTATATGGCCTATGTATCTAGGTTTTGCCCTATTGTAAACCTCAGATAGGAGAGTTCAAGGTTTATACTAATTATGACAAATGAGGGAAACCATTGAGCCTATGTTCTTTTGAGTCTGGCTTACTTCACATAATATAATTTTTACTAACTCTTTCCATTTCCTTACAAATGCGGCAGTTCTTTCTGATGGCAGCATAGAAGATTTCTTATACTACAGTGTTTTATCTTTTTGTTTCTTGGACATGCAATCTTTATATTATAATTTTAAAATTATTTTGTCCTATTTCTAATAACCTTGTTAATTTTTATTTTAGTCATAAGATTGTACATAATTATATATGCAATTAATTTTGCATAACATACTTGTGTGTATACCTGCAATGACTTAAAACTGAGCTAATATGTACATTACTTCATATACTTAGCATTCGTGAAATGAGGACATTAAAAATGTGCTTTCTTAGCTGGAATTTGGTGGCTCATGTCTATAATCCTAGCTACCCAGGGGGCTGAAATATAGGGATTATATTTTGAAGCCAGGCTAGGCACAAAAGCCCAATACTTCAATAAACTACAAAAAAAAAGTCAGAAGTGGAACTGTGGCCCAATTGGTAGACAGCCACACTTGAGGCAAGATAGATCAATGATAGTGCCCAAGTCCTGCATTCAAGCCTGAGGACTAGCCTACATACACATGCACAATACTAGTCATTTACAAATTTCAAAATATACCACATCCCTATAAACTGTGGTCACTATGCTGTAGTGTAGCTATCTGATATTAAAGTAACTGAAACCATTAAATAAAAATAACAAAATTAGTTCATGCTTATGAATTACTCAGAATAATACCTTATTTAGATGTATATTGCTTTATTATATTAGGAATTAATATAAATATTTTTGGGTAGGTCTTGGGGCTTAAATGCAGGGCAGGGACATTGTCCCTGAGCTTTTTTTTTTTTTTTTTTTTTTTTTTTGCCAGTCCACGGCTTGAGTTCAGGGGCTGAACACTCTCTTTGGGCTTTCTCAAGGCTAGCACTCTACCACTTGAGCCACAGCACAACTTCTGGCTTTTTCTATGTATGGGGTACCAAGTAATAGAACCTGGGTCTTCTTGCATGCTAAGTAAGCATTCTCACCACTAGGCCAAACTCCTGTCCCTGTCTCTGAGCTTTTTCACTCAAGGATAACTAGTATTGTACCACTTTGAACCGTAGTTCTACTTCTGGCTTTCTGGAGATAAGAGTCTCACAGACTTTCCTGCTGTGGCTAGCCTTATATTTCATCCTCCTAAGAAGCTAGGATTACAGGCATAATCCACAGGCAATTTATTAATATTTTAAAATAGAGAACAAAGAAGATATGCCTAGTGTAGCTAGTGCACAAATATAATCTCAACAGTGAAACAAGGGAACTGTGAATTGGAAGTTAGTCTATATAACATAGTGAGAACTTGTCTAAGAAAAAGAAAAAGGGGAAGGAAGGAAGGAAGGATGGAAGGAAGGAAGGAAGGAAGGAAGGAAGGAAGGAGAAAAAGAACAGTATTTTCTATAAGGCAGCAACTAGGGAACCAGAAAAAAAAATCTTACAGTTAGAGCTACAATTTTTATTCACATATTCATTTTTTTAGTTCAGCCATGATTCTTTTATGTTATACATAGTACCATGTCTTTCATGATTTTTAGAAGCCAAAACATATATCCATGGAATGACAACAAAGTTCATCCTAATTCTGGGGATTTTAGAGGGCTCTGGGATTTGAAGTTGACACTCGTTGGCTGAACTCCAATACACAACTGAATTCAGAAGGGTAAGGAACCGCTTGTTTTTGTATTTTCCTAAAGTTCATAAAATTTTAGAAGAAAAATTTTGTCCATATTAAAAATACATGTGAATAATATATTTACATATATGTAATATATATATATGATAAATTACCTAGCTAATAGGAAGCTAATTCAAAGTGAATTAGGTATGGAGTCCTTAATAAAGGGAAAACTGTCAGTGGGAATTCACTAGAGGGCTAGGCTATCATGAAATTTTGTAATAGTCTCAGCAGCATAGAAAGCCATTTCCTTGTATTTAACAAAGAATTTTAATAGCCAAAACACTTACTTTTCTTCCTTTGAAAATACACCCAGTGGAAGAGCTACTTCCTCACAGTTCAGCAGTTGCACAAAATGGAAGATATGGAAAGAGGAAGAGGCAGGGACTGAGGAGAGAAGAGGTTGACACTGCATACAAGTGCGTCATTGAGAACAATAGACCAAAATGACCACAGCTATTTCTTTTTTCTTTCCATATTTGTAGTTGAATACAGATGTGGAATTAAAGAGAAGAGTGGCCATGTTGCCAAAAAGTTGACCTATTTCTAGAATAGCCTATACACATCAATAAATCTAAAGGCCAAAAGGTGGAGATGCTGAAGAGAAAGGAAACAATTGATTACTTGTGCAAAATATACCATTGAAACTATTTTCGTTTCTTTGTCCCTGACATTAAGTAACTATGACAGTTCTTTTAATTAAGATATGAATGTACTTTCCCACAGTCATAGGTGCTTTCATTTCATTCTCCTTTCTGTGATTCCAACTATTTTTTTAATTTAAAAAGTCAGTTTCATGTACAGAATTGAAGAGAAGATCAAAGTTGGATGCATAGGATTTCAAATTCTGACTCTATCTTATATTAATTGTTACAACCTTTTAAAAATTATCTAATTTCTCTAAGTCTCAAACTTATTTGTAATTTGCAGAAAAATCTCTTCAAGTGTTTGTTATCAATCAATTTAAGTGAAATAACTATACTCAGTGACCAACAATTATGTCATATTTATAAAATAATAGTTCTTTGATTATTATTTTTATGCACCTAGCAGATGATTTTCAGAATTTACAAAGAAGTAGCATTCATCAATTAAAGTGTCAAACAGTAACTCCATTCACAGTCACAGAAATGTTCTTAACAATAAATAGGAAAACAAGCTAAATCAAAAGGAGCAGGATAAGTAGATTTAGTGACCAAGCAACTGAAATGTTTCATTCTGACACATTCATTCTAGACCTCTACTCCATGTGCAAAAGTTAGGAGGTTGGATGTGAGACTAGCATTTAGGGAAAAGATAAAAACAGGAAACTCTTTAGCATATTGGTAATACTTGTCCTGAGAGGTTCCACAGATTAGTGTTTCAGAGAAGTGAAGAGACTAGCACAGTAGACCAGGAAGGCAGCATGAAAAATAATCATAGAAGGATGTTGGTATTGGGGATTTGTGCAGAAAGAATATGACCCAAGGAGAACAGAATAGTGAATGTCAGATACTGCAGAGTGCTGGTGTAGGTATGGTAGGAGAGGTTACTAGGGTTGATTTTCTCTCATAGGGAAAGAAAACTCTTGTATGAAATGTCAAACTACTTAAATAGCTTCAAATCAATGTCAAAATAGTGAGCTATCATCCTACCAAATCTTGAAGATAGTAAGGAGAGAATGTCAAGTTAGCCATCTAATCAAATCCACATTTGTCATGTGGGAATCTAACACTCCTTCACAAGCAATCGTGAAAATGAGTGATGATTTTGTTTGGCTTTGAGGATTAGGAGAAAGAAGAAAAAGCTCAGGATTGTCTGAAGATAGAAATCTATAAAGATTTCAAAAAGTAAAGATAACATAAATAGTTATCCATGATACAGTCTCACCAGAATGTGGGCAAAATGTTCTGATGTTTCATAAGACTTCATTTTCCTGCAGTCAATTTTAATACTATTTTAGAAAAACAGATAAATAAATAAAAACAATGTTTTGATTAATGCTTTTTACAGTAATGTTTTGTACATCCATGCATGAATGTACACATTATTTTTAATGAACACTTTCTTGAATTACGAGACTTGAGATACCACAAATAGTTAATTCCACTGAAGATGCAGACAAAAAATCACTTTGGTATATCATTTCCTTTTTCAAAAGAAATATTGTTCATTATTATTAATGATTTATAAGCAGAAAGGTCCATGCTACTTTCTACTCTTGTTGATGATAACAAAAGAGGTTGATAAATTTTAAGAGGATTAATGATGTCTTTCTAAATCTGTAAAAAGTTGTATGAGTGATAACTGTTACTATATATTTTTAATTGTTTTTGAGGTGTGTACAGAGGGATTAAAATTTCATAATTCCATTAACATGTATCACCTGCTCCTTCACTGCTCTCCTTTTTCCCCTCCAGTCCCTGCTTAAAAGATTCATTGCATTTTCCACACAGTGTATAAAGAATGTCATCATTGCATCTGTTCACATATCCTTCCTCCCTTTCTGTGCCCCCCTCCCTCCACCTTTCAACAACAACAAAAAAATCCAAAAAGAAAAAGAAAATGGACACACAAACATCACCAGCACTACCAAGAATAACTTAATCATGTTTCTGATTCTTGGTATTCATTTTGATAAACAATATTTTTAAAATTCAGGGGAGTTATGCCTTTGGGTTCTTTCCCCAGTGATATCTTCCTTTGTCTGATTGTTTCATGGGTGAATGTCTAGAGTCCTCTAAGTTATCACGTCCCATTACCAAATACATTTATATGTATTTATATGTTAGCAGACTTACTTTGTGTACTTACATTCCCTCTGCATCTCTTTCTTTGTGTCTTCCTTCCTTCTCCCCTCTGGCTTAAAAGGCAGAAATTTACTTCACATGGTTTTGTATTCCGTAAGTCCCAGGTTCAAAGTGGGTGCTATGTATTTTTCCTTTTATTGTGATCTGTGTATTTGTATGCTGTGATCTTACTGTGCTTTCAGAGACTTGTTCTCTCCTTTTCTCAGAGCAGATACTTTGCTTTGTATCTGTAAACAACTGTATGGTTTCCTCTTCTTCATATTTAAAAATCAATTGAAATAAATATCACCACTGTTGAAAAATAACATGTATGAAATAGGTAAAAGTATACTGTAATATACATATTGTATATATACATATTGTATATATTGTATAGTGTAATATACATATTGTATGTATTTACTATCTAGACATATATTTGAATTGGCACATTCAAGCTAATGATTATATCTACCACATCACAAAATTAATTTGTATGGGATGAGAACATATAAGATCTACCTTTATAGAAAATTTCAACTTTAAAAAAGTACCTTCATTTTTATGTGCAGTCAACATGTTATACTGTAAATATTCAAAATGGATTCATCTGTAAGTTTATAACATTAGCCATTGTCTCTCCTTTTCTCTCACACTCCAACAATGATTATAGTCTTCTCTCTCTCTCTCTCTCTATATATATATATATATATATATATGTATATTTGGGTTTTTGAGAGTCTACATGTATGTGAAATCATGCACTATTCTTTCTGTGTCTGCCTTATTTCACTTGGCATTAATTTCTTCCAGTTTGATCTATGTTGTGACAATTGGCAGGATGGCCTTATTCTATGCAGAGAATTGCATATTTGTGAATTCAACCAACCACAGATGAAAACTATTCTGGAAACACTCCCATTAGCATTATATGTGCATTATATGTGCAGACTATTTTTTCAGTACTCTTTAAATTATATAGAATGACAATTATTAGCATAGCATTTACTTGTGCTGGGTATAAATAATCAAGAGATGATTTAAAGTATATGGAAAGCTTGAATAGGTTATCTGCAGACTATAGGCTATTTTACCTAAGGAATTTGCGCATTAGATGATTTGAGGGAATTGAAATTCTTTGGAGCCATAATTCTGCATGAATGCTGAGAGAAGAAAGTCCATCACGATTAATTATCCATTAATTCCACAGATATTTAGGTTGCTTTCCTATTCATTTATTTATTTATACATGCATATATCCTTTTATTTTTATTGGAAAGGTGGTGTGCCAATGGTTTGCACTTACATATTGATGTATGGATATTTCCCTTTAAAGAGTATCACCCCTTCCTATGCTCTCTCCCAGATTTCCCCAACCATAGTGTCCAGTGCATATAAGTGCTGAATTTGTTCATCTTTTTCCCCATTTTTCCTGTTTCTCCTGTCTTTTTCCAATCAGATAAATTCACAGGCAAGATTGAAGATACCCAAACCAAAAGCAGCAATACAGAAAAAAAAAAAAAACCTCTTCTTTCCATTTCTTGGAGTTCATTTTGAAAACTATTATTTTTTATTATCATATTTACATAGCTATTGAGCATTTGTGATCCTCTCCTAAAACTATTCTCCCTGGTCTCACTGTGTGAAGGTCTAGAAACATCAACAACTTATTATGTCCTGATGTACTTTTTCTCTTTTACAAACCAGCGTGCTTACTTGTAGATCTATTTACTTCTACATCCTATATACCACACATGAGAGAAACCATGCAGCCTATATTATTTGAGTCTCATTTGCTTCTCTTAATATAATTTTTTCCAAGTCTTCAATTTCCATATGAATGGTGAAATAGTCATATTTAGATATTAAGACTATATTCGTACTTTGGATATTGTGAACAGTGTTATAGTAAGATTGGGAATTCAAGACTATATTCGTACTTTGGATATTGTGAACAGTGTTATAGTAAGATTGGGAATTCAGATACTCTTGCAAGGTACTGATTTAATTTCCCTTTGGTATAAAGCCAGAATACACATGGTTGGATCAGTTTGGTGGCTCAATTTATAACTGAGAAAGCTCCATCTTGCATTTATAATGCTGTTACAAATATAGGTTCCTTCCAAGTATATGTTGGAAAACTCTGACCAACATTTGATACCTATCCTTTTTTATTATAATAGCCACCTCTCACTGCACATTTGACTGTCATATTTCATCTTTATTAATGAAGTTAAACACCTTATCAAATACATTACTGTATTGCCCATTTTTGTTTATTATTTCTGGTTTTGCTACAATTTGGATATCTCTAGACAAATACCTACTCATATATTTGCTCAAATTTTAAAACAGATTCTTTTGTTATTCTTGGTATGCTTTTACTACTATGTTATGTGTTTGAGAAGATTATATACATTTAGGATATTAACATTATATGTGAGTGCTATAATACATATATATATATATATATATATATACAAGAGTGGTGTATTATATATAGTACACAAGTATGTATCTGCATATATACATAGAGAAAGACCATGTATCATATTATCTTCTTGTCCCCAAATTAAATTTCAAGTATTTTTCTCCAAATGCATTAATAACTTTTTTATTTTGTGGGTTATGGGGCTCGAACTTGTCCCTGAGCTCTTCAGCTCAAGGCTACCTCCGCTACCCTCAAGCCAAGCTCTACTTCCCGTTTTCTACAGGTTAATAAGAGTCTCAGTTTCTTTTGTGCCCGGGGCTGGCTTTGAACCTTGATCCTCACATCTCAGCCTTCTGAGTAGGATTGTAGGCATGAGCCACCGCACCCAGCATTAACTTTTTAGCTGTTGGCATTTGTTTGCTATGAAGAAGATTTTTGGTATGATTCATTTCCATTGCTAGTATTGTCACATCCAAAAAGGCATTGGAGAGGAAAGTCCCCTTAACCTTCTTCTGGGAGTTTATTGTTTTTAGTCTTATTTTTACACCTTTAATCCATTTTGAGTTACATTTTTGTTCACAGAATAAGATAATATATCAGTTTCATTCTTTGGCATGTGAATATTCAATTTCCCCAATACCATTTATTGAAAAGACGAGCTGTTCTCAATTGTGTATTCACGGTTCTCTTTCTAAAAATCAGATGAAATCTGGGCACTAGTGTTTCACGTCTATAATTGTAACTGCTCCAAAGGTTGAAATCTGAGGACAGAAATTCAAAGCCAGCTGAGCTCATGTGTCTCATGCCTATAATCCTAGCCTCTAAGGAGGCTGAGATCTGAGAATTGCCGTTCAAAGCCGCCCAGGTTCTAAAATCGATGAGATTCTCCAATTAACTACCAGAAACCTGGAAGTGGTGCCGTGGCTCAAGTGGGAGAGCTTTAGTCTTGAGCTGAAGAGCTCATAAACAGCACCCAGGTGCAGAGTTCAAGCCCCATGACTGACCAAAAAAAAAAAAAACTGGGGGATAAAAGGAAAGAAATTCAATGCTAGTTCTTGCTATAAAGTCAATGAGACTCACATCCAAAAAACTACAAGGATAGCTATAGCTCAAGTAGCAGAGTGCTAGCACTAAGCATAAAAACACAATTGTCCAAGCCCTGAGTTCAAGTCCCAAAACCAGTACAAAATTCAAAAAGTTAACATGACAGAATTAAATTCAATTAAAAATCAGCTAATCACACAATTTTAGATTTAATCTCTATTTTGTTCCAATGATTTACATACATGCCTTTATACCATATTACACCAGTTTCATACATTTTCTTTGAAACATCTGTTTATCCTTAGGTAAGTTATTTAATCTTCCAGATCCTTGCTAAAAAATAATAGATTACAAAGAAAAACACCAGTCTCTTTTAACCATTTGAATTGCTATAAAATTCAAAGAAAGTAATTCAGGCCAGATAGTTTAAGGGTTATAAAATTGCAAATGCTAGTACGTATATGCAGTTCTTGATTAACATGAATTTGTTGCATAAGCAAGATTTTTATGTCACAATTTAGTAATTTTGACTAAATTTCCTTTTTGTATAATGTTCTTTTTGCAATAACTTTGTTTTTACTATGTTCTCTTGATAAAACTTCATTATTTAGGAACTATTCCTAGATTTTGTTATACTTACCTGAATGAAATCTACAAAGGCATACTTTTTTATTTTTACTAACTTGACTTAATGTAACAGGTAAATGTGACTTACTCTTATAATCCTAACTGCTCAGGACACCTGGAATTGGAGAGTTGGAGGTTGAAGGTAGCATGGGCAGAAAAGTCCTTAAGACTCTAGCTTTAATTTGACAAGCTAGGCTGGTGGCATGACATGTTTTAGAATTTCAGTTATGCAGAAGAATCCGAGTGGGAACTTTGAGTTCAACCCATGGTATTGTCACCAACCAACCAACGAACCAACCAACAAATCAATAAAATCCACCCCCCCCAAAAAGGACAGAATGATACCAAAATTATAATTACTTTTCATTTGCTTTGCATTAAAAAGGATTGCTACCAATGTAGTTCCAGTGAGAATGAAGGTGAAGAACTGATAAGAATCTGCTGTAGTTTGATAGGCACACTGCATGTAGCACAATTATTGGAGACCTGCATTTCTTCCCTCATTGACTTGGCTCAGGTCAGTTTTGTGGTAATTTTCTTATCTCTGTGGCCATTTTTTAGGTATGGGCATTTGTTTATCACCCACTTCTGGGTAGAATGTGTGAGGAAGATGAAAGAGGATTTTTATTGCAACATGCAGCTGCTCCAAAATATGTATTTCCATCATTTCATTGTTTATAAGCATTAATAAATAAATAACCCTCTCTACACTTAAAAAAAGAAATTGCTTTGAATTACTGCTGAAAATAAATTAGCAATTTAGCACTTCCCAAGTGTTAGAAGTAAATTCCATTACTTCTAACTTTTGTATAATTCTGACAAGTTTCTTGAAATTCTGTATATATTTCAATTTCATGGGGCAATTAATTTTACTTTGTAATCAAACAGGAAATATTCATTTGGAATTATTCTTCTACTTACATCTTTCAGAGACATAGAAGAAGTTGATCACATAGTACTAGAACATGCTTTTTGTCTCTATAAAACATGAAATTTACCTTTATTTATTTCTTGTTCTCAAACAAAATGTAAATAGAAAATTGAATTGTTTTACCAAAAATAGCAAGATAAGCTACATTTTTTGTGTGGTTGTCTGTTGGTATTGTCTCTAATGCATTGAACAGAATATAAAGACAATGGGTTAGAGGAAGAGAGTATCATAATCACACTGTGAAACTGGACAGAATGGGCCTGTTAATAAACCACCTAGAACTTGGGCCCAGTACTGTCTTTTGGAATATCTAATACAGGAAAGAATCGCAACTCCCTTCTGATTCAGTTTCCTCCTGTCTAAAGAGTAAAGTACAGAAAATGTCTGTAATCAATAAGGTAGGTTAGTAATATTATGTATATGATGATCCTGACACAGAGTTCTTGATCATTTATTTTAAGGAAAGTTTAACACACTAAGGACCTATTTGAACAGATTCAGTGACTTGACTTTACATTGGAATGTTAATAAAAATCAGATAAATGATAATTCAAATGCAAATGAATGTTCTTTCTAGGCATCTCTGATTTTCATAGGAAAGAACTTGTGTTTTCTTATTGGTTTCTGAATTGGCGATTGTGTTTTTCTAGTCCTTGGCAAATTTTTCAATACGTAGGTGGACTCTTCATTTTAAAATACAGAATTCGGAATCATGTTGAATCCATTAAAAGTCGAAAAGTGATCAGAGGACTCATGTGACCGTAAATTGTTTCATTTCTATAAAAATATAAACAAATGGTCCACTTGGATTTCTTGTATTGCCTTTCTATTAATAACTTAAACAAAAGTATTTCTAGAACTCACACAATTTTAAAATTATAACTGCATAGTGATGAAACAGTTAATTTGTACGGAAGTAATTCCATTTACTATATTCATGTCTGTCCCCACAAACAAAAGCTAAGACAACTCACTGATATGTAGCAAAAATTGATTCTGCCTGTATTAAAGTTTTGTTTGTTTTTTTGCCAGTTCTTGGGCTTTGAACTCAGGGCCTGGGCTCTGTCTTTGAGTTTTCTTAAGGCTAGCAAGCTACCACTTGAGACATCACTTGCACCTTTTTCTGTATTTGTGGTATGGAGGAATCCAACTCAGGGTTTTGTGCATGCTAGGTAAGCACTCTACCACTATACCATATTCCTGGCCTTGTTTTAATGTTTTTGTTTATTTTTTTTTAACAATTTGAGAAACAAATCAAATGTAAAAGTGGTGAGGACTTCTTTCATTTAGATGAATCAAGTACAGTGTCTTCTTCCTCAGATTCAGTGATATAGGTTCGGTACATTGTTTTGCATTGCTGACTACATGTCAACAACAGATGCAGGCTAGCTTTGCATTATGTTGCATGAACACAAGGTGTGCATCACATTCTGTCTCAATACATGACCCATGTCTATACTGATTATAAATTCTCATATTAAAAATAGTTCAAAATAAAAAAGAAAACAGTTGAGAAGAAATGCATGTACTACCTTATGAATATATCTATAACCCTTCTAAACATTATCCTGACAATAAAAAAACAGCTCCAATTTTTCCTATTGTTGTAAATAAAACTGTATTTTCATAGGTATAATGAATATATTTATGAATGCTCTTATTAATATGTGAAAAAATACACCAGGTTAGCAATAGTGATCTGATTTTAAGCATAATGTAGCTAGGCATTGAGCTTATATGTGGAAAACTGGATTAAAACTGTATTATCAAGTTAGAAGAGTCATTACAAAGACCAGTATTTGGATCAGAAAAGAATCACAGAGAAACACTTCAAGGTTGAAGGGGGAACAATTACTGACAATACTAAAAAACCTCATACTCTGTTTTTAGGAGATGGATATTGAACTGACCATTTCACGTTTATGGAGGTATTATTGGAAAATGATTACATCTCCAGTTCCAGCTTGGGATGTTCTTCTGGGAATAAAGACAGGATGTTTTCTCTTAACCTTTCTTGTTCATCTTAACTAGAAAAGGAAAACCCTTCCTTGCCAGATTTTTTTTAACCCTGTCTAAGTAATAAACTTGAATCCAAGAATGTAGTTGTTAGAAAGTACTGTTATCTATTTAAAACTTACGGAAACACTTAATTTTTAAGGCAACATTAACTGAGGTTGAATTATGGAACAATTCCTCCGGAAGTTCATGTCAGTGGAATGTTATTGCCAAATAAATCCACAATGACCAGTTGAGTGACAGTGAATAGGAAAAGCACTTAAAATAATTGGACATTCAGGGATACCTTTCTAAGTTTTGTTGTGACATGTTAGCTGTGTCACCCCCATTAAAACCAGTGGGAGTTTTGAGGCTGAAATTCATCTTTACAGATTAAAGCCTTCCTTTATTTTTAAACACACAACACTGTAGAAATTACCAGAGAAGGCAAGGGTTAGCACATATCAGAGTTCTTTGGAGAGTAATGGCATTTATTTTCATTCCTCACATTTATCTTTATAATTTTTGAGTTATAAATGTTGGTATACTTATCTGAAGACAAAAGGGGAAAATATGGAGTTTACTTTAGAATTCATATACTAGAAGAATGAGTTCCATGGTTAGTGTGCTTGGTTTGAAAATCAGCAGTGCCATTAAAAATATGGTGTTACATTCCATCTGTGTATCCTTTTTATCTCTACATTCTCTTTACCCATTGAGGGGGGAGTCTTGAGGGCTTTTGCAGGCACTAGCTAAAGTGTTTTGGGAACAATGGAAGAGGGGAATATTTTCAAAATCACATAAAATCAATCTATGATTTGAAAATTTAAAGTATGCCTATCTTAATTATTGAAATCGGAAATGTACTCACTAAATTGTTTTTGAAATTTTGTAAGAAATGTGATTTACTTACATTTAGTAATTCCAAAAAAAATAATACTCAATCATGATCTGAGACATCTAGTAAAGATTTGAGTTCATTGTACAGCATGACTACTGAAAATGAAATATTTCCATTATAGTTAGACAAAATTCAGTAATAATCCAATATAATTCTTGAGGTCTATCATTATTGAAAAAATATTTATTTTAGTCAATAAATACTATGTAAAATAAGCAGACTTAGGGTCAAATTCCAGTTCTGTCATTTAGCAAGTTATGTGGCTGAGGTGATTTTGCTTATCTTCTTTTCTCTTACTGTCTTCCTTTATAAAACCTCACTGCCAAGTTTGTAGTGAGTACTAAATAACTCAGTATTTGTTTAGTATTGACATGTTGTTCATTGATAGAATGTTGCCAGACTTAGAGATATGCCTTCTGTCATGTTTTGTCCAGCTCAATGTTTCTTTCTCTTTTTTTTTTTTGTGCCAGTTCTGGGTTTGAACTCAGGGCCTGGGCACTGTCCTTGGGCTTTCTCAAAACTAGAGCTTTACCACTTGAGCCACAGCACCACTTTCAGTTTTTTCTGTGTATTTGATGCTAAGGAATTGAACCCAGAGTTCCATGCATACTAGGCGAGCATTTTGCCAGTAGGCCATGCTCCAAGCCCTAGATCAGGGTTTTAATGAGTACCTTTCAGTGGATGAATGAATGAACAGAATGAACGAATGGTTTAAGATTGGCTTGTAATTTAAACTATGGTTTAACCTCTCTTTCTGATTCAGTGAAAAATAGCAAAATTAAAATGAATAGTACTGGGCCTATCACTGATGTTGGCAAGTGCAGACATATGTGAAACGTATTGCTATTATTTGGCCCTAAATATAAATCTACATGGCTAGCACAGGGTCATAAACCTAATGCGGGATGGAGTTGTAATTTGAGCATAGGTTTCCAGACATGAAATTTAGGGTTTTTCTTACTGTCAACCTTGCAAACTTTTGCCTATTAGTAAACAAACCAGTAACAGAAAAGAAATTCTGTATTTCATATTTTTGAAAGGTATTTAACCTTTGCCTAATATGACTCCCACACATTTTCCTTTCTACATACCTAGAATGTACCTAATGTATCATTTTTCATTTTAATTGTAAACTGGAGTCTTCCTTTCTACAGTTCATCTTTCAGTTGTCAAACTAATCTGCTCTGACATTTTTTAGGGTGACCACTACACAATCCAGGAACAGAGATGAGAGTGATCTTTATGAGGAGGTAACATGGATCCAAATGTTAGCCAGATCTCCCCAAACCCTCAAGGACTCGAAGGAACTGAGCTTCATGTGTTGGGGACCATTGCTTTGATAACTTTAAGAGGTTCATTATTATAAATCCTCTCTCTCACTGGTCCTCTTGCTCTCCCTCCCCACTCACTCTCTTGTGACAATGGGAGGTATGTATGATTACAAATTTCTGTCCAGCCTTCTCCCTCTGACACTCACCCATGTTGCCAGAATGTGTAAGTGTGTTGGGGTGAGGAGAAGGGATTTAGGGAAAAGTGAAAGAGTGTTTGGAAATGTATGAGGAAGGGCTGGACTGGAGCCACTTGATCTCCTTTAGTCTGAACAATTGCAAGGGATCCGAGAATTATAGAGAGGTGTGAAAAAATAAACATAGGTCATCTAATTATAGAGTGTCAATCAAAGAATACTAGGAGATTGTTTTAACCCTCTCATTTTTCAATGCACATTCTGAGGGGATAACGGTATTAAACCCTCATCTAAAATCTGAGACTTTTGCTTCGATTATGAACCATAAAGATTTGAAACATCATACTGCCTGTGGATTGTTATTCTGTCTCGGATACACTGGCTATTTTGATGAGACTTATTTTTAAATGGCAAATGATATTCTAATATTAAGTAAATATAAAATTTGCCTAAACACCTTAGGAGGGAAAGCTTATTGAAACTAGTGAGACTTTTCACAACTCATTTTGATTTGTCTCCTGGGATGATTTATTTGAGGAAGATTGTATCTTTATGGATTCAAATTTTTATATGATTTTTCTGTCTTTATTCTCTGATGTACTTTCTTTTTTGCTTGAACTCAGGGCCTGACCACTGTTTTTGGGCTTTTTCCTCAAGGCTAGTGTTCTGCCACTTGAGCTACAGCACCATGCCAGGATTTTCTATGTATGTGGTACTGGGAATTGAACCCAGGTCTTCATGCATGCTAGGCAAGCACTCTACCATTGGGTCAAACTCCTGGTCTCATGTATTTTCTTTTTATTTAATTGAATTCAGCTTCCTTTTAGATTTAGAATTATGCCCTAAACCTGGTATTTTGAAAAGATCTTATGCTCTTACTGATCATCTCCCCTCCTCCCTCTGCAATGTGCAATGATAATGTAGTATGGGATGTGAATTTGATTTGATTTAAAACCACTAAAGCAATTGAGTCATACACTTTATTATTATTCCTGTAAATTTGATATAAAGTCTCATCATACAAAAACCTCATCAAACAAAAGTAAAGATGATGATAATGAACCCCAGTTTTATAATCATCAGCACCCTACCATTTCACTCATCAAAAGCATCCAATTATCTGCCTGAAATTTTATGAAATCAATTCTAACTATCATATCTCAACTAGGATTATTTTAAATTAAACTATAACACTTCTGCTTTAATACAATTTATGATAATTCCTTTCTGGCATTTAATAAACACTTTGTATTTGTTCTAACAGCTGATTAAGTTGAAATCTAATCAAGGCCAAAAGAGTACATTTCTAGGGCCGGGAGTTTGGCCTAATGGTAGAGTGCTTGCCTAGCATGCACGAAGACCCAGGTTCGATTCCTCAGTACCACATACATAGAAAAAAGCTGGAAGTGCTGCTGAAGCTCAAGTGGTAAAGCTCTAGCCTTGAGAAAGTCCAAGGACAGTGCTCAGGCCTTGAACTCAAGCCCAGGACTGGCAAAAAAAAAAAAAAAGGCTTGGTTAAAAAAAAAAGAGTACATTTCTTCATTTGTTTTAAAAAATATTCTTAAATCTGTTTACTAATTCCATTGCTTTTCTTTTCTTTCTTTTTTTGACTTTGTTTCTTTTTGCCTTTATTTTATTTTTTATTAAAGAATTTATTAACATTGATTTTTACATCATATTTCAAATAATGTATTTAACAAACAAGTATTCAAGAAGGGAATCTCTATATACAATCACTGACACTTAGATTTTAGAACATAATAAAAAGCTGTGGGTTTGTATGTTATCGATACATATTAATCTATGTAATAAAACATTATGGTTTTTTTTGCCAGTCCTGGGCTTGAGCTCAGGGCCTGAGCACTGTCCTTGGACTTTCTCAAGGCTAGAGCTCTACCATTTGAGCCTCAGCACCACTTCTGGCTTTTTCTATGTATGTCGTACCGAGGAATCAAACCCGGATCTTTGTGCATGCTAGACAAGCACTCAACCACTAGGCCAAACTCCTGGCCCCAAGAGTCATACATTTTTATGTCTATGTAGTTGTGCTTATAGTTCCAATACCATATCCATAACATTGAATACATGAATGTTGAGTCCTCACTCTTGTACTGTTTGGATCTAATAGCCACATATTAAGGATACCATGAGCCTTTTGTTCCTTTGGTGTTGACTCGTCTCACTCAACATGATTCACTTTAGATTCATCCACTTCCCTGCGAATGCCATTATTTTATGTCTGTTGGCTATGTAGAATTCCATTGTGTATATATATATATATATATATATATATACTATATATATATATAATTTTCTGTATCCATTCATCTGCAGTAGGGCATCTGGATTATTTCCATTGCCTGGCTATTGTGAATAGTGCAGAGATGAACATAGCTGAGCAGGTGTCCTTATCATATCTTGGGTTATGGTGTTCAGGATAGATGCCTAGGAGTGGTATGGCGGGATTGTAGGGAAGGTCTATTTTCACTCTGCTTTCCAGAGTGGCTGAACTAGTTTACATTCCCACCAGCAGTGTAGTAGGGTTCTCCACAACCCTGCCAGCATCTGTCATTGTCTGAGTTCAAAATCTTGGCCTTTCTTATTGGGGTAAGGTGATATCTTAGAGTTGTTTTTATTTGCATTTCATTTATGACCATAGATGATGAGCATTTTCTCATATGCTTTTCTGCCATTTTAACCTTTTCTTTTGGTAAGTCTCTCTTTAGTTCCCTTGCCATTTAGTGAATGGTTTGTTGGGTTTTGGGGGAATTAGTTTCTTGAGTTCCCTGTAGATACTGGATATTAAGCATTTGTCTGATGTATTATTGGTAAATATCTTTTCCCAGTTGGTTGGCTGTCTCTCTCCTTTTGTGGCTATGCTTTTATCTGTGCAGAAACTTTTTTTATTTTTAGGTAGTCCCATTTATTGAGTCTCTCTCCAATCTGTTGTGACCCTGGGATTCTCTTCTGGAATCTTTTGCCTGTGCCTATGAGTTCCAGTGTCTCTCCAACTGTATCGTGTAGCAGTTTCAAGGTTTCTGTTCTGATATTGAGGTCTTTGATCCATTTTATTTAATGCTTGTGCATTATCTATAGAAAAATTAGTTGTCATTTTTCAGCCATTCATATATATATTTCTTACTGATAATGCCTTTATTTTATATGTGCTACCCAGATACTTTATAAAAGCCATAATTAGATTCAGACTTTATGAAGCTAAACATAATTTTTTAGTAATAACAAGTTCAAAAATGTTTCTAGGTGGGTACAGATGTCTCACACCTATAATCGCAGCTACTCGAGGAGCTGAGAACTGAGTTTCCATGTTTAAAGCCCCCAAAGACAAGAAAGCATGTAAGATTTTTATCTCCAATTATCCACCAAAAAGCTGTAAATAGAGCTGTGTCTCAAATTGTATAGTGCTAGCCTTGAAAACAAAAGCTCAAGGAAAGTACTTTGGGCCTACATTCAAGCCCAAGGACTGGTACAGAAAAAATAATGTTTCCAACTTGTTATTAATAATTTTTGTATGAGCTTGTGGCAGATAATATGTTGATCCATGTGTTACTAAGGTCTACATCAAATATTAACGCATAATTTGCTGAAGCCTCCAGTGACAATCATTTCTTAAGGCATTTCATTAGGGATTGAAAAATTATGAAATAATCATCAAAATAATAATAATTACAATATATGATGTCTCCTGAGTTTATAATGAATATATAAAAATTTTTCTCAGCTGGACATGGGGGCTTATATCTGTAATCATAGCTACTCAGGAGGCTGAGATCTAAGGGTCAAGGTTCAAAGCCAGCCTGAGCACAAAAGGACCTGAGACTCTTATCTCCAATTAACCTCTAGAAAAATGGAAATTGGGGCTTGGCTCAATGGTAGGATGGTAGCCTTGTGCTGAAAAGCACAAGGACAGCTCCCAGGCCTAGTTCAAGCCCCATGACCCACAACAAAAGATCTCTCTATTGCATATGTGATTAGTTAACTAGCTAGTTAGTGCCAGAAAGATAGAATGTCTTCTTGGTTCTTTTGTCATTGGAAATTTTCAGAAGGAGTCACATGTATATTTTGCTTATAAAATACCATAGCAACAGGACAGTGGAACTTCCTAAATGTATTTGTGCTGTTAAATATATCGCAATCATCTGTTTTCATAGTCAAACATTCCTTTGGCCTTTTGCCATGATTTTAATAAACTCTGATGAGATTCTTACTTTCAGCCAAGATAAACTGACCAACATATACATTTTTGACCTACACTCCAAATCATCTATTTTTCCAAAATACTGACTTTGTTTATAGGAAATGGTATAGTGAGATAGCATTCTAGGCTATTGAGAATTCAACACTCAGAAATTATTATTGTTAATAGATCATCTACTGAACATAGCTACAAAACTCTTTGCTTCTTAATCAAAACAGGAATCTGGGAAGTTAATAAAGGACTTGCAGGATTATGTTGTACACATTTCTCTAAGTAGGTTATAGAAATCAGAAAGTACACAGAAGAGCATACTTATATACAACATATGAATGTATGCTGTTTGTAACTCAAAACTAACATTCTAAGGCTAACGTATAGACTTCCTTGAAAAACATCTTCTCAAATTCACAGTGAAAATTTTGACAATTAATGACACTTAAATATCTACTTAGCTATTTTATTCCATTCTTTCACAAAAAGATGCCACTAATGAGTTCTCACATTACTTTGTCTCTCCTTTAAATATTTTTCAGTTTGAGCAGATAGATATTTGAGAAATTCATTGTTTAACATTAGTTGAATGGACACCTCTGGTATTCCTTTAATATCATATTTAAGTCAGTCCACTTTATTTTCTCAAATATTGATCTTTAAATTTCACTCTTGCTTCTTAAGTAGACAAAGAATTAGAAATCAAAGAAAAAGATTAAAAAATACTTTATTGTTGTTTTAGAGGTTATATACAGGTTATATTTCAGGTAATAAATACATTTCCCTTCCCAAAAGGGTGTGTGTGTGTGTGTGTGTGTGTGTGTGTGTGTGTGTGTGTGTAGACTTTAAGAAAAGTCTTTCAGACTGTAAGACTTTCATATTCCCAACATCTACTCACATCTAACTCTGTCTTCTCTCTGCAAAAAAATTCAAGACTTTTACTATTACTTCAAAATTCTTTGGTTGAGTCTTTAAAAACTAGATCCTGTTTGTTTTGCATTTGCTGTGTGTGTGTGTGTGTGTGTCTGTGTGTCTGTGTGTCTGTGTGTCTGTGTGTCTGTGTGTCTGTGTCCACAGCTATTTCTACTCTGCAAAAAATGCATGCAAGGTGTCCCTATGTCTTGGATGCCATTTTAAAGATGCCTAGGGAAATTTTCCCAGTTTTATCATACAGATGCTTAGAGTACTGTAGAATATGTCATAATCTACCTTGGAATTCTCTATTATTGTATATTTAGACTATCTCAAACATTGGCATAGGTAGCTATGTCCATATATTCTTCATTATTATTGCCACTATATATCTACAGTTGTTTTAAGAAGGAGGAAGCAAGTGGAAAATGAATGTGTGTATTTGATAGTTACTGCAAAATTTCCTTCTAGTGTTTGATCCATTTTGTATTTATATCAGCATTGTTCAACCATGCCAGTTTCCTCATATCTTCTCCCAGTGGTTATTAGTAGAATTATCAATATTTCTCAATCTGAGTGGTAAAAATAGAATCTCAAAATAATTTTAAGTCCACAGAAACAGAATTAGTATATCCCTGGTTGTTCAAATTAGGGAGCATATAGAAATTTTAATATACTGATGGATCAGTAAGAATTGTTTTCATAATTATGTTTCATTCTATACAATACCAGGGCACACATTAGTCAGGATCTGGAGATTTTTTTTGAGTTCCTTTTTTACTGGGGTAAAATTGACTCTTTTATAGACAAGTTACAATATGATAAGACCTTTATCAAATTGCTGTCAAGCTTATCTCCCGAAAGGAAGATTGGTTGCTTTGAAGCTTTTATCTATCAGTCCCTAGGTGACCTCTCCATGTTCCTGTTTGAAAAAGACTAAGACTGATGACCAAGGTGACTTTAAATTTGATTTGATTTAAAGACAGGAAGAAGATTTCCTTGTCTCCACGTACTTCATATCGTAAACTGTCTGATTTATATAACGTTCTGTATTCTCTAAGAATATAATAAATGTTTTAATCTTTGAGATATTTTTGTATTTAATAATCAAAAAAATTTTAAATGGTTAGGTGCTGCTAGAAATGTTTTAAATTTATAAACATGGCTGAGAAAATATACAATAGATGCCTTCAGAAAGTATACTTCTCACTGCTTCTCATTTATATTCTGAGAACACACTGAAACAAGAACCAGACTCCTTTATGTCTTTGTACCTCTGATTAAATTAGACACTTGTGGTAAATCAAAATGTAGTTTCTAAGCACAAAAATAGGAAGCTAAATTGCTATTTGAGTTGGAGATTTTTTAGGGGAAAACTAAAACACGTTGTTTTGATTTGGTCAGTGCATCAGTAAGTTTAATTTTCCAATTGACTAGAAAGATGTTGTAATACCTTATACAAACATGATTTGTAACCTACTAACCTCTTTTTTTTCCTCCCATACAAAAGGCAACTACTTTCCATCTGGAAGGAACTGCAGAAACATAAGCATAGTAAAGCTATTCTTTGTTCCCTTCATGTATGCAAATGATTCAAACATCATAAATAAGCAGAATAACAACTCCAAATCACTCAGTTTTATGATATAAAAGCTAAAATTGTAATCAAAACCATGAAATAGTCCCATTTAGCATCCTCCTTTTCATAATATACAAAATCAATGATCACTCTCCCATTTATTTTTTTTTCATGGAAATATTTGGTATTATAATCGTGGTTTTTTTTAATGCTTTGAAACAATTGTTTTGAAGCTCTTAAATTCGGTGAGGTTTTTTTATAACAAAAATGCTCTGAACATTTACATGGCCTTATGAATAGATTGTATATGTTTTGACATATCATCTTCAGTTCATGCATCTCACCCAGGCAAACTTTCCTGACTTCAGTAGGCCTGCCTTAATGGCCTAACTTAGAGAGCCTTTGGATAACAAAATATTTCTCCCATCAAGTAAGTTAGCTCATTTGAAGATATTGTTTTCATTTTGTTCCTTCAGATCAACAGGTACTAGTATCCAAGGCTAATGTTCAAATGACATGACATTTTTCAGAATTTTAAAACCCAGATGCTGAACCTACTTAAAATTCCTTAAGTACAGGACTAATACCCTTCCTTCTTCCTTCCCTCTCACTCTCCCTGCATCTCTCTCTCTGTCTCTTTTTCTTTCTTGCCCTCCCTCCCTCCCTTCATTTCCTTCCTTCCTTCCTCCCTTCCTTGCAGTATACCCAGAATTGAACTCAGTGCTTTGCTTCCAAAATGCTCTTCTATTGAGAAATCTTCAACTCTGAACCTAGCAGTTTTACTGACCCTTTAGCCTCAATATCAATAGCCAATATAAAAAGGCATTCAAGCCACCAGGGCACAGTCACTTGACTACAAACATGGTTACCTTGTTAGGATTTTAAAAAAAGTCTCCCCTTACATCTTAGTGAGAAATGGAGTATGAAGAGTTGAGCATGAATACCTGAGCATCAAGTAATTTTAAGAAAATAGTATTTTGATTACATAAGTGTAAACATATCAGAACACATGGATTGAATTATCATTGCAATAAAATAGAGCATAAACAACAAGGGGTGGGGGATGTATATGGAAGTATGCCAAACTTTACTGGATATTACAAGCCTAAATAAGTCTGTGGAAAGGGAATGCTGTAATTCTAAAGGAGCAACCTAAGTCTTCTGGGTCCTGGAATTTAAATAGACTTTTGAATTTCTGCTGCAGGCAAAATATGTAATTTGTGCGTGGAATACCAAGGATACTGATTATGGAGACTTTTATTTTTTCTTGTGAGATAAAATGTTATCCTAAGTGTTATTGGCTAAAGCAAGTCAACATAATGTCATGCTTCAGGCAATAATGACATGTTAAATTATTTTAGGTCATAGGCTTTTCAAATACAGGTGTTTGTAACTGGCAGTTTGTTTCAACAGCCATGACTCCTGTCTGTTCAGGTAACATGTAGGAAATATCCAGTAGACTTAATAAGAGGGAGGGTTTACACTAGTGTTAATATTTCCCAATGTCAGTGTACTTAGATTGATAGATTGTATCTGTGTTCCTGTGCTCATCTAAATGGACTCCCTAGTTGAAGCCTTTTTGGTAATACTTAGAAGAATTTCCGTGCATTTCGCATATTCTGTTAACTCTTTACTTACTCATGCAATCATTAAATGAATGAGGCATAAGGCAGCTTTTCTTGGTTTAAACTCCCAGCTGTGTTATGTGTGCTTTTCTCATATGGTTTTTGGTCTTGGAGCAACTGGGCTAGGGTGAGGGGAAGGGAGAAGAACTTTGCTGAGTGTTCAAGTGTTCGGTTCAGCTATTTTAGCTGACATACTGTAATTAGTATAAACACACTACAACATCATTTCATGTATTTATACAATAATTGCTCATTTTAATTTTAGTCATTAAACATATTTAGAGTGCATTAATTTCAAAGTGAAGTAATTACTTTAATTGTAGCATGAATATAATCAATTCCAATGTACTAGTTCTGCACTACATTCCATTTTAAGCATCTGCCACAGCTTGTGAGTAGCTGTGGTCAACTGCTCTAATCGCCTCATGGTTTCACTTGCTAAGCCTCTGCTTTGAAACCCAACGTAGCTGGGAATGGCCTACTGCAAGTTCTTGCTCTGTGCCTTAAGAATGATATTGGGAGGCATTTATTTGGCTCCCAATAAGTACAGTATCCAGTGCTGGACTCCAGGAAACCAAAAAACTCAGTCACGGATCTTTACAATCTGACTGCCAAGCTGAAGAGGAAATGAGGAACATACTGCCCTTAAATACCTGTAAAATCATATCTTAATATTGAGAATTATATAGGGTTATGTGACTTAGTGTCTTTAAGATTAGAAAAGACATACTAAAGAATTTAGAAATAGGGGACGGGAGTTTGGCCTAGTGGTTAAAGTGCTTGCCTAGCATGCACGAAGACCTGGGTTCGATTCCTCGGTACCACATACATAGAAAAAAGCCAGAAGTGGTGCTGAGGCTCAAGTGGTAGAGCTCTAACCTTGAAAAAGTCCAAGGACAGTGCTCAGGCCCTGAGCTCAAGCCCAGGACTGGCAAAAAAAAAAAAGAATTTAGAAATAGAGGAACATGAAGTCTGTTTTATCAAAGGGCCAGAATGGTGTGTGTGTGTGTGAGTGTGTGTGTGTGTGTGTGAAAGAGAGAGGGAGAGAGAGAAAGGGAATGAGGCAGAAAAAAATGAAAAAATCATGGGGAAAACAAGTCTAATTTATGCAATGATAATATAAGAATTCTCATACTTTGCTATAATTTTGAAATTTGACATTAAGAAATAATCAAATAAAAATATTTCGATAAACTGTCATAGTGCAGTTTGACATTGTCTTGATATTTAACCTTTATATTTAAAATGCACATAAAGTTTAAAATGACATTTCCACTTTAAGGATCTATTATATAAAATAAGAATTCTGTTTTTTGTAGTATCAATAACAAACACCTACACAACGTGTGAATTTCATAGTAAGAGCAGAAAACAATGAAATTTATAACAGTGAGGACTTCAGTAATAATGAAGAAGCAAAGGGGCTGGTGTGAAAGTCTGCAGCTGGATCTAGTGGAAAGATTTTTGAAGGAATTGTACAACTTCCTTTTCTTCTTCTGTTCCCTTCTTTCCTTTCATTAATTCAACTTATATTTTCATGCTCAATTAACCCCAACTATCATTTAAGTATTTGGGAAATAAATTATGGACTTTGTGAAAAAAAAGACTCATGACCTTATTGAGTTACAGTCTAGTTAAAAAATAATGCTAAGAATCAGCAGGGCACAGTGCCTCATGCCTCTTTTCCTAACTACTCAGGAGGCTGAGATCTGAGGATCAAGATTCAAAGCTAGCCTGGGCACTAAAGTCCATGAGACTCTTATCTCCAATTAACCTCTAGAAAATGGGAAGTGGGACCTGGCTCAAGGGTAGGGCAGTAGCCTTGAGCTTAAGACCACAGGGACAGCCCTCAGGCTGAGTTCAAGCCCCATGACCTACAAAAAAAATAATAATAGTAATGCTAAGAAAATGGAAATTATATAGTGTTTAATTATACAACATTTTGAGTAAGAAAATTATGGATGTCACTAATGTTTATATTCAAACCAACTCAATTAGCATGGAAGAAGATTCTCCTGAAGTAAGGACATTTTTATTAGTTTAAGTTTTACTATGTGAACATGATTTACTTATGTTAAAAATATACTTTTTACAAGTCCAGTATCTAGTTCTTTGACCTGTAAATAAACTTGGACTTAGGACAATAGAAAATGATCCCATAAAGATATTTTCTTTTGTTCTTTATACAAAGTACTCCATTTTGTGTATTATAGAAGCCAGTCTTGGGGACACTAGATATTCACACAAGATATTTATTTATGAACAGAAGTTTCTTAACTTTCTTGATTTCTCATGGCTTTTACATCTCAGTTATTATCTAATCGAAAAACAAAACAAAAGAATTGTTTTTGTTTTCTTGATAGTTTGGTTCAAACAACTCAAACAGTGTATATGTGCTCACATATTTGGGAACTGAAACAACATACAAATGAACATAAAAAATATTTGTTTCAGTCCGAAGCTCAATTACAACTAATGGTCTATGCTGTGCCGATGGATATTGTACAGTTTAACAAATCTAAGAATTCCATTGAATAGAAACCCACTTCTATCTTTCCTGGCTTTCATTATTCATGGTACTTGGGTTTTATCAGAGAAGATTCTGAAGAAACAATATTAGAAAGTATTATAGGAGAATATTATGCTAAGACTATGAAAACTTTTGAAATTTTTGAGTCATCAGACAGACATTTTTGCACATCCAAAAGCCTATTGTGAAATTTCCATTCCACAAGATTGAGTCAGAACTCATCTCTTACAATTAAATAAATTTATTATTACCGTATTTCTATAATAGGCCTCAAGTGGGCCTAATATAACCCAGCAAGTTGGCTCATGCCTGAAAACATAGCTATTCAGGAGGTTATGATCTGAGGATCACAGTATAAAGCCAGCCTGGGCACTAAAGTATGTGAAACTCATCTCCAATTAACCACCAGAAAACTGGAAGTGGGATCAAGGGGTGGGGTGTCAGCCTTGAGCTGAAGAGCTCAGGGACAACACGCAGGCCCAGAGTTCATGTCTCAGGACCCCCCCAAAAAGTGTGTGTGTGTGTGGCGGGGTGGGGGAGGCTAATATGTCTTGTAAGACCTTGTATCTACCTATCATAGTTTCCTAGCAGAAGGACTTGATCTTATCTTCATGAAGAATTACCATTGTTGGATATGAATATGAAGTAGTATAAACAAACACTAGATTTCTTTGGTGATCAAATTCAAACTGTAATATATCAAACACACTATCACTTGACCAATATCATATTTATATTCCTTCAATGAGTACCAAATGAACTATTGCATTTGAACCATTTGAAAAAGTTACTATAACTTTTAATACCACTACAATTGTTGAGGCTACACAAAGGCAGAGATAGAGATAGAGATAGAGAGAGATAGAGAGAGATAGAGAGAGAGAGAGAGAGAGAGAGAGAGAGAGAGAGAGAGAGAGAGAGAGAGAGAGAGAGAGAGAGAGTGCTTTAACTCTATTAGCATATACTCTAGAATAATGTTGAAAATATTCCTAGGTTCACTCTAACTTGAACTGGTAAGACTAGGGATGTAGCTTATTAGGAAATTTGCCTATCATTGTGTCTTTCAATCAATCCCAGCACTACAATCAAACTGAAACAAATAAAATAAAAATTACATGAAATACATGAAATAAATAAGGTACTTGCTGTGAAGACAGGCCAGTGTTTTTCCATTCCCTTTCCAGTTAGATTGTACCCTTCTAATTGTAGGATTAATAAAATGACTATTTGCTATTCTTTTCCTAGTGTAGATCTACATATTGTTTATTCACTTAGAACATTAGAAATATACCCCTCCTCCACCAAACAAAAGCTCTTCTTTTTGTCCACTTCATTTTATTGGTTTTCTTTGCTATATCCTGGTGTTTTTACAGACACGAATGCAGTATGTATTTTGTGTAAACTGGTGAAACATGTCCTGGAAATATCACATATGATGAATTGTGTTGCCTGTAGGGTTTCATCTGGAGCTGTGTGGTTACATTTTAGCCATAAAGCATGACAATTTATTTTCTGTCACTAATATGATGAAGTGAATTAAATGAGTTAATATTGTTAAAACTCTTAGAACTTCAGTATAGCACTTACTCTGTGGTATTACACATAATCAGTACTATATTTAAAGTGTTTAATAAAAGAAACTTGAGTGAAGTCCCTATTTCCAGTCTAGCAATGATTGCAGAACAAATAAAAAAAAAACAGAATAATGTCAATGTGAGACCAGTTCAGTAAGGAATACTTAGATAAATTTGGGGCTCAGACTTTTATTGGTGTGGCTTATGTCTTGATGTCCACTGCATGTATCTATTTTTGTACATATTATGTTGAATACCTAACTACTTGTTAACATGTTGTACTCCTTTCTGCACATTCATGAACTTCTGTTAGATTGAGATATCCTATATTTCGACCAGTACTGTTTTTCATGGCCAGATTCTTCAATACATTTAATATATTTCTATTGATCAAGTCATCAAGAAATGAAAGATGCAATGTATTAATGTAGTTACACTTATCTATGAGAATAGGAGGTGAAAGTTCTCAGATTTGTAGGTCCTCACTATATAATCTCTGTTTTGTTGTTTTTTTTTTCTATGTTTGTGGTACTGAGGAATTGAACCCGGGTCTTCGTGCATGCTAGGCAAGCACTCTACCACTAGGCCAAACTCCCAGTTCCATAATCTCTGTTTTATGCCTTCTCAAAAACTCAAGTCCCAATGCTAGAGAATATTAATCCCAAAATATTATTCACGGAGCTGAGATAGTATTGATAACTAGTTTCACCAAAATATGTGATAGTGAATAGGCTTCAAGCATTTTAAACACTTAATTTCTAAATTACAGGACTTTTCTTTTTAATAAGAAATAAAATATGATCTTCAGAGAAGCTCAATGTCTGGAGGCAGACAAGAAGTATTTTATTTATTCCCTGAAATATATTTTGTCTATGAAATAGTGGGATTACTTTTTATTTTCTTGTATTGATTTTCCTCCACACTTGATTTGAATTCCTTATGCTCTCTGTATTTAAAATTGTCTATTACTAAAATGTTCCTTGCAGATTGCTCAGTTTATGGAGCACAATATTACTTTTTCATTGGTAATTGCCCTGCAGATCATTATATGAAAAAAGATCTATTCTTTTCTTGAGGCATAAAACCAAGTTCCTGTCTATGTTGCGGATGTTAAAACTCCCAAGACACTTAAAGAAGAAGAGTGGGAGTATTAACTTAGAAAAAACTTCTGGCCAAATATCCATGAAAAGCCTCTCTCATCCTTGCACAGGGAACTAAAATTATTAAGAATAATTTTTGTGAAAGAACTACTTTATGTAATTACAATAAAATAGTGAACATTACTTTGGACTTTATTCACAAACTTTTTGAAGAGGAAATCCCAAAACATTTTATAAAATAATGCAAATGTATATATACTACCTGAAAGTAAACTCAATAATTTAAACAAATTATCAGATATTCAGGAATTATCATTTAATTGATTTATGAAATATCCTAAATAGAAAATTGCTAAAAAAAATTAGAGCTTTGTTCATCTAAAAAATTCAATGTTGAAAACTCAGAAATCTATAAATCTAATCCTCAAAAATAGTTTGTAGAGGGCTACACTGCAAAGGTTACACTGAAATAACTTATTGATGTCTCCTTATGTTAGGTGTCTTTTACCTTAGGCTCTTAGGTATATGGTAAAGGATAAGCTCTAAAATTAATTCAATTTAAAACTCTTATTACTTATTTTCATTTAGTTGTATGATATATCCTAACCCGTTTGTATGTGCCCTGAGGTGATTTGCTAACAATTCCACTAAAACATTTTGAGTTTTCTTGAAAATTCTTCCTTTTGAAACTCATTATCAAAATATAAAGTCCATTGGCCTCTGGAAGTATACAGATACTGATGTATCCCTTAGATTAGAAGACATCGGTTGACAAACCATGTAGTCTGAGCTACTGTGCCTCATAGAATTGATGAACACACTCATTTCAACTACAGGCTTTGATTATTCACTGGTTAAGATAAACACAAAATGTTGAGGCCAAGAGAATCAGCCCAACAGAGCCATAGATGGATGTTATTATTTTTACAAAGAGGGCCTCTGGTGATAAAACAGGGTTGACCCTGTTAGTGTGAGCTCCATAAATCTTTCTTGTCTGAAGGTTTCTGGTGGAGCAGGTTGGAGGGCAGACAAAAGAATAAAAAATTCAGGATGTACTGTACACGTAAAGCTTGCCTATGGGACTTTGCAATAATATAACAATAGCCAAGATAGCACGGCACAGTTCAGTTCCTGCTTTCAACTGCTTCAAATAACAGTTTTTATTTGACTCTTCTTTTTCTTCTCCATTAAGGGGAATTCTTGAAGTTATACCGTGACTCATTTAGAATCTTCTCCCCAATGGAGCACTCCTCCTGATTCTACAGTTTTATATCAACCATTACTTACTTTAATGTTCCTTTATGTAATTATGAAAGTAATGTTTGTCACATATTTATTTTAAACATGTTCAAATATCTCATCTAAACTAAAACAAAAACAACAACTAGTCAACACTCGACGCTACTTCTGCTCATAGCAATGTCATAGTTTGAAGAGGTCACGTGTAATTTGCAAGAGGCTTTACTTATTTTTTTTAACTATTACAGGTGAAAGCAAGGTAAAAATCTTTCTAACTAACTTTAAATAGAAATCTTTCCCTCTGATGAATCAGTTTGGCAGATTCAAATATTGTCTTTTTTATTCAACTGTAACAAAGCCGAATGTAACTTTTTAATGTAATTTCTTTTTATTTCTATGATTGTTTGTTTTCCCAGTTCTGGGGCTTGAACTCAGGGCATGAGCACTGTCCCGGAGCTTCTTTGCTCAAGGTTAGTGTTCTACACCTTGAATCAGCACAATTTCCTGCTTATTCTTTTCTTACGTTTTCTTTTTTTTTATATAAGAGTAATATACAGAGGGGTTATAGTTACATAAGTAAGGAAATGAGTACATTTCTTGTCAAACAGTGTTATCCCCTTCCTAGATTTCTTCTGCTTTCTCTGCTTCACAACTTCCTTTCTCCCCTAAGTTATAAAGTTCATTTCCAGCAGAGTGCCTTGTAAGTGTCCTTGTTGCACTGGTTCATCCTTATTGATTGTGATAAAAGTCTCACAGACTTTCCTGTCCTGGCTGGCTTGAATCATGGTCCTCAGATCTCAGCCTCCTGAATAGTTAGGATTTATAGGCATTAGCCTCTGGTGCCTAGTTTATTTCTGATTTATTTTTACAACAGTATAAGATAAAATTGAATGTATTTTTATATATCTATGGTTGGTCAGGGGCATGTCAATTTCACAAACTTTACTTACTCCAACTGTTAACTATGGTAGGGGCAGTTTGTGAAAAACCATGAGGAACAATTGCTGAATATTTTCTTTAAAATCTACTATCTGTTTAGTGTGGTGAGATACTTGTGCTCTAGAAATGAAATATTTCCATTAGTTCTTAATAATTTTCAAAATTCCATGGAAGCCCAGTAAACTGCCATCTTCTTCCAAATAGATGATAAAGTATAATTATTAAGTAGATGCTGCCCATGCTGTGTTTGCTTAAGATTTGATGAAATTGCCAGTCTGGTTTTTATATTAATACTAATACGAAAGCCTTATAGAAACCCTACCTTTGGGCAAAATGAAAGACGAAATGAACTGCTTACTTATTTTGTCTTGAGATATCTGGATCTATTAAATCCATTTTTAAATAAACAAAGGGTCAAAACTATTAAAAAATAATTTACCTTGAAACTAAAATTACAAACAGTATTTTTAATAACCAAAGACAATAGATTTATAAGGAGAGGAATATTATAAAGCAATTTCTATCATCTGCTTAGCCAAAATTCAAGTTGAATAACTTAAAAATCTGGGGAAAATATGTTCCATATTTCAATAAACTTGCTTTATGCCTTGCTCCTTGCTTATAGGCCAGCAATAAAATGTGCCACTTCCTGTACTTCTTAAAAAGTTTCATTGCTAAAAAGATCATGCGATTGAAAAAGAATTACACGCACACACACACACACACACACACACACACACACACACGATAACTATGAATTCCTTAAACTATGTTTTGAGATCTTAAATTTGTTAGTCTATTTTCCTCAGGACCTGACATATTGCTCTCAGGGTTAATTGTAATCCATTGTAGGTAAAATATATGCCTAACAAGGTAAAAATATATTTTGGTTGTCACTAACATTCCAAAAACTTACAAAATATTTCCAAATATTTTTATGAGATCTGAATATAGTTTTCATTACTTTACAAAGTCATGCTCATTTTATGTGCTTGCTTTTTCCCTTGAAATGTCTGATGTAATTTGGCAAAATTGTTTGAATACAAAACCAAACATATGATTAAAAAGTATTTAGGTAAAATAATAAAAATTTACTACCAGATTTCCTGTGCCCTGGGAATGTATGTTTATGTAGTTTGTGATTTTTGAATATAGATTGCATACATGTATATACCTACAAATAATTATAAATATAAATATTTACTGTAGTGTACACATTGAATTACTTTTGCTTTGAGGTAAGCTTATATGAAAACTTTTATCTCACAAAATATATACAAATCCCGAGGCTCAATACTTGTAAATTTTATCTTATTTGGAGATATGATCTTTATAGATGTAATTAAACAAAGATCTAGTCATATTACATCGGGAGAGGTATTAATTCAATTGTTGGTGTGCTTCTAAGAAGGAAAATTCAAATCCATGTATACTCTCTATCTACCTATAGACAACTGATACATTAATGATTTGCCCAAACAGAGCATCACCTAGAAAGACAGGTTAGATTCTAAATTTTATTCTTCTGCTTGTATCTACGCACTTAACAGCTATACCCCTGAGCATGTTGGGGGAAATGTCTTTTTTTAGAATTATATAATAATCATTCTAAATAGCTTGGGATAACATCTGCACATGGGCTACAAAGCATGGTGGAAGAAATATCTGCTTTGCTGGCACTCTATTTTAAATATGGATTTCAGAATTACTGATAATTTTTAAATATAACTTTTAAACATACTATAAAGTAGATTTGAACTTTACTTAATAAGATCACAGAACATACCCCCCTAATGACACTAAAATCATATATTTTAGAACCTGCAACTTTAAATAAATCCATTTGGAAGCAAAGTTCTACTAAAAAAGAAAAACATATGCTTTGCTTAGAGACCTGTCTTGTTTGTAAACAGAGTCATACTTCTTTGATTATAAGAACAGCCAAAAGAGAAACACATTCCCGGTAATGATAAAGAGGGCACCGTGTGAAGCCAGTAATTTGTCATGAACTTTTTCTTCTAAGGCTACCATCTATCAGTCTCCATCAGGCCCAACTTGTCACATACCCCCCACCAAAGTGGAAGAAATACTTCTATTATGCTTTAGGAAGTGAGTTACAATGTGCATTTGTTAACACTGAGCAGGGTTCCCTACCTCCAAACCACTAAACACCCCAGAGGCTTCTGAACACAAGAAAATGGATGAAGGCTGCTAAAAGCTCAGGACACAGATACAGGTAATTTGGATTACTTGGGTTTTGTTTCTCATCCGCTGAACTCTGTTGACAATCACTCTATTTTTACTCTTCTAATTTTTCCTTATTAAAAAACAAAACATTATTTCTCATAACTTTTGTTGTACCTTGGTTGTTCTCATATTGATGCATTATTTTACCATGTAATCTGATATATTGTATATACGTTTATGTGTTTATTTGAAATAGGAAAAGGAAGGGGGAAATAAGATGAGGGGAGGGGTAGGGGGAGGGAATGGGGACAAAATCATGAGAAGGGATATCAATGTGTGTGAAGTAATACTCCTATCTGGCGAATATAACTGTAACTCCTCTATTAATTGCAATTAAAATATATGGAAAAAACAGGCTTTTTGTAATCATCTTTTTAGAATTTCATATCACATTATCTTGTATTCCTGCCTCATTGGCTTTTTATTCCCATCAGTTTTTAAAGTCTGTATTTATCTTTCACTGTGTTCACGCGTGGGAGTGCGTGTTGATGTTGGGGCTTCAACACAAGGCTTCTTGTGCTCTTGGATTTCTAGATAATGGACTTTGTTTAAGACCCTAGAGCTGGCTTCTGAATTAGCTAGGATTAAAACCGGTGCCTGGCTCCCTTTGCATGTTTTACTGATATATATCAGTCTTGCTGAGCTGAAAATTCAGCACTTTTTATGTAAATTGGTCCTCAATTCCAGTTACATGTGTGACATTTTCCTTGCTTCCTGCTCAAAGACATTCTGCTTTTCTTTTATCCAACTGTAGAAATCCTTTGATTCCCTAGTCTGTCTTCCCTATTGTCAAAACATGTGCTTTCAAGCTTAAGTTTCTACTGCTCTGAGGCAGTATTCAATTTAAATCTTTTTGGATAGAAAAAATAATTTGCTTCAAACCAGAAGCATTTCATGAAGAGAATAGGCTTTCTATGTTTAATATTTTTTTCTTAAAATTTTGTATACATTTTTCAATTGTATCATGTATTATAGAAAAGATGATAAACTGTAAGCAGGTAGTGAATAGTTAGTACTATATGAGTACTGTTCAGAGAGTCTCATGGAGTTTTCACTGTACCCCAAAAGTCTCTTTCATGTCACCATTACTCATGAGCCCTTCAAGACACAAACTGTTTTGGTTTCTGCACATTTAATTCTCACAACACTTGAATTAGATGCAAATAGACTCCCTTAGCCATATTCTTTTTTGCCTTGTTATAGAAGAGAAGGTAATATTCACAGTGAATATGGATGATGATGGATGATAATTCCTTTACATCACATCTACTTCAATATTTTATATTGCAAAATGACTTTTGCCATCTTATTTTTGAGGGACAGATAAGTTGGTGTAGCCATCTGGTACAAAAAATGCACCAAATCACAGGTATTAGAAAGCTTGTGAAAATGGGTCTTGCAATGATAGTTGCATGTTATAACTACTGGCAGTACAATAAGTTTTCATGTCATATAGTTTAAGTAATCTGAACATATTTTTTTCTTTTTTCAAATTTGTCTTGTTGAATTATGACATCTTGAACTTCTGGATAAACTTAATCATATTGCCAAACTACTCAAAAAATAAAGTGGAAATGAAAATCATTATTTTATAAACTGAATTGCTTTGAAATTCAGAAATAATTTATGAGTCTTGATAACTTCACTTAATGAAGTTTTTCCATTTCAGAAATGGTATATCTCTCATGTTAATTAATAATGTCCTTTTTGATAATCTTTATATTTTCTGTATGAGAATTTTATCCATGTTGTGTTAGTTGTATTCACAATAATGTTGTGCTTTAGATCTTAAAAATATACTTCTAAACAAACAGTAGATTTATAGGCACATTCTAGTTATTACAAATGATGCAAAACATGCAGTTTATATTTTTTGAGTGTGGCTAACATTATTTCTTCCAAGTCATTCCATTCCCATAAAAATGGAGCAATATTATTCTTTCTGAAAGAAGCATAGTATATTATCGTATATATTTTCTGTCTGGTAAAAGACTTAACTAGGAAGATAAATATGAAGCCAACAGAATGGAAGAAGATCTTTACTAGTTGTGAAGCAGACACGATCCTCACATCTAAAATATACTCTGAGCTCAAAAAATTAAATTTCTAAAAAGATCTTCAAAGAAAAGACCTAAAGAGAGATTTTTCTGAAGAAATAAGAATGGTTAATAGACACATGAAGAGATGTTCTTCAAAGTGTGTGATCATAAAAGAAATGCAAATCAAAACAACATTGAAATTCCACCTTACCCCAGTTAGAATGGCCATCATTAAGGAAACTAAAAACAGATGCTGGCAGGGATATGGCCAAAGAGATATGCTATTCTACTGTTGTGGAAATATGAATTGTTCAACTGCTCTGAAAAGTCGAATGCAAGTTTCTCAAAAGACTAAACATAGAGATATCCCTATGGCCTAGAAATCCCATTTCTGGACATCTATTCCATTGACCACAAACTACACTATAGCTACCAGCACAACCATATTCACTACAGCAATGTTTATCATAGCCAAGATATAGAACCAACCCAGATGTTTCTGAATGGACAAATGAATCAAGAAAATGTGACATATTTAACTGCCATTTTAATCTCATCCAATACATTGAACTAGTCCTAAAATATAAAAAAAAACACACTTTAAAAAATCTTGAAAAACTCTGTATTCATAAATACTAAATATAATGGGCTTGTGAAAATTTAGATGTTTTGAGCTCATGTTTTAAACTGCTTGTTTTAATTAGTTATTGGGAATTGTATTGTCTGTTTGTTTGGATATTAATTCATTGATTTCTCCCTTCTCTTGCTCTGTTCTTTCTTAGAGACTATTTTTTAAGCTGTATCATTAAGTATATAAATTTGGAAGTGTTGAAGCTTCTCATAGATTAATCATTTTATCACTATGAAATATTTATTTATATTACTATAGAGAAAAGTTTGCTGTTTTTTTTTAAACACTCTTTTTTCTATGGTAAACTTTTTAACATTTTGGCCGATTATCAAGAACTGGGTTGCATCCCCCAACACTAAGGTCACCCTTAAAGTGTTCTCAAAGTCCTTTCCTGAGAAGAGATTCCACTGTACTTTTCCAAACCCACTAATCATGAGAAATTGGGATGAATCCTGGCAATGAGATCTAAAAACTTGCAATAAGGAATGTCAGCTTAAATGGGAAAGGCAACTCAAAGAGAATGAGTTGGGAAGGTAGAATGAGAAGTAAAGTTGTAGGATATAGTGTTTATTGAATTTGGAGGCATACCTCAGTTGATAGAGCACTAATCAAGGAGCCAAGTGTCAGACACCAAGTTCATATTCCAGTTTCAGATATAAAAAATATTATTTTGTATGTAGAAATAAACTAATTAAAATAAAACCCCTTGACAACTAACTGATATTCATAAAATATATTATCAACTCTTACTTCCCTTAACATAATATTCTTTTCCTTTTATGTGCCACCATGTTCATTCTAATCAGTAAAGAAAATGTTAGAAGTGATTTTTTTCTTTAGGCCACACATATTAATAGAAATTTATATATTAATACCTTGGCTGCTTCTGTTTCTCTCTGAAGAATGTATACTACTGAGGCTTTCAAACTTGGTAAATCTCAACTTGGTTCTTAGTTCAACTTTAGATGGAGCCTTCCTGGGATATAAACCAGTAAACCAATTGGTACCATTTTCTTGTAGCAATTGTATCTACTTTATCTAATGATTTTTCTTTATGTAGCATCAAACATATGAACTTAAGCTTTACGCAATGAACTTTCTCTAAAATGGGAAAGAAGATTTCACAATGGTATTTTATGCCTTTTTAAGAGCTTGACAACAAAGATTCCAACTAGTTTGGAGAAGTTGGACTGCATAATTGGTATGAAGCTAGTAGCTACAGTTAGGATGGTGGTAAACTCTAACCTTACCCTGGATTTGACACATGGGAGTTGAAATGCTAGATTCTCTTATTGTACAATACCATTGCTGTCCATGCTCTCCTCTACCTTAGGGCATTAACCACCTGCTAAATGCTACAGAATTTCAACTTTGAGCTCCTCACTCTCAACTTTGTTCAATTATATTCTAAACAGTGTTCCCTTAGTTATGAAATTCTAAAACTGAAGAAATCCTAAACAGAATGTGTCTATAATCATAAATGTAAACATCTTCAAATGCCTGTAACTGGTGTATTTTTGTCTGGCTAACTGACTCATTCTTAAGTAATCACAAATAGTTTACAATCTTTACTTGAGGCTAATAGTTCTGTCTTAGAAACAACTACTGACTCAAGCAAAGTTGCCTTGTATTTTAGACTCAACATCTCATATTATTGTAACTGTATCTGACTTTTCTCCTTCTATGCAACTCATCATTTGCTACAAATTTACCTTAATAAACTGGAGTAAAATTTAAAAATAAACATATTTTTGCAGCCCTTTTGTTTGAAGTCATTCACTATCTATTGGTTGCTAAAATGTAGCTTTAAATACTCACCAAAGTAGGCAGGAGTTTGGCTTAGTCATAAAGTGCTTGCCTGGCATGCATGAAGATCGAAGTTTTATTCCTCCATACCACACACATAGGAAAAAAATGCTGGAAGTGGTGCTATGGTGTAATTCGTACAGCTCTAGCCTTGAGAAAAGTCCTAGGACAGTGCTCAGGCCCTGAGTACAAACCCACAACAGGCAAAAATAAAATACTTAGCAAGGGAATTTCCTTCAATGAATTCAGCTCTTACAATCAGCTCTCTATTGCTAAAATTTTATCCCTGTTCACACCTGAAGACTTTGTGCAATGATTTATTCGTTTACTCATCCCCTTTGCTACAAAAAGATGCTCTGGTACCAGGGTACATGTCATCTTTAGTTTTGTATCTGTGGTAGTCAGTCCATTCCTGTATATGTATAATACAGTGCCTAGGACCCTGCAGGCTATCAGTGGTGATGGAAAGTTTGTTGCCTGATAAAAGGCAGATTGCATTGAAATGACTCTTAATAAAATAGTGTTTGCAAGTGTTAACCTAAAACACAGCTTTGTTTTCATTTCATGCTAGTCTATAAAACAATAAAATTAAATAAAAAAATGATGATCTCGAGCCGGGAGTTTGGCCTAGTGGTTAAAGTGCTTGCCTAGCATGCACGAAGACCCGGGTTCGATTCCATGGTACCACATACATAGAAAAAAGCCAGAAGTGGTGCTGAGGCTCAAGTGGTAGAGCTCTAGCCTTGAGAAAGTCCAAGGACAGTGCTCAAGCCCTGAGCTCAAGCCCAAGACTGGCAAAAAAAAAATGATGATCTCTTTTACATTTGAACCATTTATTCACAGTGGAAATATTTTTTTAAAAAATCTAAGACAATGATGGAGTAGATTGAAAGGCCAAGGATTTTAATTCTATTCCTGTGATTAGGTTAAGTCTTTCAGAGACTCATTTTCTTCCAGTTCTCTCCCTCAGGTCTTTGCAACCAGGATCCTGTGGTGTTAGAATGATGTTCACATCTCCTGTGTAGGATAGGTCTGTTCTAGTCACCTGTATTCTGACTGGCTTTCCTTCCTGGTCATTTCCTCATGCACTTTCATCACTTTAAACCCTTGTCTAAGGATGGTCTTTTATTTTCTTACAAATTCAATCATCTTAATAGCTGTTACTTCCATCCACATAGTGACATTGTATAAAACAATGCATCCTTGTTCTCTTACTTATATTTGTATTGATTCTAATGAAAAGCATGCATAAATAGTTGTTTGCCTTACTTGAGCACAGGACTTACAGGTCTAATATTTATTAACTCTTTTGTCTTACATAACAGTATATTAAAGATATGACAGAAGATTAAATTCCTAGAACCTCTCTCTCCTAGATGTGAATATCATGGTAGATTAGACTTTTAGGGCACCAAAATTAGAATATCACTAGTTATCGTGTGGTGGCTGTTTTAAAGACCAAATCATTGTCCTGACAATAGGAGAGAAAGTCTTGATTAGGTCTGAATAATTGTTTAAGATTTGACCTGATTGGAAACGTCTTCATTTTAATATAAAAACCAGACTCCCTGGCTGGCCCCTAGAGTGAGAACAGGAATGGGATCAGTGATGACAACACTTGACATGGCTGGTGTCTGAGGTTCCCATCGTTATGCATGGTGTCCTGTTCAGCAAATTCCACAGGATTTTGCACCCCATTGACTATACTAGTGACAAGATCTGATGTCTGTCAACAGAGAAGTCACAGGCACATTGTGTGCATGTGCTGGATATTCCTGGTTTCTGTAAAGTGTGCTGGCTGGTTTGCTTCAGTGATCACTTTACAGTCTGACCCACAGTGCGTTTGGAAAGAAAAATAAAAGCAGTTAAACATTTCAGTCTGTTTTTGGTGAGTCTTGAGAGAGATACTCATTTGTTATAGATGGATTCTTTGAGTTAAGGAACTGTACATTATTTTATAAATGAGGGTAATAAAGGTGGAGGGGATTAAGTTCTTTGCTCAAAGACATATTATAGACAAAGTTCAATGCCTGAATTCAACTACTGATTCGTATGTTCTATGTTATCTTCATAATTAAAGCCAAAGATATATATGATTCATATGTATAATTAATTATTAATATAAACAGGCTATGTTTCTCGGCACGTGTGTGTGCTACCTGGACAAAAATAGAGAACATTTGTCTAGAGGCTATATGTCTCTTCAGTGTGCATGGTGGAAGAGTGTCAGGGTGCACCCTCTCATACTTTGGAATTCTCTAAAATTAAAAATGAAGGCCAGGAATTTAGCCTAGTGGGAGAGCACTTGCCTAGCATGCACGAAGAACCAGGTTCGATTCCCAGGTACCAATACATAGAAAAAAGCCAGATCAAGTCGTAGAACTCTAGCCTTGAGAAAGCCCAAAGGCAGTGCCCGGGCTCTGAGTTCAAGGCCCAGGACTGGCAAAAAAAAAAACGAAACTGGTTTCTGGTTGGCCACGAATTAACTGTCATATATAGATGTGGTTAGCAATTTGGGCTGGGAATCAAAATCATGAAAGGTTTTTGCATGATTTTCATATTCTGAAAGCTGACTTTAAAATTCTATTTGATACATGAAAAAAGTTTATAGAAATGATTTTGAGGAAAGACGCATGATAAGACTACAAAGAAAAAAGTCAGTCTGTCTGGAATATGAAGGTGGTATTGTTTTGCTTGTAATAATGAATTGAAGCACGTTTGGTATCTGAAAAAGATATGTGTTCCAGTGAGGAGCATGGAATCATTTACACTTGACTATTACCTTAGTAATAATGTCACAGAATTACTAGGGAAGCTATGGGACTACCTGTTATTTTTTTGGCCAGTCCTGGGCCTTGAACTCAGTGTCTGGGCATTGTCCCTGGGCTCTCTCAAGGCTAGAGCTCTACCACTTGAGCCACAGCACCATTTCTAGCTTTTTTCTATGTATGTAGCACCAAGGAATCAAACCTGGGGCTTCGTGAATGCTAGGCAAGCGCTGTACCACTAGGCTAAACTCCCGGCCGCTAACGGTTTTTTAAAAAGCTGGTAAACTAAGAACCTCTGTAAAAGTTCCACTGACAGATATGCATTATTTTTAAGTTTTCCAGACCTTAACTTTTCTAATAGGTATACCTTGAAAAATGTTTGGATGAAAGAAACAGCACTGTGCTCAAAAACTGGGCGAAATGACCATCCTTCATTATCTATGAGACAGATTCTATAATTCAGTTTAATCACCTGTTTCAGTAGCATCCAGCCACTATTGCCAAAATATCTTTTCTCATCTAGAATCTTGAGATATGACTGATTTTAGTTTTTTATTTTGTTATTAATTGTTCCTCAGTGGTTTATTTTATTGTTCTTTTACTCACACTTTAACTAATTTCAGCTTTGTTTAATACACAAAGATTATTTGAGATTTGTGTTTGAAAAAAAGCATATTTAGAAATAGGCAGCGAGTGATACAGGAATGGTTTGCTGGCAAATAATTTATCTAACCAAAGTGATGTCAATCCATGCTAAAGGTACCTGCTCAAGCTTGGCCTATTATGTATGGATACACCTTCAGATCAGAAATAGATTTTGGTGGGATCTCAGGATTCAGAATGCTGGTGTTCTCATTCTGATCCTTAGTAAAATGTTTTTTTTTCTCTATTTTTGTTTTGTCTTTCATTAAGTTGGAAGTAGAGTAGTAATAAACTTAACCAGATCCATGTAAATTATGTGATATTTGAAGACCTCAAAATGGTACAGATTTCCAGTGATTTGGTGTTATACATATTTTGCAAGATTTATGAATGTGCTCCAAAATGTTTTAAGTCCATCAGACATTACTTAGTCAAGAACTTGCAAAGTCTGGAAAAAGGATCAGGGTCGGGGCTTTCTAGGCAGTTAATCTCAGGGACTGCAGGTCAACTAAAAAGAAACGGCTCTTCCCAGAAAGAAAATGTAAAAGAAGAAAAAGACCACAACTACCTCCAAAAGCTGTATTTGTATTTTTCCCAGTTTTGAGAAGAACCTAACTGAATATACAATGTTCTTAGAGATAGTAATTTATTTTATGCCCTTCAAGTTAAAATAATAATCACCACCTGTTAAAGTCTTGTCCTACTGAACAGTTCTTATAAAATAGACATCCACAATGGGGCATGAAGAAGTGTTCCTGGACAGAATATCTTTAGCAACTGAATTTTTTCATGTAAAGTCAAGTTCTATACATTAAGTAAGATGATGATACAATCCATATGTGGGATAATGTGACCTCACAGAAATCTCTAACAGTATATATTGTTTGAGACACTGTTACCTTGGGTTCTACAATCCTCATTTTATCTCCTTTACTTAGTCAGAGAGAATTCAATGTATGTGTAGGGCAGAGCTGGTAAGTGTGTGTCTGTGTATGCATGTGCGTGCTGGTAGGGGGGCTTGAACTCAGAGCCTTTCAGTCTAATTTTGCATTTTCACTTAAGTCAGGTAACAGCTATTTGAGCCATGCCTCCACATCTGGTCGATTTTTGCTGTCCTTTTGGTATAGTTTTTTTTTTTGCTAGTAATATTTTTGATTTTCTTAAAAATAGTTCCTTTTTTCTTCTATAAGGATATATGTAGTCCTGAAATCAAACTAGGTTTCTACTTCAAAATACACTTCCACTTTCTACATACTTTTATCATTATGCTTAAGTGATGGCATTCTGCTTCAGTACAATTTAAAGCAGCTCCAATGTCACACCAACATTACACTTTTCTTGATATCTGGACTCTAGCCATCACCTACAGTTTTATATGATGATTTAGAAGAATTTGGTTTAAAGGTAAATGGCCAGAGAAATGAATGTGTTTGATCCTACCAAGAAAATCGACCACATATACCTATACACAACTTCTAATCTTGCTTAACTGATGCATTTCATATCATTTCCTTCCTTGCTTCCTTCCTTCCTTCCTTCCTTCCTTCCTTCCTTCCTTCCTTCCTTCTTTCCTTTCTTCCTTCCTTCTTTCCGTCCTTTCTTCTTTTTCCCCTTGTACCAGTCCTGGAGCTTGGAATCATGGACTCAGAGCACTGTCCCCAAGAATTTTCTTGCTCAAGACTATTACTCTACAACTTGAGCATCATTTCCATCTTTTTGGTGGTAAATTGGAGACTCTCACAGACTTTTTTTCCCAGGTGGCTTTGAACCCAGACCTATGGATCTCAGCCTCCTAAATAGCCTTAACAGTCTTGATCCAGTGACACTCAGTTGTTTCTTTCTTTCTTCTTTCTTTTTTCTGCTTTCTTAAAGCTACCATTATGGAAAACATTAAAAAATTTAAGTGAAGCAAAAATATCATGTGATATAGATTTCATAAATCTAGAATAAAACTTAATTTTTTTCTTAATACTTGAATTATACTATTTTCACATTCTTTTCATTTATTATCATAATTATTTTTTATTTCTTGTGGAACAGGGTTTGACTGCCTGACTCTCATGATCCTGGAAGCACCCCACATCTAGCTAGGTTTACAACTTTTTGGAGTATTACTTAATAATAATTTATGAAAATTATGTCTGACAATATTGATAAGTATATGAAAAATGTAAAAATTTCATTGCATAGCAGAAAAGGAGCTCATCAGAGTTTCTATTGGCTTTCATTTTACTTGGATTTAGGTCTATTTAATCATACTGAACATTTTGAGATATCATGTAAAAAACAAAATTCACAGAGAGTTGGAATATTTTCAAGTGTTAAGATATTGATAGTGCAAGTCTTTCCATTTCCTTACTAATGGGGCAATATCATTTTTCTGATAGCAGCATAGAATAGCATGCTATAAATATACCACATCTTCATGATCCATTCATCTACTAAGGGACATCTGAGTTGGTTCCATATCTTAGTTGTGGTGAATAATGCTGCTAGTTGTGCTAGTAGATCTAATATGGCCTTGTTTCTGGATATTTGGGTAGATGCCCAAAAGTGAGATTTCTGGGTAAAAACAACTTTGAGATTTCACCTTACCCCATTTAGAATGGCCATTATTAAGAAACCTAATAACAACAGATGCTATAGAGGATGTGGCCAAAAGGAATCTCTACTACACTGCTAGAGGGAGAGTAAACTCGTTCAACTACTATGGAAAACAGCATGGAGGTTCCTCAAAAGACTAAACATAGAGGTCCCCTGTGACCCAAAAATGAAACACAATGCACTCTTTGGCCACATTCACCAGGCTCTCCCTGACGCAAGTACCATCAGATATTTCGAGATGTTGAATCATATGATGCTATTAGAAATTCAAAAAAGTAAATTTTTCAGAATGATCATTTTAAAATCTATTGTGCCATCAGGTTCTTTCTGCAGTTTAGCGACGGGAGGATACATGACCTCTGTCAGGGTGGAAATGCATGTATAAAATTGAGAGTTGAACCTGTGTGGCATTCCGTGGCCTTTGTTTTTCATTTTTTAGTCTTCTAAGTTCAAAAACATTTTGATTTTGGATTGCTTCATTCTGCTAGAAAGAAAGATTCTGTCATATTCAAGGCTGGATTTTCACTTTAAAGATGAGGAAATGGCTTAAAATAACTTGGTAAGCATACACATTTGAATTTAACTAAGTCTTTTCCATTAGGAAAAATAGGCCCCTTCAACTTTTTGATGACATTTTTTTCCATGTAATTTTATTGTAATTAATGGGAGGGTTACATTATATTCACCAGATAAAAGGTGCATTGCTTCACAAACATTGATACCCTTTCTCATGTCTTGGTCCCCATTTCCCTCCCCCACCCCCACCCCTTATCTTGATTTCCCCCTTCCCTATCCTACTTTTTTTTTTTAAAGAATTTATTAACGTTGATTTTTACATCATATTTTAAATGACAGGTTTAACAAATGAGTGTTCAAGAAGGGAATCTCTACAATCACTGGGACTTAGTATTTAGAACTTAATCAAAATTAGGCTAACGGTTTGTATGTCATAGAAACATATTAATTTATAAAATAAAACATTATGTCTATAGAGTCATAGGTTTTTATATCTATATAGTTATGTTTATATTTCCATTATCATGTCCATAGCATTGGGTATGCAGATATTGAGTCCTTGCTCTTGTACTCTTTGGATTTAATAGCCACATATTAAGGATACCATGCGCCTTTTGTTCCTTAAGTCTTGACTTGTCTCACTCAACATGATTCGCTCTAGATTCATCCACTTCCCTGCGAATGCCATTAGTTTATCTTGTCTGTTGGCTATGTAGAATTCCATTGTGTATATATATATATATATATATATATATCACATTTTCTGTATCCATTCATCTGCAGTAGGGCATTGGATTGTTTCCATCACCTGGCTATTGTGAATAGTGCAGAGATGAACATAGCTGAGCAGGTGTCCTTATCATATCTTGGGTTATGATGTTCAGGGTAGATGCCCAAAAGTGGTATGGCGGGATCATAGGGAAGGTCTATTTTCAGTTCTTTAAGAAACCTCCACACTGTTTTCCAGAGCGGCTGAACTAGTCTACATTCCCACCAGCAGTGTAGTAGGGTTCCTTTTCTCCACAACCCTGCCAGCAGCTGTCATTGTCTGAGTTCAAAATCTTGGCCATTCTTGTTGGGGTAAGGTGGTATCTTAGGGTTGTTTTTATTTGCATTTCCTTTATGACCATAGATGGCGAACATTTTTTCATATGCTTTTCTGCCATTTTAATCTCTTCTTCTGATAAGTCTCTCTTTAGTTCCCTTGCCCATATAGTGAATGGTTTATTGGGTTTGTGGGGAGATTAATTTCTTGAGTTCCCTGTAGACACTGGATATTAAGCATTTGTCAGATGTATTATTGGTGAATATCTTTTCCCAGGTGATTGGCTGTCTCTCTACTTTTGCGACTATGTTTTTATCTGTACAGAAACTTTTTATTTTTAGGCAGTCCCATTTATCCAGTCTCTCTCCAATCTGTTGTGACCCTGGGATTCTCTTCAGGAATCTTTTGCCTGTGCCTATGAGCTCCAGTGTCTCTCCTACTTTATCATGTAACAGTTTCACGGTTTCCAGTCTGACGTTGAGGTCTTTGATCCACTTTGAGTTAATGCTTGTGCATGGCGAAAGGCTAGGGTCAATTTTTAGTTTTCTGCATGTGGCTGCCCAGTTTTGCCAGCACCAATAATTGAATAGACTGTGTTTTTTCCACTGTATATCTTTGGCTCCTTTGTCAAATACAAGTTGCCTATAGGTATGTTGTTCTATTTCTGGGTCTTCTATTCCGTTCCACTGATCTTCTGGTCTGTTTTTGTGCCAATATCAAGCAAGGTATTGTAATACCTCCAGCATTGCTCTTTTTGCCTAGAATTGTTTTGGCTATTCTAGGTCTTTTCTTGTTCCATATGAATCTTTGAGTTATATCTTCTATTTCCATAAAGAATGTCTTTGGGATTTTGATGGGGATTGCATTGAATTTGTATATCAATTTTGGCAGTATAGCCATTTTTACTATGTTGATTCTCCCTAGCCATGAGCATGGGATGTCTTTCCATTTCCTAGTGTTTCCTTTCTTTAGGCTTTTATAGTTTTCATTGAATAATTCCTTTACATCTTTGGTTAAATATATTCCTAAGTATTTTATTCTCTTGGGGGCTATTGCAAATGGTATCATTTTCTTGATTTGGCCTTCTGTTTGTGTTGTTGTTATTCTTTCAGAATTAACTAATGAGATAGTTGATTGTAGCTTGAAATTTCTGATAGTGTGGCGATTGCTGACATAACTGTGTTTTTTTTCTGAACCATAGTTTCACACAAAAGAATATTAGTTATTTTGAAGTATAAAGATTTAATTACACATGGCCTTTACCTCCAACAAGTCTGGAGTCTATGGTGAAATGGTTGAGTCCAGGATGCCTTTAAATGTGTTTTCATGAAATGGTACAAGAAGCAGCATTTTGAATGATTTTATCATGCCAAATCAGTCCATGGATGTCAGGATTTTTCATAATAAAAAAATCTTTGTTTCTTTATTTTAGCCTGTGGGCACCAGAACTCCCCCCTAATCAGCCTACACTTTAGGAGATCCAAGAGTGCAAACTGAACTGCTTCTTTTCCTCCTCAGAGACTTGCAATCCCATTTGTTTTTAAGCTTTTTGGAAGGCAGAGGAAAGAAAAAACTTGGCTTTACATAAGAGCTGTGCTTTGTGGAAGTTTTGGAAATTTTAAATTGCAGTCAAGATCCCCACTCACAGGTGAAACATTATCTGGTCATCTTGTCATTAGTTCTGACAGTTTTGGCTGAGGTTGAAGTTTAGAAAAATGCTGGAATAAACCTGGAAACCGTCATATGTTCCTCATCTATCACCTCATTAATCACAAAGTTAACATTGTCTCTAAAACAATGCTGCTTTATTGAAAGGTGATCCTCATTTGTAGTTCAAGCTACTAAACAATGTTCAAGAATCCAGATTCTTTCCCTTGTCCTGCCAAGAATGGATGAGACATGAAAATCATGACATTATTCACTGATAATTGAAGTGGAAAGGAGGATTTGAGGCTATGATATCATTCACATAGTGAAAGGAGATGGAATAATTTCATAAGTGTTTCCATGTTGATCCACAGTTATTATGGTGCATTTTATTTCTATCATGGCTTGTAGCTAGACATGCAATGCAGTCAGAAAATATTAGCTTTCAGGTTCTGTACTTCAGGGTATTACCTCTGTCTACCAATGACCACTTATTTAATATCTCCATCTTGCAGAGTTGTGAGGTCATGTCCATGTGTGATTGTAGTACAAAGCATGATTAGAGGAAATGAAGAAATGGTAATGATGACAATTGAAAAGAATCCTGATTAATGTGCATGTTATTCTAGATATATGAGTAAGCCACAGGGAGAAACTTTTCATTCTAGTGTGCTTAGGCTATAATGCATCACTAATCAAGAGAGCAAATATATCTCACTAAATACTTAATTTCTACACCAGAATGACCGGCTATCTCAGAGGCAATGATATAAAGAAAAAAATTAAGTCTGAGATGATGAATGTATTTAGTATTCAGAAGTATATATAAAATATGATAGCTATTTATTCCTCTACAAGAATATATCATTTATAATTTTATTAATATTCTGAGAAATAAGTCAAACTGATCTCTTTTGAAATGACTACTTTTTCCAATTCTGTAAGAATGTGTTTATCTTCTTATAGTTTGCAATTCTTAAGAATGAAAACATACAAAGATAATAACAAATGGAAGTAGTGATGTGTTTAAGATATAAAATTACTTAAAAGATTCCACCTCACTCCAGTTAGAATGGCCAGGATCAAGAAAACTAATAACAACAGATGCTGGAGGAGATGTGGCCAGGAGGGATCACTACTACACTGTTGGTGGGAGTGCAAACTCATTCTTCCACTATGGAAAGCAGTATGGCAGTTCCTCAAAAGACTAAACATAGAGCTCCCCTATGACCCAGCAATTCCACTTCTTGGCATTTACCCAATTATCCAGAAACAAGGACATACTAAATCCACCAGCACAACAATGTTCATTGCAGCACTATTTACCTTAGCAAAGATATGGAACCAACCTAGATGTCCCTCAGTTGATGAGTGGATCAACAAGATGTGGTATTTGCACACAATGGAATTCTATGCTGCTGTAAGAAAGAATGACATTGCTCCATTTGTTAGGAAATGGAAAGACTTAGAAAAAATCATATTAAGTGAAGTAAGCCAGACTCAAAGGAACTTAGGCTCAATGGTTTCCCTCATTTGTTATAATCAGTAGAAACCTTGGGCTCTCCTAGCAGAGATTTGCAATAGAGAAAAACCTTGATAAAAAAAAAGGCCATATAGTATGATGCTAAATGAAAGGACCTCTAGGATATAGAAACATAAGCCATATAATGAATGATTGTTCTTCTTAAGGTACTATGTTATCTCTCATCTCTTTTGCTGTCCCTTGGTTATCTCATATTGTTACAGTATCTCACTTTGTTACCTGATATATCAGATATATTTGTATTTGGTTATTTGAAATTGGATAGGGAAGGGGGGAAAACAAGATGAGGGTGGGGGGGAGGGAAATGGGGACTAAGACATGTGAAAGGATATCAATGTATGGGAATTAATGCACTATCTATCTGGCAAATATCATGTAACTCTTCTATTAATGACAATAAAAAATATATGAAAAAAAGATTACTTAAAATTTAGTTATAGATTAAATGGGTTTGAGCTGGGCACAGGTGGCTCACACCTGGAATTCTTGCTACTCAGGAGGCTGAGATCTGAGATTGGAAGTTCAAAGCCAGCCCCAGCACTAAAGTTCCTGAGACTTATCTCATCTTCCAGAAAATGGTGCTGTGTCTCAAGGGGTAGTGTGATAGCCATGAGCTGAAGGGCTCAGCGAAAGCCCCCATGCCCAGAGTTCAAACCCCACAATTGTCCAAAAAGAAAAATTACATGACTTTGAGAAAAAAGTGTTTACTTTGATTACATGAATATATTCTGGGCTGTTTCTATTTTTTGTATCAATGCAAATTGGTACCTAATTTCACACTTCATATTATTTACGTTCTAAATATACATTATGCAAGGTTGAAAAACTGTGGAACCAAAACAAATCTATTACTTCTTGCAATTAAAAAGTTAGAATCCCATATCATGGTTATAACTTTAAAAATTAAAAATGCTTAAATCTTAATATGACTATCTTAACTACTAATAATTATGTTTGCTTCCTTTTCAAATGCCTTGCTACTTACACTTGAAAGCTGCTGCATTTAATTTGTTTCCAGCAGTGACCAAAATCTCTTAAATTATGTCACACATTCTCAGGACTTATTTGATCACTCTCATTCAACTGTTAGCATATTATTCCATGCCTCCTGAACTTTGATTTTCCTTTGCAAAATACCACTTCTAATTCTATATGGGACGTAAACTTTCTCTGTAATTCTTCTATTTGCTTTGTTAGCCTAAAGCTTTAAGTTCTGTGTTCATTATATGTTTGTTAGTTGGTCCTATTATCTATGTAAATGAGATCATTTATTCTCTTGTTTTTGCCTACAATTTCTTTAAAAGTGTGTCAGAGACAGGACTATTATGTCCTTACTATCATTACCTTACTCAATTCTATATATTCAGAGGAATCTAATTCTAATATGTCTTAGGGATCTTTTATCTGTTATATTCTACACTTTATAAACTAAAATTTTAAGATGAAATCTTTCCTGGCTCTCCTTGTATTCTCTTTCTCCACTTAGGATGTTACCACCTAATAACAGTCTCATAAGCATTTCACCATCATACAAGACAACACTGACCATCTCTTCTAATTTTCCTTGCTATCTAACCATTCACAACATCTTTTTAAAATTACTGTGAAAATAAAATAAAATAAAATAAAATTACTGTGAAGAAATTCTGTTTTATCTCCTTTTATCTTTATTTCTACCTTTTTATTTCAGACTAATTCACCAACTATAGTTCTAAGGCCAAGCATTTGGCCTACGATAGTTGAAATTTCATGAGTTGCTATCTTCTACATGTATAATCAAATAATAAACAGTACAATAAATTTGTTTATTTTCTTATAGTAATTTTATTGCTGTTTTTGCTATATATGCGATTACTTAAATCTTTCTGAATACTTAGAATAAACTTTTAATTCAACTGTTAGACTTTTAAGATAAAATCAAATCAATGTTTTGTAGCATGAGAAATTTTATATTATCTGCTGATAAGAAATATAAACTACAGATTAGTATATTAAATTCTAAACAAATGTGCCAGTAGGTATCGTGAAAGGGTTGAGCTTAAAATAGCTGATAAAAGCTTGCTTTAAAAAGTTTCATTTCATGGACTGGATGTGGCTCAGGTGGTAGGTAGTTGCCCAGAAAATGGCTCTGAACAAAACCCCATTACCTCACCCTAAAAATTCTCTTGTCAAAATTAAAAGGGAGTTGAAATACAATGATATTTGTTCAGATACAAATTATTCCTATTGTCTCCTGAAGGTTATTAAAACTCTAAAGCATGTGGGAGGCTTGAATCCTAGGGCATTCAAATTTTGTTTGTTGGCATTTTAGCAAACTACACTAAATTATTGTACAATGACATTCAACATGTCAACAACAATCTCAGAGTAAAAGGTTTGTAAGAAATACTTTTTGTGTTTACTTATCAATTTACATGTGAGTAACTTAGACATACTTACAAAAACAAAATGTTTGCAAAAGAAGCAAATAAGAAAAAGTTAATAAAAGTGACATTTGCAACTTTAGGCTAAAGAAACTAAATTTAAAGCAGAAATTAGCTTAAAACATAAGTAGAATTCCTCACGTCTTTTTTACTTTTCTGTGATGACCTTGTGCTTGCTTACCTTGCTTGTTGATGAGTGGCAGTCTACTACTTGACTCACATATCCAACTGAGCATTTTACTGGTTATTTTGGAAATGGAATCTCAGATTTTTACTCCCTGAGCTGGCAGCGACCTGGACCCTTCATGTCTCAGTCTTCTGAATAGCTAGGGTTAAAGGTGAAATCCACTGTTTTCTGGCAATTATAAGTTTAATAAAAAATATACAGTTATTATTCCAGCAACAAACAGGATTTTGATAAATCTTACTTTTCAGTTCACAATATTATAAACAAATTTAAATATAAAACTCATTTGCCTCTGGACCTTGTAGCTTAAACTCAACGTAAGTTGAAACCTGAGATATTTAACTAATATAGACAGGAATTTTTATAAAGGAAATATATACCAATATACATATCCATTAGTTATTAATTTTGAGTGTAGTATACGTACGTAAACATATGTTTACAATGTATATATATATTTATGCTAAATTCATATTTATGTGTCCTTGAAGATAATCTATATTTTATCAAGTACAAAACAAAATCATATATATTTTGTGTATATAAGCATCTAAAGACTTACCTGCTAATTCATCATAAATATGTACTTATAATTATTACATGGTTACTGCTTGAACTTATATGTGCTTTACCTGTTATTCCATGATGACACCTGTCATTATATAATTGATACAACCCTTCATGTCCCCTAAAGTAATATTGAAAGCATAGAAAATTGCAAACATGAATGATCTTAACTTTTCGCTCTATAAAATAAATTTCATATTATAGATTAAATTGACTTAGTTATCATCATTTAGGTACCAATTCCCGGTATTATCATCATCCAGAGCAAACGTCAAAACTAAAAGCAATCTTCACAGTGTGGCAGGTGATGAGTGTCAGAACAGATGGAGCAGCTGTAGCGGGGTTCTTGACTTTACCATTTTGGGTTGTGATGGAGCCAGCACTTTAGAGTAGTACCTTCTTTCTGTGTTATGGCAGAAGCATATGAGAATTTAATGAATCACCCACCTTGTTTAGTTAGGAAGGGGGAGGAGAGCTGTGGTGACCAAATCTGTTTAAAAATCTTGTTAAGTTAGGCAAAGGAAGAGTTGCAAATGAGAAACAGACTATAGGTCTCCTGAGGTCAAAGGGGAAGTTGAGTTTGTGTGGGAGGGTGGTGAGGGCTTACAGGGGTCAGGGGTGGAACCAATCCTTCACCTAGCATCACAGGGAAATAGTAGATTTAAGAGGACTAGGTTCCTAAAACAAGAAATAGGTAAAATCACTCTTTAAAAAAGAATTAAATATTTTCATCTTCAATTAAATTTTCTTAAAAATATAGAATTATGACTAAGACTTAGTAATTTCAAATGTAGATTTATTTAACAAATCCCACAACTGTCTCAGAAATAATATCCAAAAAATACAGATCCCTGTTATTTAATATGGTGCAAATACCCTGCGTAAAATTCTGGATTTTCTATTTGCCTGGAAGAATCATTAGAGACACAGTGTTGGGGTGTAAATATTTTTAGGAATCCTACTATTATTAAATTTCCATGCACCACTATGAATATATATATATATTCATTTAAAATGTTCTAAGTCTGTTTTTGAAAAAGGATGAGCATTACAATGTCTTCAGTTAAAGCAAGGTTAATTAAGAAGAATTACAAAAAGAAAAAATATTGTAATTAATTACATTGTCAGGACAAATATTGTAGAGCCGTTTAGCTTTACATTTTCATGAATTATGTCTCATTTGTCTGGCCAGTTCTCCAATGACTCCTCTTAGGGCTTGAATGTTCACTGAACCCACGTTTTAAGGCTGAATTGGCTTCACAAGTCCATATGCCATCAGTGAAGGCACAGTAAATTCCATGTCTATTAGGCATGTAAGAGTACAATCATCCATTGTTGTCTGGATTGTGCTTTCCAAGTAAAAGCCCCTTGAGATGAAAACACTGACTAGGATTTACATTCTTCTATCCTTGATATATACATATATATACATATATATATACATGTGTGTATATACATATACATGTATATATGTCTCTTTATATATCTATACATATACACACACACTATATATATATCAGTACTGTAAAAGCATATTATCCATATTTTGGGGGTATTATAGTAATAGTACTTAAGAATCATCAAACCAGTAAGTATGAGAATTTTCGTGAAATTCACTGGCAAGACCAGCATACTTCCATAAGTCAATCTTCCAGTTTTTTGCTTGTTACATTTAGTAGTTTCATTTCCTGCTCCAGTGTGCTCCTGAGGAGAAATCTCTCTTTTTCAGATTTCTGGTTGGTGAGCTCACAGGTGCATCCAGGTTCCTTCTGTCGAAATAGGTTCCCATGGACTATTCTGCCTGAAATTGTGATCCTCAGTCTCTCATGTAGATTGAGATAATAAACACTGGCTATTGTGCCCAGATCTGGGTAGGATTGGTGTCCCTTCCATTTTTCTGAAATATCATGGTCCTTCTAGATTCAATCTCCTAGAATTAAAGGCATGAGTCACTGTTGATTTGTTTGTTTTGGTTTTAGTCATACTTTCTAGGCAAACAAGTGCTCTACCGCCTGATCCACATCCTCAACCCTGATATTATTTTTAATTACTCTTTTCTATTTAGCTTTCTCAGTCATTGTTAATTTTTGTCCTTTCAATTTACTCATTAACTTTATGTACTATTATCTACATATTAAAGACTATATAGAAGACTTAAAGACTATGATGTAGACTCATCATTTTGCCTGAATTAACTCTATCCTTTCTTACCCACACTGACCTTGAAATGAAACTATTTAAATATCCTTGAAATTTATTTTATAAATACCAAGATATTTATTTCCCTATTGAGTTGGCAGTAAAACTGTCGTATCTAGCAGAGAGGAAACTACATCAGAACTCAGAGGGACAGGCCCTAAGTATTAGAGACTCATACCTAGGTAGTTCAGTTGTAAAATCTATATTCATAAATAACTCAGTGCTTCTCCATTTTTGAAAAGCTGGTCAACTCTTTCAATTGTTCTTAGTTTTTGTTTTTTTTCTGTAAAATAGGATTAGAAGAAATGACTCCTTCACAGAACAAAAATCAGATGTGGTAATATTGAACTTTGCTTTAATATAGTTTTAATTGTTGTTAATTTGACACCATTTTCTTTTATTTCTTTGAAAATCCATATCTTGCCTGAAATGGTGCTTTTCATATGCAAGGTGAATTTTCCCTCTCCTGTGTCCACCCCTGGGGATTTGAATGCACACAGTCTGTCTATGTTGCATGACCTTAGTACAAATGAACCTTTTTCAGAGAAAACATTTTTTGTCCTACAGATTTAAGTGAACCTTACCCAACCCCACAAACCTCTTGGCTTTGATTCCTTAATAAACAGAACCTAAGAAAAGTCCAGGCATATTTTCTATTTGGGCAGACACTTTCCCAGGAAGAACAACTCAAGGGAATGTGAAGAAAAGGAAAGCCAAGAATTAAAGGAAAGAGAAAATAAATGTAAAAAAAGTACATTACTAAGCTGGTCTCAGCTTTTTGATAGGCTGGGCATGCAGTTCTCTAGCACAGTTTCCAACCCTCTTAATAAGCTCTCTGAGTAGCTCATCAAGATTATAAAAGGAAAATAATTTATCTAGAAGACTTGTGTTCCCTGTTGGTCAAGTATGTTCTTCAGATCTTGATCTCACTCTATTTTGTGCATGCCAAAGGCTATCCAATCTTATATATTAAAGGTAACAACAAATACATAAATTGAAAAGTTAGAAGTATTTTGAAAATCCTACACAGAAAACCTGACATTTTGACGAATTTAACTGTAACCCCTTTATTCATTATCCCAAAAAATTAAGAGAAAAGAAAGAAGACAAAAATAGAAAAGAAAACCAGGTGTTTGAGGCCAGGAGTTTGGCCTAATGGTAGAGTGCTTGTCTTTCTGTCTTTTCTTTCTTTCTTTCTTTCTTTCTTTCTTTCTTTCTTTCTTTCTTTCTTTCTTTCTTTCTTTCTTTCTCTCTATCTCTGTTTCTCTTTGTCTCTTTGGAAACTAAGACCTTTGTATTCATGAGACTATTGTGAGATGAGCACAAACAGCTTACTAGACATAAGAAGAAAAGAAGTATCAAAGTTTTAGTCCATTCTTTCTACTTCTTATATATTTTATACTTTCATGTCTATTGCCTCTAATTATTACCACAAAATTGCATATAATCATAATTCCCTACATCGTGCTTTGTATGTTTTAAATAAGCTTTGTTACTGATAAGTCAGTAAACTATTGAAAAGCACAAGAAAAATTTTTACCCATACTGTAGGATGAACTTCCTTCAGTGTCTTATTCCAGTTACTTATTGTATAGTGACAAGATGCTGCAATCAATTTAACTTCATTCACATTTTATAATAAAATTCTACATATAGACACCACTCAAAGAATCTGACAGACTTATACAATACACTTTATGATCAGTAGTTCTCTTGACTTCTGAGAAACTTTTACTGAGTTTTAGAAAATAGTATTTGGAAAAGACAGGGCTGACCGAAATTTATATGCTGAATTTTTAGTTTTCATTCAACATTTGGCAATTATTAATTTACAAATCCATATTATTCATTCAGGGGTGGGAAATGTTTAACCACCAGGTTTGATAAGGTCCTCAAAAGGTTCTCAACACCACAGATATATAGGCTCATGAGGTCTTTGTTAGCTACCTGCATATGTCTTCCTTATACTAATAGTTTTGTTTGCTTTATAAGTGATCCAAAATGATCTTGGTAGAAAAAATTCCCCATATTTTGTAATTGCATGTATATTTTATATACATTTTAAGTATATATTTTGATGCTTACTCATCTATTTTAATTTAAGAAAAATTTCCAATGTATTACAGGGAGAAATATGTCTATGATTGTAGTACAACAGACTTATTAGCAGCATAATAAACTTTATTTATATCTGACCAATTATGTTAAAACCTTGTTTGCTTTTTATGGAAATGAAACATCCTATCTTTTAGAATATGTAATAGATTAGAAATTAATAATTTCTGTTTTATAGAACTTTTACAATATACCACTGTTAGCTAATATGCCCTGAGATCAAATGACTTGTAAAGCATGAGCAAATTGGGACTTAAGTACAATGAAATCCATTTTCTTATATCTCCTGGAACTTATTTTGTCAAAATTCTTAGTGGATGTTGTTGATAAAAATATAACTATGATACCATTCTTATTTTTGTCTTTAAAAATGTTTTAATATCTTCCAAATAGTATTCTGTTGAGTCCAACTTAGTCTCTTTCAAATGTCCAGTCTGTGGACATTTGTACACCTATTATGAATTATTTGAAATATTTTTGGCACAAAGCAAAGGAAATTGTTCTTATTAATTGATTTCAATATTTGTAATGTTTGTCAATCATGACAGACAAATCTCCTGTTTTGGTTTTTTTCTTTTTGTTTTTGTTGTTGTTGCTGTTGTTTGTTTGCTTTTTGCCAAATATGACCATGGAACAGTCTTCTTATTCACTTAGGAATTTGCACTTGAAGTGCGTATATGTGTAAATAGGTGTACATGTCTGCCCCCTAAAGACTGACTTTTCTTTCTTGGCAAGGAGAATGAATTCTAAACTCCTGATTCACTTACTGAGTATGCTTTCCTTCTGAAATCCCAGAAGTCTGATCAACAAAGTGCCAAAAGACCGCTCTCCTTTTAGGGAGACCAGCAGCCTGGGTCTTTCTGCAGGGGGATTTGATGGATGTTAAGGAAAACCCCTACTGCTCAGATACTGACAAGCAGAAATTTAAGTAGAGTAGACCCTTTGTGATGGTGACTGCCATAATATTTGAGTAAATCATCATGCTCTATGGTTTTTCAATAAACACTTTATGGTTGATCTCAAGTGTAGCAAATTATGCTGGTTATTATTATGTATTATTATGATATTATTATGTATTATTATGTGCTAAAAGTAAAATTATAATATGGTGAGGAATATGAATGATGCTATTGCCCTGCCATCTGTCATTTAACTTTGTTTTTCAATACAAAAAGGGCATCCAATAATTTTAGATAAAGTAAAATAGGGCATGTGTGTTACCGTTGGATATAAAATTCAGAAGAAGTAAGACATTGTCAAGAGAACTTGGGATTGTCAAATGTCTGCCTAGATAGCATCTGGCAGAAAATTCTAATTAGAACAATGACTGTTTGATGACTCACATTTCCTCTGAAGACATCACCTAAAACCATGCCCGAGGCCATGACTTCATTCACTTCACGTTTTTCCAGAAATTATAATTTCTAATTTAGAAGTCCTTAATTTTATTTTATATTTTACCTAAAATACTTCTTCACAGGTCTTAATTTTCCTCCAACTTTCTACAAAACTTAATAATTTATATAAATACACACACATATGTGCATTTTCCTTGCTTTATTTTTATATCATTCCCATGTGAGTTGAAAATCTAATTAATAAATTACCAGAAAACCTCTCTCAATACTACTCATACTTCATTAAACTATTAAATTGACAATATTTACTATTATATATTGAGCTTATTCATAAAAAATGTCTTACATTTAAGAATTTCAGAAATTTTATTTAAATTAATTTATTACAATAAATAAATGTAAATTAAGTTCTTAACTTAGAAAGTATTCATTTATTGATTTAAATTATATGTTTCTTAAAATATATAATTTTTTTTCTGGATAGTAGCCTAGTGATAGAGTTTTTGCCTAACATATATGAAGCCTTGGATTTGATTCCTCAGTACCACATGCACAGAAAAAACTGGAACTGGGGCACTGGGTCAGGTGGTAGAAGCTAGACTTGAAAAAACTCAAGGATAGTACCTGAGTTCAAGCCCCAAGACTGGCAAAAATAAAAGTAAGATAAATTAAAAAATATATCAATTTTATATTCTAAAATTTGTATGTAAATTATATATAATCAAATAAGAAATATTTTTAAAAATTGTGAATGTTGATCTAAGGGTAGTGTTCAGCTGAGAATGCTTGCTTAGCATGTACAAGGTCTTTATTTGATCTTCAGAACCCTACAAAACAAAGTGAAATTGAGTAACTATTTGTTGCTATAAAACCTTACATGTGTGTTTTGGTAATTGTTGTATTTCCAGGGATCTAAGTAACTAGGTAAACTTAATACTTCTGTAGTAAAGGCCAGCCCTTAGATATTGTTTACGAATGACTAAATCAGTGAGTTCATTAATGAATGAGAATTCTCAAATATTAACTGTAAAGTAACTTAAAATCTACTCATTGATGATCATCTTATGAAATATGCTATCCATGTGATAGAATCTACTGTACATTAAGAGATTAATTATTTAGATTAAGTTCTTCCTATCCTTAATTTTTATCTCTCATTTTAAGCTAAGTCCAACAACACATTTTTAAACATAACATGCTGAATAATAATAAGAACAATTTTTATTCTTAGCTTGAATAGTGTGATTAAAAAAAAATCCAGACAAGACTTTTCTTTTTAAAAGAGCAATAACAACAACAACAACAACAAAAGACCATCAAATCTAAATTTTTACCAGTCTCTTAAAAGTTGAAATGAATTATTTTGAGATTCAGCAAAGTTCATTCCGGGACCTTTTATGATATCTATGCCTCCCTGGGGAGAGTTCAGGAAATGAGAGTGTTCAGAACAAGACCTCTCTTCCCTCCCTCTCAGCATCCTGAGGCTTTGGAAGGGCATCTGTCATTTGAGAACTTTCTGGAGCTCTTTGCCCACCAGCAACGTTCTTCCACTGCCTCCTTTAGTGTTTTTATATAAATGAAACTTTTTATGTTAACTTCATTTGTCTAGGCATAATAAAATTAAAACAAATAGATTTCACTCAAAACAACCCATCTGATAATTTTGTGAGAATCGACTTATCTGAATCAGCCAAACTGACAAAACTGGTATAGAAGCATAGATTTCAGGGAAAGACAAGATATTTTTTTCATAGAATAGAAGGAAAAAATATTAGCATTTTGAAGGATATATGAAAACAGAACATTGTGTGTGTGTGTGTGTGTGTGTGTGTGTGTGTGTGTGTGTGTATGTGTGTGTGTGTTTGTGCAGCTTGAAAAATGATTGAATATCCTTTACTTCTGTGGATATTAAATTGAACTATGCCAAGCTCTTAATATTTATTCTTCCAGGGAGCGGAAGGAAATAAAAAGATATATTTATGAAATTCAATCCTGCTTCCCTCTAATATTGTCTGAGGAAAAGTAAGAAGTTGTAGTAAACTAATTGTAATAAGTAAGAATATATCACATGAGTGGAAGATAATAATTCCTTTCTAGAAAGTGAAGTTCGAATTTGCAGATTTGGTTTTATTATCTAGTGGTGGCAGACTATTAGGTATTCATTAACCTCCATTCATATTTAGTCTTTTCTTAAATAAAATGCAGATATCGATAATTCCTTCAAGAGTTTTTATGGAATGAGTAAAAGCAATGGTATATGTGAAAATACGTTTCAGCCATAAAATTCTAAGATACTATGCAGATTTCTAGTTAATTCTGTCTTGCAAAAGGAAGATGAATGATGAGAAAAGCAAGGAAACTTTTTTGTTGTATAATAACTAACTGATTCCTGTCATAAAAATGAAAAAAGGAAAATAAAATATTATACTTGTTGCTTTACAAGACAGACGTCCCATGTGCATTACTAAGTGATGATATGTGCCAATAAAATTCCCAGGCTAGGCCATTCCTTTCCTATGAAAGCAAGTCACACCACTCCCAAGCTCAAGCAAACTGTCAGTACCATCTAAAAATATTCTGGCCTATTTTATGAATTAATGCTTCCCAAGCTGAAATTGCAGTGTTGTTTATAGACACATTCTCAGTGCTTTTCTACAAGCATAATTTTATGAATGCTGAATTTTGGTATAAAACAAAAAAAAACCTTTGGAAATATTCGTTCTTGTTTTTCCTTGGAACTGTGAGAGATGACTTCTGGCTGCTGAAGGAGGAACAGGATGTCTTTCTTGGGCTCTAGTTGTATTTGGCCTGACCAGCTGAAGGACAGACAGTGCTTTTAGATGCCAATATTTAGTTAAGAGCTAACAGCAGAAAAATTGCTACTTGGGTAAATCCAGTGATTGTTTTCTTGTAGACAAGTGCAAAAACTAACCTCCCCCCCAAGTTAAATCATCTATTTTTGCTTTATTGTTGTGAATCATTTTCTAGAAATCTACATCATTGTGTAATATATTTTTACAATCATAACTTTAAGCATCACTACTGGATTAGATATTCAACTCTTTTGTGTCAACTTAAGTGTAAACCATTGCAAGAATGTGACTAAGGCATTGCATACAGAAGCAGACTATAGAAGATACTAAGGCAGCTATAATTCATCTTCAGATTTGTGTCTTCATGGTGAAATAAATGTCATGCTTGATATCTGGAGACTATCAATGACATCACTTACTTAGAAAAATACATATCAATTTTCAACAGAAAACATATATTCATTGCACAGAACGAATTCTCTTGTCTATTTTCCTGAACTTATTAACCCAATTTGAGTGAAGTAATATTATAGCAAGCTAAGCTACTATTTGTATCTTCTAAAGTATTTAAAATAATAGATCATTATTCTAGTGACTGATAATTATACCTTAACCTTGGAAAATTCTTCCTGTGCAAATGTTAAATCCACAAACTGCTTTTTCATACTATGTGAAAATCTTCTACTAGGCATTACTAAGAATTGTAAGAAAAATTGTAAAACTGTTGAAATTTGAGCTTAATCAAACTTAATTATTTCTTATTGAAGAATATATGCAACCTTTGCTATTTTAATCAGTACCATGTACCTTTCAAAGGATTCTATAACTTCACACAATTATCTGAACACTGTATTACATATCGATTCCAAAACATACTGATTTTGAAAGAGGGAACATAAAAAAATAAAAATTGTAAATCCTGTGCTGAAAAAATTGACTAGAAATGCTTATCTTGGTAATTAACTATAATAATCAACTGATAGGCTCAAAATCTATTCTGAATAGAATTCCAGTTAATCAAGTAATAAACACAAGAGTTGGCAAAAAGAATTGCATCAAAGTAAAGTTTCTGCACATCAAAGGAAATCACAGACATAAAGGTAAATCCATGAAGTAGAAGAAAATATGGTTGCCTATTCAACAGATTAACATCAAAGAGCTCAAAAAATAAAATAGTAAAAAATATATTGCAATTAATAAATTGGCTAAAATATAGAATTTACAGTACTCAGAAGTGAAAGGGCCAATAAGTATATGACAAAACATTTAACATCCTTAAGCATGATGGAAATGTGAATCAAACAACATAGATTCTTATCTCACCCCATTGAAAATGGCAATTAATCAGGAATACAAACCAAACTCAAATAATTGTGAGGATACAGGAAAAAAGGGATCTCAAACACTGTCGGTGGGATTGTACACTAGTACAATCATTACGGATCCACTATAGACAATCACTAATGAGCTAAACATTTGGTTATGTATGATATTAGGGTACTACTCTTGTTCATCCATCTTAAAAAAGTGTACATCATCATGAAAGAGAGGAACCTGTACATTTATGTTTGTCAAGACACTGCTTATACCAGTAGCCAAGCTGCAGCATTAGACTACATGTCCAACAACAGACTAATTAATAAAAGAGATGTAGTATTTGGAAGTTAAGCTGTGGCTCAAGGGATAAAGCTCTAACCTTAAAAAAAGAATTCAGGATGACACCAGGCCCTGAAGTCCTGTCCCAGGGCTGGGATACAGCCCTCCACAAAAGATATAGTAAATATACATTGTGAAAAATCATTTAATCATAAAAATGAATGCAATTCCATTTGTAAAAAAATGGATAGAACTGGATAACAAAATTATCTATTTTTCGTTCATATGTAGGGGCTAAATACAAAACCATGACAACAATAATCATAGATATAAAATAGTATAGGAAGAAGTAAATATGACAGTACTGGAACTGAGGATGAGTCAAGTATGGAATGTGTGTGTGTGTGTGTGTGTGTGTGTGTGTGTGTGTGCATTATGACATATTAATGAGACCCTTCAAAAACCTGAAATTGTGGAAGCAGTAGGAAAGTTAAGGAATTAATGGCATTTAATGAGTTCAAAGTACACTGTGCACATATGAGGACTTACAATAGGGAGACCCCATTGTACTATTACTGTATGCTAAGAAAAATAGTTAAAATTAAAATAAGTTATAAAATCTTGTGTATTATGCACCACTAAAAGAGTTACCAAATAAAGAGTTACTCATTAAAGACTTACTAAATTAAAAGAGTTACTGAATTTGTTCTTGATCAGCACTGGGGTTTTGAACTCAGTGATACTCATTTGCTAAGCTAGCATTCTACCATTTGAGCCATGTCTTTAGTCCTGTATTTGCTGGTTATTTTGGCCATAGGTCCAGTAGAATTTTCTGCCTACACAGCTTTCAAATCACCATCTTTTAAATATCACTTCCCACGTAACTAGGATCATAAGCATAGGCCACCAGCAACTGATTTCAAATATTTATTTGAAAGTGGAAATAGACCATTAATTAATCTCTGAGTTTATGGGATATACAAGAAGCTCAAAGAGGAGTTTGAGAAATAAATGAAAGAAAAAGATGTGAGAAGGTAAGAGCAAAGGAACATAGAAAGAAAAATAGAAAAATAGTTTGAAGGGAAGAAAGGAAGTACAGCAAAAAAAGAGACGGGCGAAGAGAAGGATGAGGAAAAGAAGGGAAATAATTGTTTACATTATGCATTTCTGAGAATGTATTATGTAACATTAGCTGGGAAATAATAGCTATGAACAAATATCAGAAACAATACAGAGTCAATGTGCTATTTCTTCAATTGTGGACAGCATTCCCTTAATGTCAATAAGCACATTGAAATGAGAGACAAATGTCATCCAACCAAAGTCAATGTCTGACTCTTCTCTCTAACACTGGACTTAGCACACATGCTTTCTATCAATATTTTAGGTGAACGATGTTCCTGAGGCACTTAAATTATCACATGCTCTTTGAAATAACAGAGTAAGACTGAATTATCTCATTTTATTTCATGTAGTCTATTTTAGTTTCATCTACTTCTCTGGAATTTAATATGAGTACTTTATATATGTTCTAATTTTTTGTGCCTCTCCAAATTAATGTGTTGAAATTGGCTGCCTTATGAGTTAGTATTCAGGCGTAGGCTTTTGGGAGATGACAAGGCCAGCAGTGATTAGGACAGGAAGCTTGTACCCCAGGAATAAGATTTGTAACCTTACCAGAGAACCAGGAGAGATGGGCTTCCCTCTGTGAGGTTTGAGGATGCATGAAAAGCATGCCATCTTTGAAACAGAGAGCAAAACTTTAGCAGACAGTAAATCTACTGCTTCCTTAACCTTGGCTTCCTGACCTCTGGAACCATAAAACATTAATTTCTGTTTTGTTTTTTTTTTAAATTACTCAGTCTAAGGTATTTTGCTATAACCACAGTACCTGAGACCCTATTAACTAAATTATTTGATAATAAACATCATCTACAAGCCTTAAATCTCTGATTAAACTCAAGGCAGATTTACATTGTATCAGATTTCATTTATTTTTAAAGAATCCATATCTCTCCATATCTGCTTGCTCTTAATGCCGTGAAAATTAACCTAAGGTCTGGATAAAATTAATGAGTAATGCAGCTCTGACATATTCTCTGTTAAAATGTTTCCTTACTATACAATGTGGCAAAAAATAGTGTTCTGAACTTAATTATCATTTCCAAGTATGTAAAACAATATAATCCAATAGTTAATATAAAGTTAACATCATTAAAAGTTTTTAATTTCATTTTAATCTACTCAGTTGTACATAAAATTAAAATTTCAAATTTGGCTATGTTATTTCATATTTTTCTTCTTAACTAGAGTTTTCATATAGAAGTAAAATACTAATGAAATAGGTCAATTTAATGAACTTGAAAGAGGCAACTTTATGCCTTTTGTGTAAAGCCAAAAGTAATTAATATATCTATATGTACATATAGATATGGATATAGATATGCTCGTGGATATTTTATTGATTAAAACTCCTATTACAGATAAATGTACCCAGAAATTAAGATTCATATATTCATTATAATAGCAGAAATTATTTGTGTTTGTGTGTGTCATTCTGAATAGACTGAAATTCATAATCTATTTATATAGGTATTACTCTGTAGTATAAAAATAGTTTTCTCTTTCCCAAAAGATGTCTGAATAAATGTATTGATAAAATTCTCAGTGTGTTAGTATATATATTTTATGAAAAATAGAATTACGTATACTTTAAATTGTTTCAGAATTAAAAATGAAAATTTATGATGTTGAGGCAAGTGCTGTACTACTTGAGACATACCTCCTCTTCCAGCTTTTTGCTGGATGATTTAAGGCAAGTGTCTTATGAATTTGTCTGCTTAGCTTACCTTCAAGCTTGAATCCTTCAATCCCGATCTTCTTAGCAGCCAAGGTTACATGCAGAAACCACTTCATCTGGCCCTCCATCCTTTTGATGCTGGGTTTTCCTTAATTACCCTCTTGAACTCAAAAACACTTTCCACAGATTCCATTTCCCACAATCAACAGTTTAGGGGATGAGATTTTTTGCATGCAAATGATATACACCATCATAGCAATTCATGTCATGAGAGAGTTCCAGCATGGGGTCCTATGCTCAAAGCAAAGTGGTAAAATAAAAATAGCAATGATGATGACAGGTCAAATCCTCACAGAGTTCATTATTTTCATTTATTTTTGGTGGGTTGTTGTTGTTACATTTGTAATGTGAGACAACTAAAAGAAAAAAATTGTTTACATCAACCAGAACCTAAATCTTCCATCCAAAAGGAAATTCCCATTGATTCTCACTCAGTATTGTGAATCCAGCTACATTATTCTCCCTAAAAGGATATAAGTCAGGTATTACAGATGTGTGCTTATAGCAGGTTTTGATTGGCAATGATTACACAGCTTCTGAGGGTCTAACTTCCACAATAGCATGGCATTTCCCACCATGGTGCTCAATGGTTCCTTAAACACCTGCTTCACGTCAACTTATATAAATTCCTTTCATTTTACTTACATTGCCAAGAGTTCCCTCCTATTGCTCCCCTCTCCATAGGGGTGGGGATACTGCTGGAACACGTTATACTGTGGAAATTACATCTAAAATGCACACTGACAATTGCTATTATTAATGCAATGGATCACAAAGCCCTTATGTCTGGAGAAATAGGGCTGGAGTGTTGTTAAATAGATCCAGATCCTCTCCAGCTAACACGGGGATGATAGTCTGGTGAAAAGCTTAATGACAGAGGAAATTTTGAATTTTGCATCACTTTTAGCACGGGTTAGATAACAGCAATAGTACTGTTCAGCCTATAACATATTCATTTACTCCATTTGGCCACCAACCACTAAGAGTTTTGAGCCTTGTGGGAAAGGTTTCATTGGCATCACTTATTGCCAGTTAAGAACACCCCTTCTGAACATAGGCTGCCAAAGTAAGTGGCATCCTGCAGAGCGAAGGATGAGGCATAGACTGCAGTGAGCCTGAACTGCTTGCACTTCCCAACGGTGACACCAGACATCAATCTTTCCTCGAGACAGCTGAGAACTCATGAACATAAGAACTCTCAAAAAAGAACAAACGAAGCATTATCCAACTCCTCCAAAATGCACAAAAAATATTTTCCTCAAGGATGAATAGGCACTAGAAATACATACATTGCTACATTGTTGGCATAAATGAACAAGCAAAGAGAAATCTTTTTTATAGACATAATTCGGGTATTTATGAGGTTTAAATAATCTGTACTATAGCCTTTGGAAATCATTTAATTGCTTCACAATGTATGTATGTATTTCACAGTTTACATGTGTGTATCAGCTGGCCACAGAAGAATGCTAATTTGGTCACAGATAATCTGTTTCACATGCTGCATAGCATCAATCACACATGACATCATTATAGAAAATCATGTTATACAACTCAACTCTCTCATCCAGTAGAACGTTTATCTTTTCTCATGATGGACGTTTTATACAAGCTGATCACATGGAGCAAGGAAAGTGTTAAAAAGAAGGTATCTAAATTATTAAGTTACTTTGTCCTGTTAACTATGATTTGTGGATGCCCATATTCTCAATGTACTGCAAGGCTAATAGTTCAAAGCTACTCAAAGCATAAAATTGGTTTTACAGCATTAGATATAGAGCTTACATTTTGATATTTCTTATTTCTTGATCTTTTGTATAAAACCAAATTTTATGGTCGTTATCTGCACTACCATCTTTAAAATAAGTTCTAGTACCACCAAATTTATAAATTATTTCAAAACGTTTTTGAATTATATGTTAATGTCAATTTTATGCCTAAGGAAATGTTCATGTTCAGTAGCATATTTATTTTTGTGAGTGAGTGAGTTTGTGTGTCTGTGTTTGTATGTTACAGAATAATAGTAAGTATATTTCATAGTCAAAGATAGGATTATCAGAGACCATCATAGGCTTACTCATTTTCAATTTCATATATGTACTTTCAGTTTGCTTCTTGGAGAGTCTCAGTATGTGGCCATGGCTGTAATTGAACTCCTAGCTTACCTGAGTGCAAATGAATGTGGTTCACTTTTTCAAATTTTAAGAGATAGTGGGATTTTAGTGCAGGAGACCTCATGTAGATCACTATGTTTGACTTTTTATTTATTCTCTATTTGGCAATTTTATTGCATATCCAAGTTTGTATAATTTAAGACCTTATATTTGTTGTTTATATGTGTAACATTTAAAAATACATAATCGATAGTGTTCTATATGACATTCATATCTTGCAAACATCAAATGTACACCGAAGCAATAAAAGTTATATGCAAATAAGGAATTACTCTGTTTATCATAATTTTAGTTAAACGAAGTTTGTCTTTAGGAGGTTGATGAGAGAGCAGGACAAATTTAGGGTAATTACACAGGTGAAACAGAAAACCAGAAGCAAGAGTGTTACCAAATCCAATGGAAAGCTTTTCCAAACTCAATCAGAGATTGATGTTGTAGAAGACTGAGGTAGAATAGTAGCTAAAGAGAATGCTTTTGTCTTTAGTATAAAAAAATCAATAACAATTCTGGACAGATTTGAGTGCCATTCACTATGACCTTAAGAATGAATAGGTACTTAGGAAGTAAATAATCTATCCCTTTCAGACATTTGAGAAAAAAATCATGTGTCTATTTTATTTCAGCTATTTTAAGTAAGTCAGACACAGTGAGATATAGATTGCATGCTTTCCCTCATTTGTGGTTGTTAGAAAGTGTCTATAATTCTACAAGTAAACACACTGAGTGGTAAGGAAGTGGTTACAAACAAATTAACTCAAGTGTAATTGACTCTGTGGAGAGTACAAATAGTGTAGTACTTTTAAAAGTCTAAGTCAGGAGCAAAGAGTTGGCCCTAATGGTAAGAGTGCTTGCCTAGCATGCATGAACACCCAGGTTCTATTCCTTGGAACATATTAAAAAAAAAAAAAGCTCAAGTGGTAGAGCACTAGCCTTGAGAAAGTTCAAGGACAGTGCTCAGGCCCTGAGTTCAAGGCCCAGAACTGGCAAAAAAAAAAAAGTCTAACTCAAAGACCAACAAAATAAGTACCAGAAAATGAGTCTTGCAAGAGAGGAAGGTGGGACCCAGGGAAGAGGAGTAAAAGAATGAAGGAGGAGGAGGACAGAATGAGGAAAAGAATCAATTGTATATATCACATAATTGAATGATAAAAGGGAAGGGATGGCTATATAAAGGAAGGAGTAGATATAAGGTAAGAGGTGGGTAACAGGAAAGAGAAAATGTTGAGGTGGTGACAGAGCTCAAGATGTATTGTATACTTAAGCTGCTTAAATTGCAAAACTTCAATACAAAATCTAAAATTAAGACATGGGTTGGGAGTAGTGGATGAGAATGATGGAAGCGGTGGCATGGTTCCAGATGCACTGTATGCATAAACTGGGGAATGGCAACTCTTTTGTACAACTACTTAGAGGTAAAAAATACATTTCAATGATCCAAAGGTACAAAGATAGTAAATCTACAGCCAGGATATATTTATTAGAGAGTCCATATAGTATGTATGCTATATATTATGTTAACTAATATGATACATAATACAAAATATAATCTATAATCCATATTATCTCTCAAGATATGTATATGTATATAAAGACCATCTTACACTGTTGGCAGAATAGAGTCCATGGGGTTTGGGCCATTTGGCCTATGGTGCCACTTAAAGACCATTGAACTAGAGTTTGAATGCTGTGAGAGCAGAATATCAAACACATCTGCATCTCACTGAATACAAGTCAAATATATTGGTGGCACTAAGGTCTCCCTTAAGAGTGGACTAATGAGACCTTGAGAGTTGGTAAGTGTGACACGAGTTTAATAATTGCATTACAGGAATATGTCATAATATAAAGGAATATGTCTTAATAGAAAGCAATGAATACTAAAGAAAAATCGACTCTGTTGCAATGAGTGAAAGGTTGCAAGATAGATGGTGGAAAACAGAAGGTTAGTACTTTTCAAAGTCTTACACACACACACACACACACACACACACACACACACACGAAGGTAGATGGATCCATTTGAATTAAGACATTCATTCATATACAACTCCAAAACTTTCGCTTGACAGATTATTCCTTGCAAATTCTGTAATACCAAAGGTTTCTAACTCCAAAGCCAGACTTATTTTCACACAGGTACTGAAAATCGGTTTCCAAACACAATGTATATTAAAAACAATAGAATGTCCTTATTAGAGGCAAAGAATTCCTGGTATTTTTATTTAAAGTGCTGTTGTCAAGGCTAAAGGGGACACATTTTGCAGGCTCATTAGGAAGAGAATTTGGAGGCTGTAGTGACTTTCTACTGTGATATTTTAGGTGTTTTCCTACTTTCCTGACAATCTCTGATTGTTTTGCTTTCCTGGTCATTTCCTCTGGCTGCCCTTCTTTCAAGTATTATAGATTATTTATTTATTTTGGGGTCAGGGGACTTAAAGAGACAATTTATATAAATTCTTGTTCCAAATGTAATATAGAGGAAGTTCATTGTGTCTCACCTCAGGCAAGTGTTCTGCACAGAGGTATTGCAGAAGTGCTTGCCAACCCTAGCTTGGTCTGGTGACATAGAGCAGTGCTTCTCTCATGATTTCTGAGTCTGATTGTGCTAGTCAGGTTATTATGAAGGTCAAATATATGCCATTAAACACTCTGGAAAATGTCTTGCTTCTCACCTATGTAATACTTGTGGGTTCCTTTGAATCTGCTTGGATTGTGAATGTGACAAAGTTCTGAATTCTCTGACAACTTTTATTTCAAGTTATTTGTAAGTCAATCATGCTAACTTTTGCTTAGAATTATTTGCTACACAGAAGGTAATTTTCATTTATTTTTGTCATGATTGAATGATATGACACACTCTGTTAATGAAATATTTCTCTTTCCTGGCCTATCATATAATGGAAAAATATTTATAGCATTCTGGAATATTTTAGGTTTTATAATACTCTTTGGTGTCATCACCCCCTACCAAAATATTCTTTCCAGACTTAAGCCCCAGTGTTAAGTCAGCATAAATTTGAACACCAAATATTTGAAAAATAACTTGGTTTGGCTAATATCATAGAATTACTAGAAGTTGAGAATATAAATAGAGAATGATAGTGGTAAGAGAAAGAAGACTGTCCACTGAAATCAGACTGTAACAATCAGCTTTAGTAATCCATGTAGTAGACTGGACAATAACAGATAATATTATGATTTTCATACAGTTTCTATTTTGTTTATAAATGAAGCTGTTAGCCAATATAATGTATTTATAATTACTAAAGCTGGAAATATGAATCTGTGGTTTAGAGCTTCAATTTACCAATATTAATATATACAAAAGTATATACCTGGATACAAAGCTAACTAGTATATATGAAAATTATATTGTGGCTTTTCTTGGTCTCATTACCATTTTTGAGTAAGTGCAACTCATCCTTTTCTCTCTGTAAGTATATCTTTATTCTTCCCTTATTCTAGATTCAGAATCACCTATGTAAGCAATTTCTTCCTATGAATTAATGTAATTTAAAAAAATCTTGGTGGTGATGATGTAGCATGCTTATCTAGTGTATGCAAGGTCATGGGTTAGATCCCTAACACACACACACACACACACACACACACACACATTTGTACACACAGATACATATACACCACATACACAATCACATCTTTGTAAACTTAGATAGATTAGATAATTATGATGTTTAATAGTATTGTAAAGAGAATTGCTTTTAGCCTTCCCATTCAAGAAGTCAAGAACACTTGCTTTTTGTCTCTGCCTCTGTATCTCTGTGTCGCTCTTTCCACCTACTTGATATAATAAAAGGAAAATATGCAACTCAAGATACAGGTGCTTTAACATTTTCTGTATTTAGACCAAGGCACTAAACTGGAAGATGTTAGATACAAAGAATAAAGTGTGGGAAGAGAAGGAAGTAAGAGATTATAGAATCCCATTTTAATCATTTATATATTACTATAACAGAGTGATTGATCTAGGCTGACTTTATGAAGATACAAATTAGATTTGGCTAGCAGTTATAAAGTTCAGGTATTACGGGCATGGTTCTGGCTTTGGCTCCGCTCTGGAGAGCACCCTCTGGCTGCATTACTTCATGGCAGGTGATAATGTATCAGGCAGTAATTGTATCAGGAAACAATGATAGGTGGGCTCACTCCCAGGCTTTTACAACAAACTTCTAATAACAGCCACCGTCAGTGATTAGAGGAACAGCTTAGTGCTTCTGATGGATTCACTGTCATCACTTGTTACCTTTTCTAGAGAAATAATGCGTATATGCCCAAACACCTAGATTAAAAATTCCTCTTTTATTCCAATTAGCTGTGTATTTTTAGGAAGACTTAGAAATTTCTGTTTTGATATTAAGTAGGGCAAGGACAAATCAGAAAAAAGAAGCAACGATCCCCAGAAGCATCAATCCCCAGCTTTGAACAATTCATAATGTTATAATTTTATTGTTGTAACTCTATTTGTGCTATAAAAAATAGACAAAATTGTGATCAGTAACCCACACTGATAGTTCATCTAATGATTAGAAATTAGAGGTGCCTTGAGAATATATTTATCATTCTTCATAACTGTGTTTGCTACTTAGATTTTTGTTTCATGGCTTAAATCAATCATTTCATTTGTTTAGGGAGATGAATTTCATTAAGTGATTTATACACTATGCTTAATTATTAAAAGGAGATGGAACTTTAAAACTCAGTTAATGCTAATATTTTCCCATGCAAAATACAATGTTTTCATTTTAATATAAAAAGCGTAGTATATTAAAGGGTTGGATTTCTTGTTAAAAGCATTACTATCCCAAGCACAGTGGCACATACTTGTAATCACTATTCAGTAGAAATAGACAGGACAATCATGGTCCAAGAACTTCCTGAGCAGAAATGCATGAATCTATCTAAAAATTAAAGTAAAAAGATATCAGGGTATGGCTCAAAAATGCACATCCCTTAAAAGGAACAATTTGATTAAAAAAGCTAAGTGAATGCATAGCTTAAAGTTCAGCAATCTTCCCCTTATGTATTTAGCCAAGTAAATTAAAACTTCTGTTCAGAGAAAACCTCAGTGTTGATGTTGATTTTCAGAAATGAGCACCAATTCAAATACTCATCAATACGTCAAGGCAAACCAGAACAATGCTACATAGATACAAATGGGTGCTATTAAACAATAAAAGTGGAAGAATCTCTAAATATCATGCCAACTTAAAAACCAAATGGATACTGCATGTTTAAAATCTTTCTGTTTCCATTTTTATAACCATCTCTAAAAGACAAACTTTCAAAGATAAACATAAATCAGTGGATGCTCTGGATTGAGAGTGATAGGGTTTGGTGTAAAGATTATCTTGTGCTTTACAGTAAATTTTTATAATTTTTATTGTGATTAATAGAAGGGATACATTATATTCACCAGATAGAAGGTGCATAACTTCACAAACATTGATACCCTTTCCTTGACATGGTCCCCATTTCCCTCCCACCCTCTTGATTTCCCCCTTCCCTATCCAATTTCAAATAACCAATTAAGTACATATAAAATATATCAGATAACAAGGTGAAAAATTGTAACAATATGAGATAACCAAGGGTTGGCAAAAGAGATGAGCGATAAAATAGTACATTCAGGACCACAGTCACTCATTATATGGCTTTTGTTTCCTTAACCTGGAGGTCCTTACACTTATGGTCGTACGATTTAGCCTAATGTCTCTAGATTTTAGAATAAAAGAAGAGGCATTCAGAATCTGCTCATTTCTGTGAATACTGTAAACTAAAATCATTCTTCGACAGAATAAACAACCAGGAAAAGGGTACTTGAAAGATGTGGGATTGGTTTCAAGGGGAGAGGAGTAGACAAATGAAGAGAAGAAGATGGAAGGAGTACTATCAAAATTCAATGTATATCCTATAAATTGAAGAAAAGTGAGGCAAAGAGAAGAGTGAGAGGGATAGATAAGAATATCTGAAGAGATGACATTGTTCAAGATGCACTGTACTCATACACTGCATTTTTCAATGGCAAATACTATATTCAATTACTTAAAGAAAATAAAATTATTTCTTTTTAAAAATCAAGATATGGCTTAAATGAATTCTTTTCTTTTATGGCTTTTCATGAGTAAACCTGTTTACAGGTTGCGGTACTCTCTAAAGGTTCAACTTTGGGAGCTAGGAGTAAGACTTTGCTTACAATTCCACTTTCTTGATTGCTGGGAGTATTCAATTATGCTTGGCAGTTAGTCCCTTGCTGGTTGGTTGGTCAGATTCTTCAAAGGTCATTTTATATCACAGCAGCTGGCTTTCTTCAGACAGCTTGTGACATTATAAAAGAGAACAATGCTGATTGCAATAGAGCAAAACCTAGATAAATAAGGCCATACAGTATGATGCTAAATGAAAGGACCTCTAGGATATAAAAACAAAAGCCATATAAAGAATGATTGTTGTCCTTAATGTACTATGTTATCTCTCATCTCTTTTGCTGTCCCTTGGTTATCTCATATTGTTACAGTATCTCACTTTGTTATCTGATATATTGGATATATGTGTATTTGGTTATTTGAAATTGGATAGGGAAGGGGGAAAAACAAGATAGGGGTGGGGTGGGGGGAGGGAAATGGGGACCAAGACATGAGAAAGGGTATCAATGTATGTGAAGTAATGTACTTTCTATCTGGTGAATATAATGTAACCCTTCTATTAATTACAATAAAAATATATTTAAAAAAACCAAAAAACTTTAAACAACAACAAAAAAAGAGAACAATGCCTAAGCATGAACTACTGTCTGGTTATAACCTAATTATCAGCAGCAACATACCATTATTTGCCCATGTTACCTTGAAAGGAGTCACTAATTACTACTGGAAGTGGGGATGGACTAAAAAGACATAACTATGACACTCATTTGTGGGGTCATCCCTCATCACTAAATACCACTGGGGGTACGGGTGGATGAAAAGAGGCAATGAGTATCTGCAGATGTGAATTAGCTGTAGGGCGATCACTCCAACTCGTAGTGCTCCACACTTCTGTAGTCCCCAAAGATGCATACTCACTATCGCCACATCCAAGTCCATAATCTCGTGGCTTCTGTCAGGATGCACCTTATATTTTCCTCACCTCAACCACAAAGGAAGGTGGGAAGTTGAATTGATATAACTAATCATAGTATGTGCTGATTACATAGCTGTATGTGTTCAAACTTAAAGAACTGAACATGAAATGAGTGGGTTTTGTCTGATTTGTTCTTTTAGTTACAAAATTGAAAAGGCTATCCAATTCAAGAAAATTTCGCATTCAAACTTTGCATTAAATTTTGGTTGAGTGAACAAAATTATTGAGTAGTTATGAAAATACATTTATACAGAACTATAATTTGTACTGGAAAGCCACACAATTGTCTTCAGTTGTCACAGAAGCGCTGAAATAACACACCACAGGCTGATGAAGCAAACACTATGTTCATAGGGAAGCAAAAGTACTAATATTGAGCAAAACATGTAATTAAACGTCTTTCATAGAAAGTTTATTCCAAATAGCATCTTTTTTGCATTTAATATATGTTTGCATTCCCTATTGCAGACAATTCATATAGTCAAATAATTATTAGTGAAGATGAAAATATCAGTGCATTTTTAACTTTTTCTCATCTCCTTCACAAAAGAGCTATTGGGATAGTTTTTGTTAAGAGCATTTCTATAATGATTTTTAAGAATACTTTACATCTATTAATTAAATTGGAAAACATGTGAGGGGGTAAAAGCTCTAGATTTCCAACTTGCTTCTTCCATTCCTGAAAAGGCACCAGAGGTAGAGCAGTGAAGCCCCTGTGGCTGGACCTTGTTTGTTCAGCTGTGCCTCATTCAGGGAAGTTTTGTGTTACACACAGTTTGCGATAGGAAGTAAATGCTTTCAAAACAACTAAAGAGACAGGTCTTTAACCTCCACCTTTGCAAATTCTTTGTTCCACTATTAGCTTCTGTGGCTGTCCTAAGGAAGTAGCTCCAATACATATTTCCCTCTAATTTCATCTCATCCGATTAGCTCATGAAATTCTGAACTCATTATAATGCATTATAATAAGTTATATAAAAACGTATGTGGTCCTATAAATTAGGAGGTTAATGAAATTCTTACATCTTAAAAGGTTTCTGTACAACATCTGAAGGTTTAAAGAACCATACAAGTCTTCTTATATCTAGTAAATTATTGTGAAGGCTAATAATCCAGAGATCGGGGTTCTAAACTAAGTTATTCCAAAGATTCTTCCTAGGTAAATTTAGAGATCATTATAAATAAATTATTCTTCAGTCATGTAAAAGTATTTTCTTTTATTTCTGGACATAAATGCAGTACCATTAATAGAAATGATTAAAACACGAATCAATTTATCAGATGGTGGTTAGTAAAATTACTTTTCCCATTTGCTAAAGATGCTCATGGAGATGATATCTGACAGGATGGATGAGCCCTTCAGAAGCCTGCTCATTACCTCATCCTTCTTGTATATGAGCTGTTGTCCTTTTTACTGTAATACTTTTCACTTGGCATATTTTGCTTTATTGCTATCACTTGATAAACCAAGCACCAATAAGTCCACCTGGATATAATTCATATTTATATACATCAATATATTTCTTATAAAACATAAGAAAATATACCCTTAACAAGTAATTTTGCCATATACATGTAAATTGTTAATGTCTACCCTAAAGACCAGTAACCTACTATTTCCATTTCTAGACCCACTATACAATTTTCAAGCATCCAAGCTTAATGGATATAATGTCTAAACTATACTATGAGGATAAAAATGATAATATCAAATGGCTAAGTAATTCTCCTGAATTTGATACAAAATCATTGGTACTAAGTACATACAAATGTTGTAAGTAAATACAATATTGTAGGTAGCATAATGACCTATGATTATGTTAGGAAATTTTACAAAAGGAAAAAAATGGCCAGAAAAACAAAAATGAATCATCTTTTGCTGTCCCTCTGAATTTACTAGTTATTATAGAGGTATCGTGGTAGGAAAATTAAACCTTTTTGGGTGTACAAATCACATGGGAATCTGTGGGCAGTCTGGGTCAAGCTTGATGATTGAAAACATTTATTTCCTTCTTTGTGATAAGGGCAAGTAGCAATTGTGTTGAATTATTTTAGAAATGGCATAGAACCTTAAACAAGCATACTATTTGCTTAAAAATTTAAATGAAATACCAAAACCTAGGGCCAAATGTTCCATTGTTTTCTTCTTATTCTAACAGTTTTTAAGACTTCTCAAAAAGCCATCAGGAAGCAATATTATGTAATGTTTCATTCCAAAATATGTCTACCAATATCTCCCATTGGAGAATTCTTCTTTAATTACAAATATGTTATCACATACTGAAAAATCATCACCACCCAATCACTATAGTGTTGCGACATTATTGGTTTGCTTTTATGATCTGTCAGATTGACCATGTTAGGGAAGTATAAATTTTAGAAGTTATTTAATTTTGCTGGTGGCATTTAATTATGTCACACATACACTACACATAGTTTTTGGCTATGCTTCAACTTTTTATTTATTTATAATTTATATACAGTCTGGTTCCCAAAATGATTTGAAGTGTCTTTTAAAAAAATTACAAACATATTAGCAAGCTTTTGCAGAGATGTTCCAGATTTCTAATCCTCACTCAGTGGCACAATCATCATATCTGAACATTGAAGGTTCTTTATTCTTCCTCTTTGGACTCATTTCAAATTTTTTGTTCTACAGAGGTTAATGTTATTTGGGCTGCACATCAAACCCACCACAGTTCTGAAGAGTATAACCTTTCTACAGCACTGAGACAATCTGTCTTCCAGAATTACACTTCCTGGGTAAGTCTTATGAAATAGAATAAATGTGATATTATAAATTTTTAGGTTTCAACTCTTTCTATTTCAGTCTCTAGTCAATAGCTGGAGGTGTTCACTAAAATGTTTTTGTACCTCTTTTGTAAGGATAAACATGGAAATGTTTCTTTCCTTTCTGTAAGTATATATATATATATATATGTACACATATATATGAAGCAAACAATTCTTTTGAATAATAGTTTTATACCTCCCTAAAATTTGCCTAAAGGATAAAGTGATAGATTTCTCTTTTAAGTTTAATCTGAAATGAGTCAAGTCTCATATAGACAAATTATCTGAACCCAAACACATGCAGCACTTTCACTAGAACTTTTCATAAGTCAATTTAAAAAAATGGATGCCATTTTCAAGGTCAAGTGAAATCTTGAATGGCTTGCTTTTAAATATTTTTTCTGAAAAATAACTTTATATACTTATAGGATACAATGTGATGCACAATTTGCTACACATTTGCATGTAAAGGATCGAATCAAATTAGCATAATAGCTATTACGACTAAGATTTATCATTTCTTTGGGACAAAACATTTTAAACCTCATAAATATTTATGAAACTTACAATATACTGTATAATAGAGCAATGTAAATAATGTTTTTTTTTCCTCTCCCAACATCACCCTTTCCCCACCACCACAATGACTTCCTATTACACAACTCTGGTAACAACTTCACTCTAATTTCCATAAATTCAAATGTTTAGCTGTAGCATGTACTGAGAATCATGCCATGCTCATGTCTCTCTTCCTGGCTTATTTTACTTAGCACAATATCCCTTAGGTTCCTTAACTCTGGAACACAGGAAGAAATTTCCTTTTTTTAAAGCGTGAGCAGTATTACACGAGTATAGAGGTTCCATTTTCAAGATCCACAATCTATTCTGGGCACAGTGATTGTTTCTATATCTTAATAACTGTGAATAATTCTGCTCATGAGAATGTGGACATCTGTTTGGAATACTTTTCAAGGTAATAGGATTGCTGGTCTGTTTTTAGTTTAGTTTTTGTTGCTTTGTTCTTGTTGGCTTTATTTTGTTTGTTTGTTTAGAAACTTCCATACTATTTTCTGAAATAACTGTACCATAATACCTCCAACAGGTCAGAACGTTTTCTGTTCTATACAATATCATCAGAATTCATTATCTTTCAGCTTTGATAATAGCCTATTTAACAAGTATAAAGTGATTTCTTATTGGGATTTTAATTCCTGTTTCTCAGATGGTTCCAAATATCGAACTTTTTAAAATACTTTATCCATCTGTGTTTCTTCTTTAATAAATATATATTCTTTTGCCCATTTTAATAGGCTTCTTTGCTTTCATGTTATTCAGTAGTGTGTTCTTTTTATTTTTTATATTAGCCAATGCATGATTTCTGTTTTTGGATTTTTTTTTTAAATCTGGATATGGTTTTAAAACTCTGTTTCCTGTGTTGTTCCAACCCTTTTTATTTTGATTAAATCTCCTTTGTTCATTTTTGCTTTCGTTACCTATACTTTTGGATCTTCTCTGCCACTCCAATGTCATGAATCTTTATATCTTTTTTCTTTTAAATTTTAAAATTTTTATGGAAATGGTGAAGTGCAGCAAGGTTATGGTTGCATAAGTCAGGTAATGAGTACATTTCCTTCGGAACAGTGTCACCTCGTCTCTCATTCTATCTCAGCTTTACCCTCCTAACTTCTGTCCCCATCCCCAAGTTTTATAATTCATTTTCAACATAGTGTCTAGGAAGTGTCACTGGTGAGCAAATGGAAAGCCTTGGAAAAATTATATTAAGTGAAGTAAGCCAGACTCCCCCTAACCAAATAAATAGGGGCTTCATGGTTTCCCTTATTTTAATATTTAAAATGTGCTTATAAATCTTTAAGTAAGCCCAATAGATAGTAAAGACAAATAATTACACTTGGAAATCGTTTTATGTTTTCTAATGTTAGTTTTATAGTTTCTGGTCCAATGTGAGTCTTTACCATATTAAAAATGATTCTCTCATAAGTGTCTATTTTCATTTTGGTCACAACATTGATTATATATTTAAAAACAATACTCTGCCAAAATATTATATCTAATGAATAATTTCAATTATGGTGCATAATATATAAACCAACATATAAAACCCATAAGCATTTCCATACACTAACAATGATTGGTTTGAAAAAAATCCAGAAAGCAGTCCTAGTATAGTAATATCAAAAATAATCCAAGGAACAACCTACTTTAGAACCAAATACAAGCAAAGAAATAAAGATTGCTGAACTAAAATCTGTAAAACACTAATAAAATAATCAAAGATGACACAAATAAACGGAAAAATAACAATGTATACTGCTTATGAGTAAGAAAACTTTTATAATTGTCAAGATTATCTACAAAGTATAGGTAATTCTCCTAAAACTCTAGAGTCCTTAATGCAAGCATGCAAAAACATCCGAAATTCTGACAAATAAATAAATAAAGCTGTGGGAATCATAGTAGGGAATTTCAAAACATGTTACAAAGTTATAGACATAGAAATCGCAAAGTATTAGAATAAAAGAGGAAATGTAGATGAATAGAATGGGATAATGAGCTTGGTGAACGAACCATGTATTTAGGGTTTGGCTGATTTTTTTTTTTTTTTTTGCCAGTCCTGGGCCATGAACTCAGGGCCTGAGCACTGTCCTTGGACTTTCTCAAGGCTAGAGCTCTACCACTTGAGCCTCAGCACCACTTCCAGCTTTTTTCTATGTACGTGGTACTGAGAAATAGAACTTGGGTCCTCGTACATGCTAGGTAAGCACTCTAGTACTAGGCCAAACCTCCGGCCCCTTGATTGACTTTTAACAGAGGAATCCAAACATACTTTTTAGAAAGGATAGTAGTATCCTTTATATTTAAAACATATATTATTATATTTATTAGTTTGAGGCTTATGTGATTTGGATAGGGTTTTAGTCTGTCCCAAAGTTTTATATCTTAGAACTTTTTCCTCAGATTGGTAGTATTTGAGGTCAGTATGCAGTATGGTAGTTCTAATTGGTGAGGGGCCGGGAGTTTGGCCTAGTGGTAGCATGCTTGCCTAGCATGCACGAAGACTGGGTTCGATTCCTTAGTACCACATACATAGCAAAAAAACCCGGAAGTGGTGCTGAGGCTCAAGTGGTAGAGCTTTAGCCTTGAGAAAGTCCAAGGACAGTGCTCAGGCCCTGAGCTCAAGCCCAGGATTGAGAAAAAAAAATATTGGCTAATTGGTGAGACCTAGTAAGAAGCCATTATTTCAACTTCTGGTGCATTCTCCTCACTGGGGACTGAAGGATCAAATTGCGAAGTCTGGGTTTCCTCTTTGAAGCTGTACTTGTTTTCTCACATACAGAGAGATGCTAATCCTATGAGATACCCACAGGAGTACCCTCACCAGAACCTATGCCATTCTTGTTGACTTTCCACATCCCACTCTGTGAACTGAATAAGCCTTATTTTTTAGAGGTCGGCTTTCTTTGTAGAAACACAAAAAGGAAAAATACATGCTTCACAAATGTCTTGGCTTTAAAATATCCACACACAGGAAATAACAGGAAAATGACTACTGGAAATAATGGCTAGTTCTTTTTATTTTTTTTTAATAATGGCTAGTTCTTAGGTTCTTCTCACACACTGACAGCCCTGATCTACTTCATATCATACTAAATATTGTGTGATCACTAGACTTGTTTATCAGAGTATGAAAGCAAAATTAATGTTGAGCGGAAACTACAAAAACAGTCATTAATATACAGAAATAGCCAATGGCTTACACTTAATGTTATATAGAAAATCAAGAAAATTTACTCACATGGTTCCATGCATTCTGTAAGACATTAGATGCCACTAATGGAGTACATTCTTTATGCAAAACACTTTTCTAAGTCGACTTATATATATTGACTCACAACAATTATGATGTTCATAAACTATTCCAACTCCCATCTTAAAATGATAAAATTGAGTCTGTCATTTAGTAGCATATTTGTAAAAGGAGAAGTGTGTGTGACCTCGTGTAGCCTGATTCTAAGGCCCTTAGTGCTTAAGTTTAAAGCCTCTTGGTCATGCTTTTATACAGAGCTGTTTTACACTTGTGCATTTTCCTTTGATCATTGTAAATAAAGTAGATTCTCTGAGTCAAATATTATTATCAGGGAATTGAAGATCATGAGGTTAATTCCTCAGCTAATAAGTGGTTAAGCCATGTATTTGAAACAAGATGCCTCATAACTTATAGGAAAACCTGTGTGCACAAGTGCTAATTCAAACAGCAACATAGGCATACCAAATTGATAAGCCTAGAATGGTAAAATTACAACTCTTGGAAGAGATCTTAAAAGATATCCCCCCAAACCATATCACACCACAAATTTAGGTTCAGACAATTAATTTCTAGGGCTGCTAGAGCATAGCATTGCACATTAGGTGGGTTATTATCTCACAGAACTAGAGGTCAAAGTAAAATCAAGATGATTCCAGGTCAGTGTTCTCTGGGAAGGTATGGGGGATGGGTTAGTTTAACTAGGTTCTGGTAGTTTCTGGGCTTATGATAGAATACCTCTGATTTTTCACATGATATTCTTCCTATTTCTTTGTACAATTTTCTTTTTTTTATTTTATTTTATTGTAATTAGTAAAAGGGTTACATGATATTTGCCAGATAGAAGGTGCATTAATTCACATACATTGATACCCTTTCACATGTCTTGGTACCCATTTCCCTTCCCCCCCACACCCCCACCCGTCTTGGTTTTCCCCCCTTCCCTATCAAATTTCAAATATCCAAATACAAATAAATTCAATATATCAGATAACAAAGTGAGATACTATAACAATATGAGATAACCAAGGGACAGCAAAGGAGATGAGAGACAACATAGTACATTAAGGACAACAATCATTCATTATATGGCTTTTGTTTCAGTATCCTGGAGGTCCTTTCAATTAGCTTCACATTACATGTCCTTATGTATCAAGATTTTGCTCTATTGCAAATCTCTGCTAGTAGAGCCCAAGGTTTCTACTGATTATGACGAATGAGGGAAACCATTGAGCCTAAGTTCCCTTGAGTCTGGCTTACTTCACTTAATATGATTTTTTCTGTCTTTCCATTTCCTAACAAATGGGGCAATGTCATTCTTTCTGACAGCAGCATAGAATTCCATTGTGTACAAATACCACAACTTGTTGATCCACTCATCAACTGAGGGACATCTAGGTTGGTTCCATATCTTTGCTATGGTGAATAGTGCTGCAATGAACATTGTTGTGCTAGTGGATTTAGTATGTCCTTGTTTCTGGATGGTTGGGTAAATGCCAAGTAGTGGAATTGCTGGGTCATAGGGGAGCTCTATGTTTAGCCTTTTGAGGCACTGTCACACTGCTTTCCATAGTGGTTGAACGAGTTTGCACTCCCACCAGCAGTGCAGTAGTGATCCCTCCTCGCCACATCCCCTCCAGCATCTGTTGTTATTAGTTTTCTTGATCCTGGCCATTCTAACTGGAGTGAGGTGGAATCTTAGAGTTGTTTTGATTTGCATTTCTTTTATGACCAGAGATGTTGAGCATTTCTTCATGTGTCTATAGGCCATTTTTGTTTCTTCTTCAGAGAAGACTCTCTTTGGCCCATTTTTTAATGGGATGGTTGTTACTTTGGAGATTAGTTTTGGAGTGATTCAATTTTTTGAGTTGTTGATATATTTTAGATATGAGGCCTTTGTCCGTTGTTTGGTTGGTGAAGATCTTCTCCCACTCTGTAGGCTTCCTAATTAATTTACTAGCTATGTCCTTTGCCATACAAAAGCTCTGCAGTTTAATGCAGTCCCACTTATCCAGCCTTTCTCTGATTTGTTGTGATTCTTGGTCCTTATTAAGAAAGTTTCTATCTGTGCCAAGGAGGCCTAGTGTATCTCCTATTCCTTCCTGTAAAGTTTTCAGTGTGTCAGCTTTTACCTCCAGGTCTTTGATCCATTTGGAGTTAATTCTAGTGCATGGTGACAAAGAAGGATCCAACTTTAGTTTTCTGCAGGTGCTTAACCAGTTCTGCCAGCACAACTTGTTGAAGAGGCTGTCTTTCTTCCATTCTATTTTTTTGGCTCCATTGTCAAAGATTAGGTGGCCATAGGTCTGTGGTTTAATATCTGGGTCCTCAGTTCTATTCCATTGGTCTTCAGGCCTGTTCCTGTGTACACTTTTCTTGTACTGAAATAAAGGAATTGTTCCTAATGTAGGAGAAGTTCACATTCCTTCAGTAGTAGCATATCCTGCCATATCCACATGTAACATCTCTAAGACCAGAAAAGGTAACACTCTTGGGTATACAGGAAAAAGTTTTCAACATGTGCAGCTGAAAGAGAACATAGTAGAACCTACAACTTTATATAGAGTTCATTCAAAAACTCTAAAAGTCTTCTCAATTATACTTTTTCTTTTTCCTTAAAATAATTCAGATTTTCACTGATTAATTGCATTTAGGATGACTGAATACAGAATTAGTGCCTTGAGGAATTAGCAAAGAAAAAAATATTAAAGTATCACATACTTCAGAATTTGAAGAGATCATAGACATGATATATTATGGTCATCTGTTCTTCAGGCTAAAAAATGAATCTCAGAAAATTCCACCATAACATAATATACCACACATTCCTGAGTTGGACCTCTAGTTCAGACACATGATCACTGCTTATTAAAATATTGAGCCTGAGCCTGGTTTGGCTTGGGTCATTCCCTTTATGAAAGTGACATATGAAACATTGCAGATCAATATAAAAAATCTAATGGAACTAACTCTAGACTCACATCTATCTCATTGTCCCCCCCCCCCCACAAAAAAAAGAAAAAAAAACCTTTAAAATGTATGCCATTCTTCTGGAAGCTTGGCCTAGTGGTAGAGTGCTTGCCTAGAACGCACGAAGACCTGGGTTCGATTCCTCAGTACCACATACATAGAAAAAAGCCAGAAGTGGTTCTCTGACCCAAGTGGTAGAACTCTAGCCTTGAGAAAACCCAAAGACAGTGCTCATGTCCTGAGTCCAAGTCCAGGACTGGCAATAAATAAATAAATAAATAAATAAATAAATAAATAAATAAAATATATGCCATTTTGTTGGAACACAGACAAGTATGTTAAATAAGGAAATGATTACTGGGAATGTATCACAACTTGCTAAGTTTTGTAAAGAGGCATGGAGGAACTTACATATTAGGAAATGAGACTATGTTAACTCAGCCTGAATTCTTAGCCAGCATATTTTTTTCCCTAAAGAATGTAGGAGAGAAGGTTATGAAGCTTTGTGATAGCTAATGAAATTTGATACTATTTCAAGCCATTAAATAAAAAAGATAGACTTCAGAGCTAGTGGCTCACATCTGTAATTCTAGCTATTCAGGAGGATGAGAACTGAGGATCAGGTACAAACCCAGCCCAGGCACAAAAGTCCATGAGAATTTTATCTCCAATTAACCATCTGAAAACCAGAAATTGTGCTGTGCCTCAAATGGTAGAGTACTAGTATTGAGCTAAAGAGCTCAGGGACAGTGATCAGGCCCCATGACTGACAAGAAAAAAAAAAAAAAAACCTTCAGATCTCTTCAAATTTCTTTGAGTCTTTTGTAAGACTCTCCTCATTAACATTATTACACAATGCCTAAAATTTGGAAGTTGCCAAGGTAACAATGTATTTCAGAGCAAATGGATCATGTCTTTGAAAAGAAAATTGATATACGAAATAAAAAGCAAAACTAAGCTTACTGTGTATGTCTTTTATATTATCATGAAGATCAGAGTGTCAAGCCTGACATGTAAAGTGATTTAAAGATAAGAATTCAATTTTCTAGAACATCTAATAAAAGACCTAATAATCCTTACATTTTCAGACAATTTTGAACATTACCTATAAAGAGCTAGAATTTATAGGATGCTATTTAACATGCTATTTACTCTATACTGCATTATAGGTTTTACATACCATTTTAATCTTTGGTTACCTAGATTAATTTTTTACTTTAATAGAAAGTATGTAACTTGTGAAAAGGGCACAAGAACCCACCAGAAAAATTCCCTAATGATGATTCTCAACAACAACATAAACAACAAAATATATGATCTAAGTTAGAGTCATACCCTAAAATATGAAATAAGTATTTTTGGCCAAATACTGGTGGTTCATGCCTATAATCCTAGCAACTCAGGAGTGTGAAATCTGAGGATTTCACCCTTCAAAGTTAGCCCAAGCAAGAAACTCTCTGACATTCTTAGCTACAATTAACCACCAGAAAAACAGAAGTGGTGTTATGGCTCAAAGTGGTAGAGTGATAGCCTTCAGTGAAATGAGCTCAGAGACAACACACAGGCTCTGAGTTCAAGCCCCACAACTGATAAAGAAAAAGTACCTTTGGAATTGATATAAGTAGTATAAATACATCAAATAAATATGAAGCATATTCCCTTTAAGAGTTTCAAATTCTGTATGTAAAAGACTGTGTTCTTCAGAAAATAGAGTATAACCTAATACTTATTAGAATACGTTTAGAAAATTATCAACTTCTGAGTGAAGAAAAGGCCCATCCACGACAACTATTAACAAAGTTAATAGTTAATAGTTAATATCAGCAATGCATAAGTCATGCAAATAGAATTGTGTTCATGCTAAGAAAGATGGAAATGAAGGTAGATCCTCACACCACTGGTCTTCCTTACAACAGTTATAATCCCAATCTACACAAGGGTCAATCCAATTTGAGGGATATTTTACAATGTACATATCTTAAAAACTGAATCACATAAAACTTTCAAGAAATAATGAGAGATCATAGAAGGATAAGATATATTATTAAGGATGGGGCCCTAAAACAGAAGACATTAAGAAAACAAAAGCAAAGACAGAAAACAAAGCCTAGTTGTTTCTAAATAATACATTCTTATATATCAGTATGGATTTCTTAATGGGGGCAAATATTAGCAACAGAGAAAATGGCTTAAAGGACACAGAACTCTGTGCTACCTTGACAACTCTTCTGAACTATGATAAAAATAGGCAGCTTACTTGAAAATACAGCTATACATACACATTTTCTCTTTCTTTTTATTTGCTAGTACCAGGGCTTGAACTCAGGGCCTCACATGTTTACACATTTGTTCATAATTAGTGCTCTATCACTTGAGCCATGTCTCTAGCCCAGCATTTTGCTGGTTGATTATGGAGTCCCATGGACTTTTTTGCCCAGGTTGGTTTTAAAGGATCTTCCAGATCTCAGTCTCCGGTGTAGCTATGATTACAAATATAACCTTGTATTATATGTTACCATACACATATTTTTATACCAAAGTCAATAAATATTATATATCTATAGTAGAAAACTTAAAAAAAAATCAACAGTTATCAACTAATCCTGGTTCCTGAGAAGTCTTGATTGTTCTAAAGGTGATATTTTTCCCAAAGCCCTTGCATAAACTATCATCGTATTTAACATATCTTTGTTATTATCTTTTGTGCTAGGTTATAAATCTTAAGAGAAATCAGTCATCTATTTTTCACTATATGTTTGGCAGATATATAAGACTGAATACATATTTAATGCCTCATAAATGTATTTTACATTAATGTATAAAAAATAAGGTTTATAGTATGTGGCCATGGAAATATTCTGCTAAATTAACTAGGATAAAGTTGTAAGAGTTTAAATATGTTATTTAAGTATGTTTATCATACATTCCAAAATTGGAGTATTTTACTCATTTATTTTTCCAGTGAAACGCATTGAATGTATTTCTTTCACATATGAAACTAGTATTTTGTGGGAAACAATAGCTTTCTAATTTCAAAGTGCTAAGGGAAAGCATAATAAATTATTGATTAATATACTTTAGATGTTTTGCCATGTCTCAATAAAAAAGTATATTTCTCTACATTGATATTGAAATTATATGTATTAGTAAAATATGATTAGCAATTAAAAAGAGATATCTTACCAACTATCATCAGTCAGCAAGGTGCAATAAAATTATAAAAATGTATTAAAATCCTAAGATTCTGTATTAGAAGATATGGAAATATATGGCTTTATTATTTTCAGCAGAGTGGTTTAAGAAACTCATCATCATATTTAAATAAATAGTATTGACCGTCTTTGAATTTCAGCTTTCCAGAGAGTTTTTTTGGTGTAACTTTACAAATATCAATGGACAGTTTAGGTTTCATAATAAATGAGCTTAGCTTATGAAAAAAAAGGAAAGAAAAAGAAATAGTAAGGAACAGTTTGAAGCTGGTTAGGGGTCTAGCTCATTTGTTAGCTCACTTTGCCATGCTGAAACACGGAATTCAGGTTCAAGTTTTGTATGTGAAATGGGGCCTTTTGTATCTGCCCTTCCTTTGCCCAAGGTTAACTTGAAAATCCCCTTAAATAATAAGTGTGGAAATTCTTTGAAATGTATCATGTACATTCCTCAATTGTGCTATTGTTTTTATATTACATACAAGACTGCAGAGAACTCTCTGTGAAATCTCAGATCATTTTATTACACCAGAGAGTCTGCCAAACTACATAAGCAAAGACTGTTCTTCAGTGTGAAACTTGAAGTTCCAAAAAGACAAATCTGAGCAAATAAAGTTATAAGAAATGAATAACTTTGATGTAATGCATTTGAATACACTGGGGATAAAATTCTCTTAACTCTTTGTCATGGAAGGAAATCACGCCTTGAGCCCCCATGAAGAGAGGAAACACTTTCTCTCAGAGCCTTTCTCAACTCTCCATGGCACCCTCAAGCTGAACACCAGTCAAAGATCGTCACACAAGGGAGACTGTTTGCCCATTTCAATGTCTACCCATTTCAGAGACTCAAATCTCCCATACATAAGGAAAATGGAATTTTTCTATAGTGAGCCAACTAATCAAATAATTTCTCTGATTTTTGATATACTCCTTTATAGATATCTGATACACACTTGCATTTCTTACAATGCAGAATCGATCCAGGAGAGATGTGAGGGGTTGTCTCTGAGTTATTGTTATTTTATTATTACTTTTGAAAGATGTGCAACTGGCTAAAATGTTCCATTTCCTGTATATGCTAGAGTTCTTGTTCAGAGATATATAGCCAATTCATTTTTTCCCCTATGTACTTGTGACAGGCAGGCATCAGCCTGGTTGGTGGTAGAGATTGGGAACTCAGAAATAAGTGAGATATGAGTTTATGGTCTCCAGGTGATGGATTTCCCTAGTGAAAATGAAGCAGAGCATCCTTGTCGGACACGGCTACATTACAGAGAATTAGGGAGGGTTCAAGAGAACATGATACAGAAAGAAATATCTCAGTCAAGCCTGTCAGAAGAGTAAAACTTTTGTCAAGGTTACATTTATAAATTGAATGTTATGTAGAAGGACATTATCCAATAAGACTATAAAATTCTAAAAAAATATTTTGTTTTTGGAATGAAGATGAAGATGTGTAATAGGTGCCTTAGTTTCCTTAGAATGTCTAAGAACAAAGTATTGAAAATGTGGTGGCTTATAGCAAGAATATGTTGCCTTACAGTTTTAAGGGCCTATCTGTGAACTCTTTCTCCTAGCTGTGCTAGCTCCTTCTGAGGAGCCTGAGGGAAATGACTTTCCATTCTTTCACTGAAGTGCTGTGGTTTGCAGGCAAGTGGCCCATCCTTTTGCTTTCTGGATCAATCACTGTCATCTCCAACTTTATCTTCCCTTGATATTCTCTGTGCTAGTTTTCCAGATTGGACTAGGATCATCCTAGTTAATTGATTTTGTGTTGGTCACATCTGTAAGGATGTTTTCCTCTATGTGTTCTCTCATACTAGATCATCAGCTCTGATCTCACACATGATTTAGAGATGTCATTATTTAACCTATCATGGCAAGTTATAGCTAGGATATAATATCTATCAGATGGTAGCAAAAGTAATAAAGAAAAGTATAGAAGTGTAGACAAGAGATCAGGAAATTAGGTCCCGTTGCTTCAAGACCTGGACTTCCTTAGTAGAAACACAAGTACTCAACTCAACACAATATGGTGTTTTAAGTCATGTCTGTAACTAGAGAAGCATTATTATTATTATTATTATTATTATTATTATTATTATTATAAGAGGTGATGGGGCTTGAACTAGGCCTGGGTGCTGCCCCTGAGCTCTTCCGGTCAAGGCTACTGCCCTACCCTTGAGCCAAGCCCCACTTTCTGTTTTTTAGAGGTTAATTGGAGATAAGAGTCTCAGGTCCTTTTGTGCCTGGGCTGGCTTTGAACCTTGATCCTCAAATCTCATCCTTCTGAGTAGCTAGGATTACAGGCGTGAGCCACCACACCTTGGTAGCATTATTTTTTGTTCCTAAAAGATAGACCTAAGTATGTCAGATACATTCTTTGATTCTTCAATCTTCAGAGCTCCTTCTGAAATAATGGGCAATTAAACTTGTAATTTTTGTCTAAGTATTATATTTTAAAAGAAACAAGAATCTCAGTACAAATATTAGAAAACTTTATTAAAGTCTGACTATTAAAATCATTAAACAATTGTGAAATTCATTTCCCACTTATTTAAAGTTAAACATTTAAGTCATTTTGCTTAGCAGTTTATCAGTGTGTATCTCTCAACCCCCAGTCTCTACTATTGTCTCCCAGTTTGTCCAGTTTTCCTGGTATACTATACACATCTAGCAACCAAAATTCTGCCATTTTCATCCCTGTCAATGTCAACATGAATCTCTGCCAGTCTGCCTTGAATTTTCCAACACTTGGAAGAATAACTGACTGAAACACCAACTCCAGTCTCATGGGGTTAACTCTAGTACATGGATTATGAACTCTCATCCCACTTCTCCATCCCCACACCCTTCCTCTACCTTTCACAAGTAGAGCTTCCAAACCTAGCACTAAACATGTAGAATTTCAGTCTCCTCACCAGGTCTATGCCATGTGTTATCTCAGGACCAGATATAAAACCTTCATGGAAGACATGGGAGTACTTCCTCAATCTACTTCCTATCCACATGTTTTCAATTAAGACTTCCTGAATTCACTTGTGCACATACATTTTTTTTTTTTAGCAATTTCTTGTAACAAAACAGTCATTCTTTTGCAGCAAGTCTACAGGTTAGGTAGGTGTTGTTACTCTTGTTTTACTTTCTTTCTAAGACTTTGTCCAACCAGGTACTCTTAACAACTGACACTCAACAAACAAAATATCTTTTGTCCAGAATGGTATTCTAGGACCACCTCCAGCTGTCTCCTTCCTGTTCTGGGGGAAAGACAGAAGTGAACAATTGCTCCTTCTTGTTACGTTGCCATAAGATAGGAGACTTAAACCTGACTGAGATTGAAATTTCAGGTCTACTTCCCCAGTAATCCATATCTGGAAATCTTTATTTTCTGGTTCCTGGCTTCTTTGGACACTCACTTCATTTTTAAGTTCTAAGATTTGTCTCTCATAACAGTAAGAACTAGATCTTCCCCACCACTGTGACTGTTCTCTTTCAGACTAAGTTTCTAGTATTCTTTTTCTCTGTGTATGGAATCACATATTGGCTGCTATATTCTCAGTGAATATCCTTTCACTCAGTCAAGTACACTTGAAATCTGGTATCCATAGAAACAAGGCTAATTCAGATACCTTCTGGAATCTAGATATATGATTCTAAGAACCCATTTTGAACTCTTTATTCAGTAGCTGCATAAGATACACCTCAACATAGCAACCTGCATGCTTCAATTTACTAGCTCTTCTTGATTCTGTTCTCCATCAACTTACACCACTGACTGCCAGGCAATATCTTCCAATATTGTCCCATTCATCACCAGTCCCATGTTTATGCAGTTACCTCATTTATGCATTGTACCATCTCCTGACTACTGCTAGAACTAAATACACATCTATTTCCGTGGTTTATTGAAACAGGCTCCAAAAATTTATTTACACTTTATATTTGTGGCATGCTTAACACCATGAATAGGAAATTTTGTCTCATGCCCAGTATCAATGTGTGAGAAGTAATGCACCATCTATCTGGTGAATATAGCTATGACCCATCTATACATTAAAATTTAAACAAAACATGGAAAATTCATTAAAAATATCTTATGAACTTTGATATACATTTGGATTCACATCTTATGACTTTGATTCACATTTGAACTGAAGTAAGGGGACTGAAGATTCTTTAAAGAAATATTACTTATTTATTTATTTTTTGCCAATCCTGGGGCTTGATCTCAGGGCCTGAGTGCTTTCCTTGGGCTAGTGTTCTACCATTTGAGCCAAAGCACCATTTCTGGATTTTTTTTCTTTTAATATATATGTGGTACCGAGGAATGGAACCTGGTTCTTGGTGCAAAGCACTCTACCACTAAGCCAAACTCCTGGCCCACTAAATATTTTTGAAATACCACTTCCCTGAGAACATGATTAAATGATTAAATATGATTTAGAACTTAAATTGTAACATTCAGAAGAGAAGATTTTAAAATGTCCAATCTTTTGAAAATAGGGGCTTCATAAAAAAAAACAGAGAAATGAAAACTGCAAGTAAGATTCTTTTAACTCTTATTTGGTCATTTAGTTTTTCATTTAATAAAACGTTTCCTTCCAACATGAAACCACTCCTGGGGATCAGAGTCATTTCGAGAACACAGAAGATCGTGCTTATTAGTTGATTCTGAGCAATTCTGTGGTTTAAGCAAAAGCTGTTTTTCCAAGGCAGAGGCATTTCCGTCTGTTAGGAAACATGGACTGTTATAATGTGTTCCCTCTGTGGCACCATATTACAACTCCTACCTTAATAACAACAAAAAAATAAGAGATATGAAAACTCCAGTCAGCTGTGTAAAAGAAAAGTTAAAGTGGAAAAATCTATTTTACTCTTCCTCTATTTGAAGTTACGTTCTTTTATGATGGTCTTGCTTTATTGCTAAAAATTATGGATAATCATCTGGAAGTTGTCAAAATATGAAGGTAAATGTTTATATAATTTTTTACTTCAATGATAAAGTGCATCTATTTATATGGGGGGAGGGTGAGTGTGTTTATATACATATATACAAGATACCACTGTACTTCCAATGAAGTATACTTATCTTTTCAAGAGTAAGGAAATAAGATTAAACATAATATTGGTATTGTAACTAGACAATATTATACTTAGATACAAGTTTCATTCTCTCATGTACGCAACTGTACCTTTGTGTGAAAAAAATAATGCTGCAAAGTCAAATATGTTAATGAACTATATGGGAAAACATTTGTTGAAGAAACATTCCTATTAACAAAGCTTTATGCTGAGAAACTATATATGCAAATTAACAAAAATCTTTATTTATCTTAAAGATTTTCTACTCTCCGTTGGCCCTCTGCATACCACCATCAGTATATGCAGTCCATATTCAGTTCAACCTACTCTACCAGTTCTGGATCCATACTAAGGTAAGTGAGTGTGTGTTTGTGTGTGTGTATGTGTGTGTGTGTGTGTGTATGTGGTGTATATATGTGTGTGTTTTTAATTTTATACCTAAATAGCCTACAGCAATGCCCTGGAAATCTACTAGGAGCTGATTTATTGTGTAACAAAAATCTTTGTCTGCCTCCTTTAAGGGGAAACATCTGTTCATTTTTATTTCTTTTTTTTCAGAATATATATTGCAAAATTTATAAGAAGCAATGAGTCCAGTTGGTCTCAATTAAATAAAACAATTTTTGAACTATTAAGTACCAAAATATTTTAATACTATATTCAATATCTTTCTATACACCAGTTTATTAAACATTCTGAACCAAGCAACATTGAAATATATTATATTTATATATTTACTGATATGTATCAATATCTCTCTATATCTATGTATCTCTAACAATATCTAAACAGAACATATTGAAATCTCATTGAAAAAGTTAAGGCCTGACAAAAATTAACACAATCTTTTTATTAAATATTCTTCTTTAGTGTTAGAGTGTAGGTTTTTTTTGAAGATGGTCAATCTACAGTTAGGGTTTTCTTTCTCCAAAAAACTGAACACAAATATTTTTGGGTTCTTCTGGAGCATCTCAAATGATCACATGTGAATATTTGCAGGGACATAGTTAACCAACTGTTTGGTGTACGAGCTATTGTAGTCATTTTGTTAATATCGAAAAGTATAGACCTAGTAAAAAAATAGGCCCTTCTTCAACACAAGAAAGCCTTTTCAAGCATTTGCTATTTATTGGGACTCTTTTGAAGTCCCCATAGGAGGAATATTGGCAGGTGTTTTAGTGAGTCGAACAGTGCTACAAATCACCATCACAGGAGATTCGAAACCTTGATACAACCAAGAGGATTATTGCATTAATCTGCAGTATTTCATGCTACTGCTTTGCTCAGAATAAAGGCATTGTTATCTTAACTCTGGACATATGTGGTATTAGTGGAATATCTCATGAAATATAATTTGCTTTATGACAGTTGACATACATCAAACAGACCAGAAGACTAACATCTGAAAGAGCTGCTGAGGCCAATCCTGACTCTAGAGGTCAAAGACTGAATTTGTTTAAATCAGTGGAGGGAAGCATTCTTGTGATTTACATGGAGGGGTTAAAGGAGAATTACATTTTTATAGCAGCTGTGCCCTGGGTCATGCCATGTGTTGGGCCAGGTATTACTCTAGATAGGAGACAATGATGCCTGAGAGATTTCTACCCTTTTTTAGTGTTTTTCTGAGAAGGCCCTATCCTGGAGTTTGAGTTCTTTATCATGCCATACATTGGGAAGATGTGAAAGTTAGTAGGAAGAATTTTACTTTTTCAGCTCAGAACTTCTAGGTGGCTGCATTTTCAGTTGAAAAGCCATGTATTAAAATCTCTTGCTGTGTACACCCCAGACTTGTTGAACTACTTCACCATGTGTGATTACCCACTGGAGTGCTACTAGAAGGAACAGTATACTTTTGTTTGGTAGTATCAACATTTGCACTCAGTGCCACATGTTTGTTAAGTGGATGACTTACCACCTAATGTGTGTTCCAGTCATTTTTCTCTTTATTTTTCAGATAGAACATCATAGTTTTTGTCTAAATATAATTCCGGACAGATATTTCTTTATTATTCCACTCAAGGTCTGGGGTTTTAGACATGTTATTCTATGCCCAGTTCAACAATACGTTTTTGAAGTTATGGCTTGGACCTTCAAAAATTCAATTATATTATTAACTGTGAACAGATTTCTGAGACTTTTCACATCTGTGTTGTTACACTGATTAATTACATGCAATATGTTACCATTTGTTCACCAATAATAGAATTATTCCAGAGAATAAAATGATGGTTAGCAGTAGCTGCTTCTAATTAAAAAGCCAAGTGGAATAGATAAGTGGTATAGAAAAAGATTAATTACAATTAAAAGTTAATTTTTTTAACATTCACTTGCCCTTTTCAGTTAAAAGTTATGACATATGGGACTACAGCAAATTCCAACACAGCAAAGGATATAGCTAACAAGTTAAATAGAAAACCTACAGAATAGGACAAAATTTTACCAAGTATGCATCAGATAAGGGTCTAGTATATAAAATATAGTTAGAGCTCCAGAAATTAAACCTCCCATGAAATTAAACTCTCAAGGAAACATCAACCATATTAATAAAAAGGCTATAGACTTAAAGAAAGACTTCTCAGACAAAGTAAGAATGGCCAATAGACACATAAAAATATTAAACATCTCTGTGTATAAACAAAATACAGTCAAAACAATATTGAGATCCTATCTCATCACAGTTAGAATGGCCACTATCAAAATATCTAACAATAACAAATGATGGTGATGTGGTCAAAAGAGGACTCTATTACATTGTTGGTGGGAATGTAAACTTGTTTGACCACTCTGGAAAGCAAGTATGGATGTTCTTCAAAAGAAAATAGACATAGAGTTTCCCTATGACCCAGAAACTCCACTTCTGGGCATTTATTCAATAGAACATAAACAAGACCACACTAAAGCTCTCAGCAAAACTATGTTCCATTGCAGCATTGTCTGCCATAGTCAAGATATAGAATTAACCCAGATGCCTCTCAGTGAAGGAACAGACCAAGAAAATGTGCTAAAAATACACAATTCGAATTCTACTTTTGCATCAGAAAGAATATTGCATCATTCATAAGGAAATGGAAAGACTTCTAAACAGTTATATTAAAAGAAACCAAACACAAAGAAACAAAGGTTGCATAATTTTCCTCATTTGTTTTGGTCATGTATTTAACTACCACATCATTGTTTACCATCATGCTTGAAAAGAGGAAGGTTATGAGAGAAAAATACTTTAATACTTTAGTATCAAGATTTTAAATCACATTATTTTATGAAATTAAATCACCAAACTAAAATATCTATAATATTTTGTAATAGTATGCAAAATATAAATATAATGAGTAATCTTTATATCTGCATATGGATAAACCTCTAATAAATGAAGATATATAATATTAATCACTAATAATTACACTAAGGAGAATATCTGCATGAAAATCTGCATGTTTTATACTAAGAGGGACATATCTTTTAGGGAAAGTTGCTATGAATTTTGGGGGAGATAAATGTGGGAACTAGATATTAACATTAATTTTACTCATTCTAATGTGGTTCATGTGTAATATCTTAAGGGTAGTATTTCCCTAATGTGGTAGACTCTTATTATATGCTATGTGCACTTCTTAGGAGACCATTTTGTGGAAAGCCCATAAAATGCTTAGTATATACAGCATTCGGTGTAATACTGTAGATGCTTGATTCATTTTCCCCAGAACACTACCTTTCAACAGATATCAGATTTATTACTTAACTTAACTGATTTGCCTTTGTCTTGCTTTCATGGCACCACTGGCATTTTGAGGGGTAGATTTTTACAAAATCAAGGACAGAAAAGCAGGCAGCGGATCACACAAAATATAAACACAACTGATGATGATTAGGCCTGAGTGAGCTTCTCCCCACGAACCACCTGTGATAAATACACAAAGTAAGGAAGATATGGTGTAATTAATGGTACTGAGCCACTTTTCCTGTATTTATTATGCATTTATATGCTGCTTGATATCTGAATTGATTCTTTTTTGGATGTCATTTGCTTGGTTGGTTGATTTGTTGTGATATTTGGTAGGTTCTGTCTAAAAGTCTTTTGTCATCATATGTATTTTTAATATTCCTTTAATATATGACATTCCTTTAGTTCCTGTGACTTTAAAAATTATTTCCATAGTTGTAAATAGTTTTTGCCATTCAGCAGAGAAATTTATGGAGACAGTGTCTCTTGATCAGTGTTATCCTTTTCAACATTCCCAGCTAACCCACCCATTTCACCCCTCCCCTCACTTTCATTAACTTTATGGTTTTTTTCATTGAATAGTTTGCCATTTAACGAAACAATTTATACATACAGTGGATCTTGATCTGCATCATACTCACCCTTCAACATACTCATCTTCAACATATTCATCTTCAACATACTCACCCTCCTTCTGACCATACTGTTACTTATATTTCTTAGTTCTGTGGCTTATGTGATGCATTCTTGCCTGCATTCTACTCGTTTGATATCTCTTCATCTCAGGATTTTTTAAGTATAATTCATAAACGAATTGGTTTAAATGTTTTAGGAATTTCTTTTTACAGTTTTGACTAAAATAGTTTCATTTATTCTTCATTGATTTTTTTTTCTTAGTTTATAGCTCTGGCAAGGAGCCATAATACAAGCTAAAAGCCATGACCCAAGTAGTGGCCCTGCTCAAATGGCCTCTCTATTTCTCTGTCTTTCTATCTGTATATCTAAATAAATATGTAAGACAGTTTAATTATTTCTGTAATGATTATGTATGTGTTGTCTTCAATTAATATAAATATAATCTATCATAGCTATAAGCATCATAAAGCAAAATTATTTTAGAATGGATACTTAGAAACTACTTTTTTTAAAGGAATATAAAACTATTTATTGACCACTGTTCACCATTATTTACAATAAAGTAAACAATATACAGTTGGGTAACATTCTGATTACTACAAAGTTGTTTTTCTGGCTTTTGTGGAACCAGTAACCCAATACTGAATGAGTTAGGGTAAAGAAAAAGCCTGCAGGTCAACAATTATAAAACTTTGTCCACTCATTTAGGCCAGCAGGTCCTAAATAGTCGAAATCTCTAACCAGTTGATTTTACATTTCCATGAGCAGTCTTAGATAGCTCATAATCTATGAGCTTTTAGTATACAGATTCTAATACTCTGTAAAGGAATGCTCATTGCACAAACTTTTAATGAAAGGAAATCAAAATTTATCTTAGTTGTCTCATCTGGGTGAGGGAAGCTGTTGATAAGACACTTTTCCTTTCAAGACATTTTGCTATCTATGGCAGAGGCTGGAGGACCTAAAGTTGAGGCTAGCCTGGCTACCTACTAAGTTCAAGGCCAGCCTGAGCTGCCTAGTGACCCTGTCTTAAACAACAACAAAATAAAACAAGGGCCAGGGATGTAACACAGTGATACATCATTTGCCTACATATGCAAGGCTCTGGGTCTGATGCCCAACACCTCTAAACAAGCAAAATCTCCGAAACAAAAAACTACCCATGTAAGTGTTTTGTTTACACACACACAAACACACAAAAAAATTCAGGATGGTCCTTCAACATAGCAGTTAAAGACAAGTTGTTCTGATTAAGTAATTGCCAGAAAAAGTTGCCTTATTAAAAAAAAATCTGTTCCTGAATACAGAGGAAATATACCATGGTATTAAAGGAAGCAACTACAGAAAGCCTTAATTATATTTGCTCAAAGTAACCAGTGCTATTGAGGGAAAAAAAACCAAACTCAACAACTCCCAATACTACTTTCAAAACCAACATATCAAACTTGATTCTCATTAGAATGTAGTTGTTTCACACCATTAATTCAAAAACCAAGACTCAGATTTTATATATATGTATAAATATATATAAAAAACAATGATTGAGCTTCATCTTCTGGACAAGAATGCCAAGTTAGTCTCTCTTCATAAAAAGCAATTACAATCTGAGGACACTTCATATTTGCCTCTTTTGCCAGCACCAAGTCAGCTTCATCTGAAGCTTTCCATTTCATGAGAAACATCAATTCTCCACTGCTGTCTGTGGCACCAATTATTCGTTCAGGATCTAGGCCTCTAGCAAAGCCCCTTGGTTTGTCAGCAGTATCTCTTTTTTTCTTTGATTTGCTGTCATCAGATTCACTGTCTGATAAAGATTTTCTTTTTGTACCATCCTTTTCTTTACCAGATTTTTGAGAATTAAGAAATGCTTCAATTAATTCTGGACAATCTAAAATTTCTTCAGGTTCCCAAGTATTATCAGCATCTGTAAATCCCTTCCACTTCAGGAAATATTCTACCTTCCCATTCACTACACGCCGGTCCAGTACTTTTTCCACAACAAATTCTTCAGGCTCTGCTTCTTCAACTTTTTTACTCTTTCCGTTTTGTTTCTTTCCCATTTTTTGCAATGTAGTTTTGTTAGAGGCCATTTTTAATTGTAGACTTGATGAGCTATTACTCAGATGCTCCCGGTCGCGATCGTGCAGCAGCAGCCAGAAACTACTTTTGCAAAAATCACTTATTCAGTGTATACCACTAATACAAGATGTTTAATAATAGAAAATTTTTTGAGACAAGATATATAGAAATCTCTTTGGTCTGATCAAGTTTCATATGCTGACAATTCACTAAAATAAGGCTTACTGATTAATTTTTTGTTTCAAAAGCATTGATTCTTCAACTGATCTCACAAGGTAATTAAAAGTCAGAAAAATGCCAGTCATCTCTGCCTTCATTCAGCTATCTTCTTCATTTTGGATCTACACAGGCATGATAACCATTGTATTTATCTCTCTAAAATTGGTATCACCTATACGGTTCTCATCTTCTCCAGGTAGTTTATTTTTTTATCTTAACAATGATATCTAACCCGGAACCCTTCCTCTTTAAGATAAAACAAACAAACCAAAAAATCCTAGTTATGTCTTAATGTAACACACTAATTGGTATGAGAGTTCCTACATAAACACCATGGTACCATGAAAGCATTAGGGCCATTGGTTGAGAGAGAGCTCAGTTGTAATTCCGCCTGTACCAAAAAGAGAACAAACAAGAAAAAAACTTTACATAGCCTTTTCCTACATCTATTGCTATCTTGTAAAATGGGACTTGCTTTCAAAAGCTATTCCTCTTGAAAGCATGTTGACAATGTTCTGCTGCTTATTGACAAATTCCTGTTTATTGGGGGCACTGCGTTAAACCTCATCTCCTGATCCCTGGCCACATCTTACTGATTTCCATTATTTACAATTTAGCCAAAATTCATTTATTCATAATAATAGTAAACATTCACTTAAAATATATAGTCCATTAGTATACCACAAAATGTGGGTGAATAATTATAGTGCCTGTAACCACAAGTTACAGATACAGTAAAATAGGTATCAGGTTTGTTATAACAAATAATGTTAAAAACATACTCTAATTAAATTGCTACAAAGTCTATAAGCTGAAAAATCAAATTATTTTCTTTTCTCTCTGGAATCTTATTACTTAAATATCTTTTTGAAGCATTTCTTTATCCTCGTTTGCTCTAAGCAGCCCACATTGAAAATGCCTATATTTTAATCTCATGATCTGAAGTTGCACATCCTTTCTCTCTTAAAATATGGATACACAATTTCTATTTTCCTTTTCATACTTAATTCTTCTCACCTTTTTTCTTTTTCTTGTTCTAATTTAATTTATGTAATTTCATGACCCATGTATATTTTTGTTTTATCTTTCAGACTTCTATTTTCAGATAGCATGGCACTCCCAGTTATATAAGAAATTCAGAACAACCCTAAAAGGAAATTTTAAGTGAATTTCTGTAGCCACAAAGATAAATTCAGACTTTAATTCATGGGCAGATTTCTAAATGGGACCCTTGCTTGCTTCTCTTATCATGTCCCGTAAGTCAGCTGGTACGGATAATGACGACAGCTTCTCACATATTTGTCTTGCTTTCTCTGTGATGGCTTATGTTCATTCCTCACCATTCAAAACAATTATCACTTTCTCTGGAATGCTTCTTTGACCTCTGACTTAGAGTCAAGTACACTTTTCTTTACGTTACCTCTGTGTTTATTTCTATTTCATATTGGCTCTTAAGGATGAAGAGCTTGAGCTTTGCTGGAGAACACAAAGGAGGTAAATGACTTACTCTAGATGGGAAATATCCCATCTACAGTAATGAGCTTAATTCTATTATTTATTTGTGATAATTGGAGTTGAAGCCAGAACCTTATATATGCTAGGGAACATTGGATTTAAATTCTTACAATACTCAGTTTTATTTGATGTTAACATTTCTGTCTTCACCAGTATTTTCTGGGTTTCTCAACAGAAAAAAATGTCCCTTTATTATGTGAGTGATGATATTTGTGTATCAAAATGTATATTACATTCATACACATATATTCTAACAAATATACTAACAATATTTAAGTTATAATGTCTATTATTGATAGTTCTAGTTAGTGTTTGATACTAGTAACTGCATTATGTTATATATGTTTATCTATTTGAAATAACATTTACTTCTAAAATCTACTTATGTCATATCTTCTGTTTCTGAGAGATAGTAATGCATAAGTTTTGAAATTTAAGAAAATTTGGTGGACAAATTATGTTCCAAATTATATGATTTTTGGAAGACTTATTTTAGAAAAGATGGTATAGTGTGCTTCTTTGATTTAAGTAAATATTAAATGCTTAGTCCAGTAATTCTGAAACACCTGTTTCTTTTTTTCTTGAAGTACAGACATTTCATAGTATTCTGATGATTCTAGTAAACTTCCTGGTTCTTTTTCTTTTTTATTCCTCTAATAGTCTTCAGAAATAAATTTGCTATGACATTCTTATCTTGCCTCTGAGCAGTTGATTGTTCTGTACATAATTGTATTGCAAAATCTCTCTCATGGATTTAAAATCAATATTTCCTGTGTCTTATTATTTAAGAACTTTGATACCACCAATAAGTTTAAACATTATTTATTATGACTTCTCATGTCTTATATCATCATGAAGTTTAAGCACTACAAAAAAGGAACTGACATGTTCTTAAACATGTAAAGAACAAGATAATTTATTCACTTTTGTCTTCCCAATGCTCATAACTCAAGTAAACAAAATTGAACATCTTTTAATCAAAAGTGGGTGAAGTGATTGTGTTGTCTATGTTCTGTGCTTAGGTATATATATATTAGAAAGATGCCGAAAGAAACAAAAAGGTAGAAAATGCAATCTTAGTGAAGTCTTGAATCAGAGAATATATTGATTTAAAAACATTTCCATGATCCAAGGAATGGACATATTTTTAATAAGACAGCTTGTTTTAGAAGGGAAATTTTACCAGGATGACGGCCAAGGAATGGAGGTAAGACATACAGGGCCTTGTCGATTCTCCTGCACTCACTAGGAATTCATTTTGTAAGATTTGAACTTAGAAGAGTTGCCTAGGCCGGGAGTTTGACCTAGCGGTATAGTGCTTGCTTAGCATGCACAAAGACCCGGCCCGGGTTCCATTCCTTGGTACCATGTACATAGAAAAAGACGGAAGTGGTGCTGTGGCTCAAGTGGTAGAGCTCTAGACTTGAGAAAACCCAAGGACAGTGCTCAGTCCCTGTGTTCAAGCACAGGCAAGAAAAAGGAGTTGTATAAATCTATAAATCATTTTAATGTACCAAAATTTGTAATATATGGTAGAGAAAAAGTATAATATTTGGTAGTGGAAAATGAAATATAGACTTCTATATGTTTTGTTCTTTTGAGTATATAATGATTGGACACCAGTTAGTTAATATTATGGCTAATAATTCTTCAAACCTTGTTTATATTGGTGCTTGGGTTGGTAATACTATCATAATGACACTCACAATGAAAGATGTTTTGGAATGTGTCAAAAGTATGGATCCTCTGCTCTAAGACTATTTAGGTTAGATTATTGAACATGGACTACTTAATCTTTTCAGTTGATTTATTTTAACATAACATTGCTGGTATAGATTGGAGTCACTTTTCTATTTGCACATCTATTTGTACTTGTAGATAGACAAGATATATTGCATATGCATCTCTATTTTTCTTTTTATCACATAAATCAGTCTTAAAAGTGAGTCTTCGTATATATCTCTTTCCTTAGTAATTTATTGTCTTTACTTTTATTTATTCAAAAAGGAAATGTAAAATGTTATTCAAGAAGTAAGTTAAAAATCAAGAAGTAAGTCAAAATAAATTCCATAAAATTTTAGCGTGTCAGCTCCTATACTCTTATTTGTGGAATAAAGTAATTATAAGAGACAAAAATCAGCCTTCCAGACAATTTATTATAAACACCATCCTTTAAAACTCTTGTTTATTGTATAAACATAGCCTCTAGGCCCAGTCTTTTTGAAAGCTAAGTCTTTAACTCTTTAACCCTGTGGTTGGATTCATCCAAAATCTACTCCCTACAAAGCCCTTTATGATCCCAACAGTCTTGATACCTCCAGAATGTTTTATTTCCAAACTATAAATATTGTTTTTTCACTCCTTGGTGTGGAAATTCAGCTACCTCCACATTACATGCTTACTGAAGTAGAAAACTGCCTAATCAGATAGGAAAACATTTGGCAGTGAATAAATCAGCATTTGTCGAGTATTTCAAAGTGTGAAACTGGGCAGACAAGCACATGTCCTAATCCCTCCACAGTCTCCTGCTTCCCTGTAGAGAAATCAAGGGCTATAATATGGCCGCCACTACCATCTGTCTAAATACTTGAGTGTGTTGTCTTGAATTAACACAACAGAACGATTGGACAAAGTAATTAAGATTTTATTTCTTACATTTCATCACCAGATGCTATACAATATAGAGTTATCCATAAATGTTCAAATTGATGACACTCTGAGCAAGGAAAACAATGAGTTTTTAATGATAATTATATTAATATATATATATATATACTTGACATTCAATAAAATACTTTGTATCACTATTTATTTGACCTTTAACTTAAGAAATAAAGCAGTTGGGGGCCGGGAGTTTGGCCTAGTGGTAGAGTGCTTGCCTAGCATGCACGAAGACCGGGGTTTGATTCCTTGGTACCACATACATAGAAAAACCTGGAAGTGGTGCTGAGGCTCAAGTGGTGGAGTTGTAGCCTTGAGAAAGGCCAAGGACAGTGCTCAGGCCCTGAGCTCAAGCCCAGGACTGACCAAAATAAATAAATAAATAAGGCAGTTGATATTAGCTTGTGATTTCCATTATTCCATTCTGTCATCTTCAGACCTTAGAACAGTGACTATACAGACCCCATATCTTATGAATATTTGAATAAATGAAACATTTGTAAATTATTTAGGTTGCTGCATAAGCTGTTGAAGAAATACATGAGCACGTAAACATTTTCAAAATACCCCTAGGATTAATCAACAAGGTCAATTTGTAAAACTACATGGCAGAGATCTTAATAAATGCAAGCATTTTACTCAAGTTAATTTTCAGCTTGAGATGTGCACAGGACACACATCAAGTCCCACACATAGGTGGGATTTGACCAGGAAAAAGCCTACTAATCATTTAACTGTTCATTCCAACTTTAGTTCAAGCTTGCATAGAATCTTGTCACTAATTTACTGAGAAGTTTTACCATTTTCATGCTTTACATCAAGTATGTCATCACTAATTGAAACTAACATGATAATATTTTTAATACGAAAGGATGAATGTGCTAGGGTCTGGCTTACTTTGTCTTTTACATGTAAGCTGCATTGAAATCAGGAGACCTACCACGGTATGAGGTCTCTCTGGTATAAGCGTCATACGAGATACTATGGAGAAAGGAAGGCCTGGACTAGTTTCTGTCAATGTTAGCACTATAATCCAGACTCACCTGAAGGCCTGCACTTTTTCTTCCCCAACCCTACTCCTTAGCAGTTACTAGGTTATTTATACTTTTGTTTTTATAATGAGGATTCTCTTAAAACACATGTTTTTCCCCTATTGGAGTTTCTCTTTCATACAGGAAGCATGCAAATGTATGAGCTCTTGTTTAGAAATTCAATCTTACAATTTGACATCAGATTTACAAAATCTCTCCAATCTCAACTGTCATGGTGAGATGAGGGGAGGAAATTTGTAGACTGGTTCAAGCGATTTAATTTGCCTCAAAAAAAATCAAATGCTTTTGTTAAAAGCAAAGCCCCCTATACAAATTGATTATTAATTGATTAATTCTGTATTTCTTATTGAGAAGAAATTATCTAACTTACTTGATGCTTTCCAATTTAGAAAATCATGGAAATAGTTATTTTAAATGGAATGTTAATAATTCCTAAGAAGACAACTATTTACAGTATTTATTCTGATGCTTTCTAGAATTTAAGTGATTTTTTTATTATAGAAGCATATATTTCAAGCTATGTGAAACAATGTATGGGTATATCCAGGTATATTGGCTTACTCCATAATCCAAGGTATTCAAGAAATAGAAATCAGGAGGATTATGGCTTCTCCAGCTGATAAGGAAAGTTAAGGAGTTCCCTTCAAACAAACAAGCTACATGTGTTGGGTCATATCAAAAATCTTGGCTACACCGAAATTTTAGGTAGACAAATCTTGATTGCAGGCTGGAATTGAAACACATGAACAAAAAAAAGGAAGGAAAGATGGAAGGAAGGAGCCGGGAGTTTGGCCTAGTGGTAGACTGCTTGCCTAGCATGCACGAAGACCTGGGTTCAATTCCTTGGTACCACATATATAGAAAAAAGCCAGCAGTGGTGCTGAGGCTCAAGTGGTAGAGCTTTAGCCTTGAGAAAGTCCAAAGACACTGCTCAGACCTTGTGCTCAAGCCCAAGACTGGCAAAAAAAAAAAAAAAAAAGGAAGGAAGGAGAGAGAAAGAAGGAAGGAAAGAAAGATAGAGAGAGAAAGGGAGAGAGAGAGAGAGAGAGAGAGAGAGAGAGAGAGAGAGAGAGAGAGAGAGAGAGAAGAAAGAAAGAAAGAAAGAAAGAAAAGAAAGAAAGAAAGAAAGAAAGAAAGAAAGAAAGAAAGAAAGAAAAGAAAGAAAGAAAGAAAGGTAGTGCAGGTGGTACAATTCAACTGGGGGAACCTCTTCCCCAAAGTAAGACACCATGATGTGAAAGTCTAATATTGCAAAAGGAAGAAAGAGGAAGAAGAGAAGGAAGAAGAGGAAGAAAATATATAAAGTATTATATAATGGAAAAGTGATAGTACAAAAAGTAATTTAATTGATGGACATATAATTTGTATTTATCAATTCCTAGAGCAAAACTTTTCCAACTAGATAAAAAGATACAAAGATACAGTGGGAACTTCATTAATCCTTTAGATTGCTAAATAATTCATCTCAAGTTCAAATAAATATTCTTTATGCAAATAAAAATAGCTGGAGAGGGATTGGGAGTTTGGCCTAGTGGTAGAGTGCTTGCCTAGCATGCACAAAGACCAGGGTTCGATTACTTGGTACCACATACATAGAAAAAAGCCAGAAGTGGTGCTGAGGCTCAAGTGGTACAGTGCTAGCCTTGAGAAAGTCCTAGAAGAGTGCTCAGGCCCTGAGCCCAAGCCCAAGACTGGCAAAAAAAAATGCTGGAGAAATAATCTTCTTGGAAATTTTAACGACTTCAAGGAACAGGAAAACAAACCATTGCAGTTTTTGTTTTTGAGGTTTGGGAAAAAAATTAAGACTCAGGATTCTTTTAAATTTGTTTTAACACTTAAGTTTTGAAGCTTAGAATACAACAATGTAAATAAGGGTGAAAGAAATAATCTGTAGCCATCTCGATTTTTTTAACTTTTTGGAACTTGTATTTCCTGTTGGTCAAATGATTAAAATGCTATATCTTCTTCAGAAAAATATACCCATTAGCACATTTAAAATTTGGTAGAAAACAACTTCATGGTATCCCTGATATTTTGAAGATTGTACATAGCCTTAGTTTGCCCATATATGCCTCAGAACATAAAACCCTGACAAAAAAGTTACAGGTGTGAGAAAATTATTTTGGTGGCATAACAAACCCCAGAAGAGCTGAAAAATAGCACGTCATAAAGTTGAAAAACTCAAGTTTGCAGGTTTATGAATACCATGAATCATTTTAAACTGATAAAGAATCATGTGAATTTTCTTTAAAAATTTTCAAAGTTTGAATTGCTTTTATTTGAAATAACATCATTCTACTTATTTAAAAGCCATATGATAGAAATGCAGAAGATTGTGAGATGAAATTGAAAAAGATTTAGGTCTTATTCAAAACTATTAAAACTTGAACTAGTAATTTAGTCTTTCTCAACCTGACATTTTCATATTAATTTATAATTGCATATGATGTGTATTATCTTTTAGGGCCCTACATGTTCTAAAATTTTATCTTAGAACAACTTATCTACAATTAGTAAATTAAGAGAAATAACTTGAAATTAGAATAGATGCAATTATTCCTAGAGTAACATATTTGCAGGAAGTGAATCTTACTACTAGATGTGGTTGAATTGCTAAATGGCTGAATTTGCACAAGTGGACAATAATTAAATCATTATGCTTGACTTTTTATTAAATATTAGTGAATTCTCCATGACTTTGAATCAGAAGGGTGTTTGCCATGAGAGTCTCTAACTCTTTGTCCAAATGATGAATCATCCACTCTGAGGTGGTCTCCTATAAGTAGCTTTAAGCTACTTATAGACATTATCAAGGAATTTAACTGTGGCCGATTATATTGTACTTGGCTTGGCTTTTCCCTTAAATTTTTTTGACGAGAGTGCTTTCAGTATTGATATCAGTGTGTTTTAGCCTACACAAACAAAAGATTTTCCTCAGGAAAAAATGCTTCATATTAAACAACGGGGGAACAAAAAAAGTAATGCACTCCACCAAGGCTCCAGCCATCTGAATGCATTCACCATTTGTGTGGCTTTAAATCTGGCTTTGCACATGCCAGAAACACAGATCACAAACGCATCTGGGCAGCAGAAGCTGGTTAGCCTGGGCCCCTCCACCTCCTTTTGTTGTTTGTTTTTGTAACACATGTTAGGCAGCAAAGAGACAAACAAGGACAAAATGGCCTTTTCCTTTTCCATCTGGTTCTCTGCCAGATATACAAAGCATCAGATTTCAATGTTATGATTGCCTAGAAACCTTACTTTCTTCTCTATCCATCACCATTCTGCTTTGTCAATATTTTTTCCACCAACCAAGAACCATGGAGTACAATAAAATATATGGTTCTTTGAACATAACTCTGTCCTGATTCTTAGTTATCATTGCTATATTCGTGAGGTAATATTTATGTGCCTTATTTTATAAGCATGTTGTTTGATATAAGATCTGTAGTCACAATATTTTAAACTGTTATAATTGAAAAGAATGCCTGAATAAAAATGAAAAAGTATAATAGAAAAAATACAGAATGAATACAAAGATACAGTTTAAGTGTAAAAATGAATTCTGAACTGGTTGAATTTCCACCACTGGGAACACAAAGTTCATTTCTGATGGTCATAATTTTATAGTAGGTTAAAAAAAATAAAGGATTTCTTGTCAGAAAAAAGAGTGAAAGGAAGAGGGAGATTGAGGCAGGGAGAAAAGAAGATCTGAAGTCACATAGCACATGTAATATCACATACGTTTTGCATGCAGAAGTGAACCTGAGCAGGAGTCATAGGAAAGGACTGGCTCTGTCTGACCTGTGAGCAAGGTAATAGGGAGATGATTGTAGCGCCCGCCAGTGGAGACTGTAGGTTGCTGCAAGCCTCATTATCTTCACTCCTTTTCAGTAGTGTTGCTGAGAATAGTGTGGCTACACAACTATAGAGCAATGATCAGTTAGGTGTTTTGAAGTTAGAGAGTATCTGAAAAGTAAATAAATCCTTACATTGTTTCAATTTAGAAGAACTTTTCAGATTTTAGAGATCTATTAACAGTTTCTGTTAGCTTAGAGAATAATATTATGTCTTACTGGAATATAATTTCCCATATTTATAATTTTATTTTACATTCCAAGCCTTCAGATAAGTAAAAGGCATAACAGAAGATCATTATGTATTCCCCACTTCTGCTCACACATCTAACTTTTAATTCATTTATATCAACTGTACTTAGCTTTTTTGATTCAGTATGAAAGCTTGGTCTCATGTCTTTGATTGTTTAGTTTTATGACTCAAAAATACAATTGCACTTTCTCACACAGTGAAAATGTCGTTAAAACTCTGGAAAAAATATGTGTTTTCTGGATTTTTGTTTTGTTTTGCTTGTTTGTTCATTTGTGTTTTTTTTAATTTTTTCTTTTAGTCTGTCCTAGAGCTTAAACTCTGGGCCTGGGCACTGTCCCTAAAGTTTTCATCTCAAAGCTAGTCCTCTGCCACACTGAGCCACAGTGCCACTTCCACTTTTCTGGTGGTTAAATGGAAATAAGAATCTCACAGCTTTTCATGCCTGGACTGACTCTGAATCACAGTCCTTAGCCCTCAGCCTTCTTAACGGCTAGGATTACAGGCATAAACCACAGGCACCTGGCAAAATATTTTTTATTATCTAGTACTTTCATTATCTGTTTTATTTAAGTAAATATCCAAATAATGCCTTCATCAAATATTATATAATTATATATGTCTTCAATATTTTATTATCTTAAACAAGTTCATCTCCATATTTCTTCTCTTTACTACTGCCATATAACAAAGTTTACTTTAGTGTCATAACATGTGTTATGCTATTCTTAAAACTTTAGTTTTCTCTCATATATTAATTCAGTGAATAATAAATGGAGTACAATAACATACATGGTTCTTTGAACATGACTTTCTCAAAATTTCTCAAAAAATCACAATAACATTAATTTTTGTCAGAATTATCAAACAAATTTGGATTGTGACAAAAAGTAAGTAAAATATTATGTATCTTCTGGTGTTAATGAAAAAAAATGAATAACTCAAAATAGAACTTCAAAAATGAACAACTCAAAATAAAACTAGAAGTTCTGGCCGGGAGTTTGGCCTACTGGTAGAGTGCTTGCCTAACATGCATGAAGACCCAGGTTCGATTCCTCAGTAGCACATACATAACAAAAAAAGCCAAAAGTGGTGCTGTGCCTCAAGTGGTAGAGCTCTTGCCTGGAGAAAGCCCAAAGATCTAAGTTGAAGGCCCAGGACTGGTAAAAAAAAAAAAGTTCTTTCAAGTTTTCCAGTATTAATCATATAACATGCCAAATTAATTATATAGAGCATGCTATACTTTTGTGACATCTGCCTGGATTAACTACCCTAAAAATCTATAGATCCTAGAATAGAATATTCAATTCCTACAAATAAATGTGGAGAAAATTCACTATGGAACTGACAGCCAGATTTTGAGGTGACACTAATTATAGCAAATGTTCCTTTAAATATGTGACTTTGAATTAAGCTACTGAGATGGAATTCTAAGTGGTATTTCTACAAGGAAAATACAACTTAGGATTCTATCTGAATGGGTGGGCAAAATCACATTAATGCAATAGATAACTTCTAAAAAAACTAAGCTCTTCTTCCATGACTGTGTTCCAGGAGAAACCAACTCCAGAAAATGTTTATAACACTACATTTCTCCTTTACTAGCCATGTAATGTTAGCATAAATAAAGTCATGGTGGAAAGTGAAAACAAAAACAAAAAACATGAATCAACAGAAAGCCTGAGGTAAGATGTGCCTTGGCAATAGTGCATACAAATACAGTCATAATATTTTGAAGTGAAGTTTTTATTTCCATTTTAAAAATGAGGATATGCAGTACAGGAAACTTTAGCTGGACTTAGTGTTGCACGTTTGTAACTGCAAAACACAGGAAGCAATAGACAAGGAGATTGGGAATTTGAGGCCAACTTGGCCTCTGTAATGTAGCTGGGCCAGAAATAAACAACAACAAGAAAGCTTGTTATTTTCCCCAAATCACACACAATAAACTGAGGATTTAACACTAAGTCAGCCCCATTCTTTCCCATATATAACGCTTCTCATAACTGAATTAGGACATTACTATTCATGTACGAATTTGCGGTATAGATACTTCTTGCTCTAATGCTAACTTGAAAACTTGCTCTAACTTAGGTACTTTAAAAAAAATGTATTTGTGAACAGGTACCTATGGCTCACTTCTGTAATCCTAGCTACTCAGGAAGCTGAAATCTGAGGACTACAGTTCAAAGCCAGTCCAGCCATGAAAGTCTACAAGACTCTTATCCCCAATTAATGACTAGAAAACTGGAAGTGGTGCTGTGGTTCAAAGTGGTAGAGCACTAGCCTTGAGCTGGAGAACTTCAGGACAGTGCCTAGGGCCCAGAGTTCAAGCCCCCCAACTGACAAAAAGGATTCATGAATAACTTATTACGTACATATTTAAATGTAATTGTGTGTATGTACATCTGTTATATTTTACAGGTTATCAATAATCTTGGTCCTTTGGAATTCATTCTTAATACGCCTAGCCACCATAGAGTTCACCATGGTAAGGAGATTCTTCTTTGTTCTCCATCTTCATTTCCTTAACAAAAATATTAGTTTTTATTTTAGCTCATTTCATCAAAATTTCCCCCTATAGTGAGTATTTACTGTTTAAGTAAAGATAGCTTGTTCTTTTATGCCTGGACAAGTCTCAATTTACATGGACTATGGCGGAAGTGTAAGAGAACATTTTCTCTGGCTTTTGAGTTTTTCTTTTTACATAGTTTTCTGCCTAGTTTCAGTAGGGGAAAATGACGACATATTTAATTGAAGAGAGAACATATAATGTCCTCAGAGTCTATTGTATGCTACACCTAGTTGTTGGCTATTAACAGTTCTGAAGGTTATTCCCGTTCACCTCTAGAGAATCTCTGGTTTTAAATCTATTAGTATTTAGAAAGAGCTTTGTAAGCAACATATCCTGCTGCTGCTTAAGTTTTTAAACAAATACAACAAAAGCAGCTTTCGCCTAAGCAGAAAATCTTGTGGCCAGTGCTGAAAGTTTAAAGACACCAACTTTACTAATAACAATGCTTACATTTGTGTACCACAAAACATGTAAAGAATATGCATAGCAGCATTGCTGTAATAGCTAAAATTGACTTAAAAAGTTTATCAGAATAGAATACGTTATGTACTGCACACTTCATAAAAATGGAGATTCAAACAGTAACAGAAATGTCCAAATCATTGTTCTGTACCGAAGCAAAAATAAGTCTCACAACAAACATTGTGAGACAGAGCCCAATGATAATTACGTATCTTTCTGTCTCCAGTCTTCACAGACAACTCTGGACACTGTAACTTGGCCTTTTACCATGGCGAGGGAGAGTAGCACAAGCTCACATAGGCAGAGATGAACATGAATGGGTCAGACACTTCCAAAATTAACGGTCACTGTCTAATCCCAGGAGCCTGTTGGGAAAGGGGTGGTGAGGTTGAGTGTTATAATCTTGTGATCTCCATCATGGAAAAAGAAAAAGAAATGGAAAAAGAATAAGTTCACATAGAAAACAATTGCTCATTTACTTTGCTTTTCTCTCACATTGCGTTACTTTATATTTTGGCTTCCCATCACCTATGTTGTGGACATTTTGGCACTTAATTGTAAGGGCTGTGTGCAATATAGAGTGTTTAACTTCCCAATCCACATAAAAGATAATATAATTTTTATTTTCTTTTATGACTTAAAGAGCTAGTTTGTTTCTTCCTGAAACAAGCATAGAGAAAAGAGTTGGCGATCTATTGCATCAAAATTTTAAAATAGTAACACATATATTACTTTGTTTTTACTTCCTGTCAATGGCCAAAAAAATGCTGTGTTGTCAGAAAACATTCCAAGGACAATCATTCCACTGGTTAATTCCTAATTTTATTACCATGTTATTTTTTTTTTTTTTTTTGCCAGTCATGGGCTTGAGCTCAGGGCCTGAGCACTGTCTCCTTGGACTTTCTCAAGGTTAGAGCTCTACCACTTGAGCCTCAAACACCATTTCTGGCTTTTTTATTCTATGTATGTGGTACCGAGGAATCGAACCTGAGTCTTTGTGCATGCTAGGCAAGCACTCTACCACTAGGCCAAACTCCAGGCCCCCATGTTATTTTTTTAATTCAATTTTTTATTGTAATTAATGGAAGGGTTACATTATATTTGACAGATAGAAGGTACATTACTTCATAAACATGGATACCCCTTCTCATGTTTTTGTCCCTATTTCCCTCCCCTAATCCCCTTCCATCATCTTGTTTCCCCCTTCCCTATCCTATTTCAAATAAACAAATAAACATATATAAAATATGCCAGATAACAAGGTACGATACTATAACAATATGAGATAACCAAGAGACAACAAAAAATGACAAATAACATAGTACATTAAGAACAACAATCACATTATATGGCTCTTGTTTCCATATCCTAAAAGCCCTTTCATTTAGCCTCATCCTATATGGCCTTTTGTATATAGGATTTGCCTGATTGTAAATCTCTGCTAGGAGAGTCTTAGATGTGTATTAATTATTACCAATGAGGGAAACCATTGAGCCTATGTTCCTTTGAATCTAGCTTATTTCACTTAATATGATTTTTTCCAAGTCTTTCCATTTCCTTACAAATGGGTCTATGCCATTCTTTCTGATGGCAGCATAGAATTTCATTGTGTATAAATACCACATCTTATTGATCCCATCATCAAATGAGGGGCATCTGGGTTGGTTCCATATCTTTGCTATAGTAACTGTGTTCTTAAAAGAAAACAAAATTATATTTCAATAAGCATCACTTAAATTTTTGAAAAAAATATTTTCATTATTTTATCACACAGGAAGAAATCATTACTGCATAGACAAAAATTATGCTGGCACTCTTATCATTTGGGATAGAATTTTTGGTAAGTAAAACATATAAATAACAAAACAATTAAATTAGCTCATTTATTCATGAATATCAAATATGCTGTCTTAATATTTATTTTACAGGGACATTTGAGGCAGAGAATGAACAAGTTGCATATGGTCTAACACATCCCGTTAATACATTTGAGCCTTTCAAGGTGCAGGTAATATGATCAACAATATTCTTCTGAACTTGTATTATTCTATAAATTTATAGTGAAGAGAAAAATGAGTTGTTGAAAGGCATAAGTGTTCTATATTACTAATAAAAATTAAATGCAAAATAATCTGAAAATGAATTTTGCTTTCAAACAGAAGCTTGGATCATAGTATGAAAAGTATACTTATTAAAAAACTCATTAAGAAATTTCAAATGTCTATTACCAAGGCTGAAAAAAAATAGTAGCATTTTATTAAACATATTTCTTTTCAAAACAGACTAAAATATATTCATGTATTCAGAAGGAGTAGTGGAAACATGTATAATTAAGGTTGATCCCACAATAAGTAAAGTATTTGCTTCAAGGCTACAGCCTCCGGTTAGAAATTCAACATAAGGCCTTTGCCCTATTCTTCTTAGAGCTAGATGTCAAGTACTATTATAGATCGGTTAGGTCTGCACATTACCTCACCTGCTATGACTTGTTGGACTGGACCGGTTTTCTGTTAGACATATGGTATTGGTTGTCCATTGGCCTCAGTGGTTGACACTAGAGAAATGAGGAATGTCTGCGAAGCTCTGATATGTCAGCATCAGTCCACCACAAAGACTCCTGGGGTTCGGTATTCATAAATGAAAAAATGATAAGCAGGCTCAAAAAGCTGCGAAGGTCAGTCAACAATTTCTATGTATTCAGGAAGCAACAAAATTGTAGGTTCATGTTGGGCTCACTTTTCCTAACTTACTTCTTTGAGTTTCCACAGACAGTTGAAATAACAAAATAATGCACATCTGTTTGGTGTCTAAGATGTGAAGCACATTGCAAAAAAAAATATTTCATGTCACTGTTACTAAAACCTTATGAGTAGGGGCTCTTTCTAATCCTATTTGTTAGGGGAGGGTATTAATCAGACTTTCAGCACTGTGAGAAAATACCTGAAACAACACCAAGGGGGAGAGGATTAGTTTTGGATCATGAGTTTAAATGGTTCAGTCCAGGTTCGCTTGGTGCCACATGCTTTGGCAGTAGATATTGACAGTAGGAGCTTGTGGTGGAAGAGGCAGACAAGAAGCAGAGAAGGAAGAAAGAGAGAACTTTGACCTGCTGAGACACCCCTCAATGATACATTTCCTCTAGTTAGTCCCATACTTCCAAGGTTTCTAATACAGCCTCAAAAATAGCGCCCCTACTGGTGACATATCAAGTTACCACATGAATCAGTCCAGGGACCTTCTCTATTCAAATCGTATCTTGGAGAAAATTGATGCTCCTACCATTTAAATAATATATCCAGGTTCACATACATTGTCAGCTGCAAATTCAAATCAGTCAACATCAAATTTCACTTAAATCCATTTAACCTTTATAAAATATTATGCATACTATACCTAAAAGGCTATAGGAAATTGAAAGATTTTTCTATCTGTTCCTTTATCAAATGAGAAATGTGGATTATTTTGCCTGCTTCTTATCCTGGGCAGCTGGAAGTCTTTCTCCATCTCTCTTTGTTAGACTTTATTGAGAACATAACATACCCTTCAAGAGATGTTCAGCAAAAATTTTTAGTTACTTTCTTAATAATAACTTTGAGAATTATTTAGAAATAATATATTGAAAGTTCCTTCATATAAGATTTGTGTCCTTCCTCTGGAGACTTAGAAGGAAATAAACAACTTGGTTTCAGTGCTCAAGGAAAGTGTTTTCCAAGGCTAACACAAATAGGAATCACAGGAACAACTTAGTAGAATGTAGATTCGGTTCATCAGGTCTAAGCCCTGATCTACAAAGTCTATGTTTTCAGCAAATTCCTAGCTTCTAGCTGGTGGTAATTTTCACAGCAGGCCTTTGTGAATAAACATTTGTACGTGTCAAATTTTTGGTTGAAAATAAGCTTTCATAGTTGAGGCACAAAAAAGAAGATAGTGGTAATGGTCTTCAGTCAGAGCCGCACAAACTCATAGGTGACTGAACTTGGGGGCTGGGTTCCAATAGTAAGGAAATCTCTGGTGTTTATAAGCCACTAACCTGCACTTGCTAGGCTAATTCTCCAGGATTCTATTTTCATTGCTAGCCTATTATTGAGCATAAGGAATGTCACAAGTGGATCTAAGGTTTAGTCCTCTCCTTTCTCCCTTATACAATATTAAGTCAGCCAAGTTATAATAATGAATATTTAACTCATAAGCACATAACAGTATGCGATGATACCAAATTTCTCACCAATCATATGGGGACATCAAGAAAGTAACTTGGAATGGCTCCTACTATATAGAAAGTTTTGGGGGTCATTAATATTATTAGATCTAGATCATTTCCTTTGCTCTGCACTGGGGGTTGGAAAGTTTCAGAAAACTGGGAAGCAAATCAGGTAACAAAGTGTTTTATTTCAGAATACTCCTCCTTATTTCTTATGTCCTAGATCCAGAATGATAGAAATAAAATTGCAATCCATTTTCAGAATCGCAAAATCTAAATATTTTAAATGTGTAATAATACCGAAACACATTGATTTTCTGTATGGCTAATGAAAAGCCCAAGGATATATTTCGGTTAATGTTTGCCTTGTCCTCAAAATGTATTCTATCAAATCCTCTGTAGTTCTTTAATTGTTGTATGTTATAATATTTCAAGCAGTTGTTTTGAAATTTTTATTGTAAAAGTGACATACAGAGGGGTTACAGTCAGCTACTGAATACATTTCTTTTTCAAGTGTCAACCCCTCCCTCATTTTCTCCCAGTTTTTCTTTCTGACCCCCTTCCCTCCTCACATTGTATACTTCATTTCTAGCGTAGTCTCTAGAGAGTATTATTGCTGAATTAGTTTCAAAATACAGTTTTATAAACCTCATAATTAAAATTCATCCAAGGATAGTATAAGTACAAGCCAGACTATAAATTCAAAGAGCCAAAGCTGCTTTCTCCATTCATTAAATTCTTTAAATAGAATTTATCTTTGTAATCTGTAGTGGATGCCCCAACCCTAGGATTAATTTTCATCGTAAAGAGTATTATGAACACTAGTATGGCACAAAGTAGATCTCCTAACACCTAACATTTATTGAGCGTTTATATGTGGGAATACTTGAACTACTGTACATGTCAAATTCATGTTAGATGAAGAATATAGATTCCTGATTGAGTCTCAAGACAAACTTTGCTCTCAGTCAGAAAATTGTCTTTCTGGTGAAAGAAGATAGATCATCTAATACTCAGAAATCTTCTGTGTGAAGCACATTTGCAAACCTCTGTGACTATGACTTGTTTGTCTATGACAATAGTTTCACAGTTTTTAAAACTTTAAACATATACTCAATCTTTACATGCTTCTATGTATAAACTTGATATCAATTTAGCAAGACTTGAAAAAGTCTTAAAGCAAATCCTTCTATATTTATGTGGTGAATGTGTGTGTATTTGTGTGTGTGTGTGTGTGTGTGTGTGTGTGTGTGTGTGTGTGTGTTCCAGTACTGGAGACCAGAACTCAGAACTTGGGTGTTGTTCCTGGCTTTGTTTGTTTAATCTAGTATTCTACTTCTTGAGCCACATTTCCACTCTAAGATCTTATTTATTTATTTAGTAAGTTTTGGAAGTTTATTAGAGATAAGACTTTCTTCCTGGGATGGCTACACACTGCAGTTTTCAGTTTTCAGTGTAATATGTAATAGGATTACAGGTGTGAATCTCTGATGCCAGGCTTTAACTTGCTACCCTTTGGTTTTCTACTCTTACAACACTTTTTTCTAACAAAATCCTTTTTCTCATTTTAAAATCATGAATACAATTAACTGTAAAAATATTAATATATAAAGACATAGAATGACCAAAACATATTATAATCAATGATTTCATTACAATCCATTATTGCAAAATAGATCTTGAATAACAATATATAAATTGGGGCCAGGTGTTTAGTGTAGTAGAAGAGTGCTTGCTTGCCTAGCATACATGAAGACCTGGGTTCAGTTCCCTGGAAGTGATGCTGTAGCTCAAGTGGTAGAGCTGTAACCTTGAGTAAGCTCAACAACAGTGCTCAGGCCTTGAGTTCAAGCCCCAGGATAGGCAATAAAAAAATTACATTGAACAATGCAATTAAATAATTAGTTTTAAATTTTTTGTTTTCCTTATTCTTAAATAAGTTATATTTTAATTTTTCCTAGTTCCACCATTTATGTTATATATGGACTACATTCTGGAACACACCTGGATTCTTTCATAAGTTTTCTGTCCTATTCAAAGGACCAGGATGGGCTCCTGGTAAACCACGACTTGGACTGATTGAAGACATCCCCGAGGTAGGAAATTTCATGAAGCTGGAAGTAGTGAATATTTGTTTCGTATGTTAAGTCTACAGACAGTTACAATATGCTCCCCCTTCAGCAAATCTTTTATTTAGAAAAATGTTCAGCTAATGGGCTGGGAGTTTTGCCTAGTGGTTAAAGTGCTTGCCTAGCATGCATGAATACCCGGGTTCGATTCCTCGGTACCACATACATAGAAAAAAGCCAGAAGTGGTGCTGAGGCTCAAGTGGTAGAGCTCTAGCCTTGAGAAAGTCCAAGGACAGTACTCAGGCCCTGAGCTCAAGCCCAGGACTGGCAAAAAAAAAAAAAAAAGAAAAATGTTCAGCTAAATTCTAGTGGCTTATACTTGTAATCCTAGCTTCAAAGGAGGCTGAGATTTGAGGATTCAAGTTCGAAGCCAAAACAGAAAAATCTGGGAGCCTGAAGCATCTCTGAGGCTGAAGTCAAAGAGTACTAACTGAGCCCCCAAACTCAGGGACAGTGCCCAGGCCCTAAATTCAAGTCCCAGGATCAGCACACACACACACACACACACACACACACACACACACACACACACACACACCCCATTTACCCTTAATCAAATGGTGATAAATCACTTAATGAATAGTTACCCCTTCACTGCAGCTCAGAAAAGTGCTGTCTGCCAGGTGGACTTCAGTTTTTCCCAGGGAGCACAGTTTGGAAAACAAAGCAGCAGAGACCAGTTTTCAGCAGTATCAAAACACAGAGCCAAGAGCTTTTCTGCAGACTTCACAGGATTATGTATGAACCTTGGATGTCTAGTCATAGAACAACCAAAGTGGAAGGAGCCTTTAGAGTCCTGCAATCCTCCTTGTTTTCATCTTAAAAGTCAAGATTGTTTGAAAAAGTCTAAGGTCACATCAAGATAGTAGGATTTTTGGTCATGCCATGAATAAACTTATGTCATAATATGGTAGAAGTATTAAAGTTAGAAATCATGTTTGGAAAAAAATTTTATAGACATTTTATAATACCAGAGAACAAATAAAAATTTCAATCTTGTTAGATATCCTCTTCTACAAGAAAGAAATAATATTTCATTTCAATCTTTCAGGGCATAAAAAATTCTTAATCAACTAAGTCACATTGTTAAAAATGTAACAATAGGAAAAATAAAGTGCTATCCACTTTTGAGACTATACTGTGACTATAAAACCGTATGATAGTTTAAGGATATATTACCCTTACTTTACAAAATTTTATATACCTTAGCACATTTCATGTGTGCAGTTCTTTATGCAACAGTCTGATTGACACAACTACAAATATTTTTGTCATTTTAGTTTCAGAAAGCCTATTAACCCATTTATTGTCTTGTAATAAATAACTGAAAATAAATATTTTAGAGTTATATGAGTACCAGCATGTGTATTTTAAAAGCAGGGTTTTTTTTGTGTATGTGCACGAAACTCATTGATTTAAGAAAGTTGCTGTTAATAAAGCACTGTTTTTGTGTGTATGATTATAGGTGCCTCCGATAGTCACCTTTTTGTTTCTTTTTCTTTTTCTGAAATATGTTCATGGACATATTTTTCAGGTGAGGGAGGCCCAATGCATTTTGTTTTCTTTTGTCTGTCTTTCATATTGGAACTGTTTAATGAACCATTTCTTAGTTTTCTGTTAAGGTATATGAAATAAAAAGTATAATGCATAGTGTATCAGAAATGAGAAATGACTCTCTTAATTTATAAACATTTTCAGAGGGCTGGGAGCATGGCATAGTGATAGGGTGCTTGCCTAGCATGCACACCACTCTGCGTTGCCTTCCTTGGTTCCACATACACAGAAAAACCTGATAATGGTGCTGTGGCTCAAATGGTAGAGCACTAACCTTGAGAAAACCCAAGGACAGTTCCCAGGCTCTGAATTCAAACCCCAGGTCCAGGAAAATTAAAATTCAATGTAAGAGAAACAATTAGGGTCTTTTCACAATTCTTTTGTTGCCTTTTTAAGTATGCAAACAAGCCCTGGGGATTTATGAAAAAAAAAGTTCTTTGTCACCCAGGTCACTGGAAAAGAAGTTCCCTTCTCATCCTCAGCATCTCAACTGTTGAAGATATACTCAGCCGTGCAATTCATTCTGATGATAGCATTCTATGAAGAGACATTTGCGAACACAGCTGTAAGCAATGATCATTTTAAATAGAGTTGGGAAACTTATGATAGAAAAATATCTCCCTCCCATTGTGGCTTATTTTTTTCTTTCCTGTAATTATCTGGTTCAGTGTTGGAAATATTTGAAACTATCAATCTTACATTTAAATAAGCAAATTTCTTCTTCCACAAATTTAAATGTAAATGAATTGATTACAGTTAAATCTCTGCTGTATAAAGTATTAATCAAATGGTATATCACCAATGGAAGAGATAAAACTGTTTGCCATAAATAAAACATACAATTACAATAATATTTATATGATCAATATTGACAATTTGAGAAAATTTTAATGTAATTTATATTGTTCATTTGTTTCCAACATGGTGACAATTGTTTTACTTCATAAGAATATTCATATTACCTGTATTTGAGAGAGAACAGAATTCACAAAATGCATATAAATTGAACTATCAATTCTAAAATGATAATATAGGCATTTTAACATGCATAATCTGTAGGCATAATTATATTATATTCTTCATGAAAGCATTTATAGAAGCTCAGATATGTACATGAAACTCAATTGAGAGTATATGAAATAGAAAATAGCATCACAATAGAATAAGAAAATTATTGGTTTGGTACAGTTAGGAAGGAAATGAGAATGGAAGAAAATAAGAAATAGAACAGGTGAGTATGATTTAAGTACCTCAGAGTCATGTGTGAAAGTATCATGGAGAAGCCTCTTTCTATGTACAATTTAATAGATACCAAAAAAAATAGGCATCTTATGACATATTTTCACTGTCATAAATACTGAAGATTGCACAATAACTCTGTATGTGTAATGATGATAATTTGAAGAAACAAAGTGACTTTGGATTCCCAGCACTGTGTGTGCTTTACATATACCTATTTTTTTGCCAGTCCTGGGTCTTGAACTCAGGGCCTAAGCACTGTCCTTGGACTTTCTCAAGGCACGAGCTCTACCACTTGAGCCACAGCACCACGTCCGGCTTTTTTCTATGTATCTTGTACTGAGGAATCCAACTCAGGTCTTCGTGAATGCTAGGCAACCACTCTACCAGTAGGCCAAACTCACAGCCCAGATACACCTATTTTTAAAGGACTGTATTGAGGGGTAAAAGTGCACATAATATCTATTACAATGCTAGAGAAAGTTGAAGAATACGTAAAATGCTAAAAAGTTATTGATATAGTATCAGTGTGAGTAGGAAATGGAGTGTGTATTTGGGCAAATGACCTTGGACTTCTGACAATTCCTATAGAATATGACCTAAAGGAACAAAGCTCAAGCTTTAAAACTGACAACTAATTGCTCTCACAATGAAGGGAAGGAAACATGAGTAGAAAGCCAAAATATGAACTGGAGATTTTCTCACCTTGCACTTGGTTGAGGAGTTGAAAAATGTAAGTCTTCCCTGAGATTTTTAACAATCTATCTCTCATAGTAATGCATTCAGTTTTATACTAATGATGGTCCAGATAAACCCTGAGTAAGAATAATATTTTAAACTCAGATTCAATATCCAGTACTTAAAAGAAACAGATTGAAATCATACTTTCATAAAAGGCATAATCCTAAACTACACAGCATACTCCCTTAGGTAACATTTCAACAACTCTAACTGTAGGAGAATGGTTAAGAAATAGAAATGAAAAGGATGGATTTGATTTTTTAAATGTATACATTGGTTAATAGCACAATTAAATCCTTCTGTGTTCATTTACATAATTTTAAAAAGTAAAATTAAAGTCTTCAGAAGATTCTAGCAAATCTTCAGTTGTAGCAATAACTTAAAATCCTCTAAGTAAGGGCTGGGAGTTTAGTCTAGTGGTAGTGTTTGCCTTGCATGCATGCAGACCTGGTTTCAGTTCCTCAGTACCACATACATGGAAAAAAACCACAAGTGGTGCTGAGGCTCAAGTGATAAAGCTCTAGCCTTGAGAAAGTCCAAGGACAGAGCTTAGGACCTGAGCTCAAGCCCAGGACTGGCAAAAAAATTTAAAATCTTCTAAGTATTAAAAATGGAATTAAACTATCAATTAGTAAACTTCAGCTATTGAAGCAACTTAAAAGATTATACCTCATTTAAAAAAATAAATCTAACTTTTGAGAAATTGTTAATAATTTTATTCTATAAATCCAATGGAATTAGTTTCTGTAATTATATGAAGGAATGATTCACTCTGAAATTCAACATTTTCCATGTGATTTATACACTGAAGTATTTTAAAAAGAAATCTATTTGAAACAGGATTTTCAATATGGTAGGAAAGTTTTCTTTTTTCTTTTCATTTGTGTTTGTATTGTAACTCAAGACTTCAAGCTTCCTTGTCTTGCTTTCTCATGGCTGATGCTCTGACATTTGAGTAAAATCTCCAGCCTTACTTGTACTGGCTATTTTGGAGATGGATTGTCAGGGACATTTTTCCTCTAGACCTATAATTTCTCTTCCAATGATTTTCAGGAAACATTTTAAATAGATGTTTCTAATATGCCAAGAAATATCTTAAAAATGTAATAATTGGAGCAGGCCTGTAATCCTAGTTGCTAAGGAGGCTGAGATCTAAGGATCAAGGTTCAAAGCCAGCCTGGGCACTAGAGAATGTAAGACTCTTATCTCCAATTAATCACTAGAAAATGGGAAGTGGGGCTGTGGCTTAATGTGTAGGGAAGTAGCCTTGAGCTGAAGAGCTCAGGGACAGCTCCCAGGTCCAGAGTTCAAGCCCCACAACTGACTGCTTTTCACTGTATGTGTTATAAATAATGACAAAACCAATCCCATGCTTGAGTAGTTTTCCACTTGTCCTCCAAAGAGAAAAAAAAAAAAAAAACCTTAAGAATTTATTTCACTGATCAGGAGTTTGATCTAGTGGTATAGTGCTTGCCTAGCATGCACAAAGACCTGGGTTCAATTCCTTGGTACCACATACATAGAAAAAAGCCAGAAGTGGTGCTAAGGAGCAAAAAGTAGAGCTCTAGTCTTGAGAAAGTCCAAGGACAGTGCTCAGGCCCTCAACTCAAGCCCAGGACTGGCAAAAAAAAAAAAGAATTTATTTCAGGAAGAAAAATTATATAATAAGCACATGAACCACATTACTGTCAGCTTAGTATAGGTAAACATAGAAATACCAATATGACCACTTCATATAATCAGTTTCTCCAGAGAGTTTATGTCCTCCATGTCTTCATCTGTAGATGCCAAAATCTGTAGATGGCAATTGTGCAAACTGTAGAATAAGTTTCCATATATATATATATATATGTCTGTTAATATTTTTCATCAGCAGCAGATTAGTTATAATCCCCTACCTGCTAGACATTTCAAGGTTTAAATGATAAGAAAAAAAATGATGGTATATGTTCAGTACAAATGAAAATTTTCAGGTTACTTTTAATGTTTAGTTTGTTGACCTGAAACTGAAACTAGAGTGTGTGGAAACTTCACTGAAGTTGTTTATCCTAAAAAATTCACCCAATCTCTACCAGAGATTGCTTAATATATTATATTAATATTTTCATTCAAAATAGGATGAGACTATATGTACACAGTGAGTTTAGACAATAAAGTGATCAGAAAGTAAAGCTACTTCATCTGCATCATCATATCACATTCATATAAATTAAATTTGTTATATTTAAGAAGCTGTACAAAGTAGTTATAGTTTAACCAATCAACTTATGAATACAATATATTTTGATATACCAAACTCTTGATACATAAGCCACTATTGAGTCCAATTTACAGTTACAGTAAAATGACCCTGGTTTTGTTATCTCAAAAGCCCATAATTAAATTACTATATATTAATTCACAAAATCAAACTCAGAAATGCACTCAATTTTGGTTATGCGAGCCTTTATTTTTGTTTTAAAACAGATACTCTTAGTATTAAGTTCACTAAGATATTTGAAGGTCTAAATATATGTGCACATATTTTCCTGAGAGAAGAAACAAAACATATGCAATATATTTCAGATATATTTTACAGACTAGTCTTCAAAAGATTGTTCTACTTTCGTGAAAAGCATTAAGAAAAACTCAGATATATTGACAAAGCAAACTATGCAGTGTTGATACATTTTATAGAGTTGGAGGCAGCTTCATTCCAAACCCAAATTAATTTTGAAAGGTGCTATTGCTTATTTCCCATATGTGTTTTCTTTTGCTTAAAACATGCTGTGAAACTAGGAAGAAAGATTGCTTATTTGCAAAATTCTATCGCGCCTTTCTAGTCTCTGGGACATCTAAGAGCAAAGTAAGAGTTTAAAATCCAACAGTAATATTTTTTTCCAGATTCACTGTAGCCAATAATCACATAGAAATGTTGTGGCTGACTTGTAACTGGGGGCCCTGCTGTGGTCCCACAGCCTTTTCTGTTTATGCATATACCCGAGTAGATCAATACTTACTTGTTTTTACGTGTGTAAGTTCTGTATGAATAATGTCAAAGAAGTGATTTGATGGCCACCACAAAGGTGCAGCACATATTTAAATATGTAGTGTTTAGTTTAGTAATAGGACCTGCATACTTTTGGGTCGATATTGGTTTAGTAATGTTTGGGTAATCAATTCCTCAACTGCCAAGCTCCATTTCATAGGGTGATAACATGAACACATATATAAAAATGTGTTCTGTAATAGTATGTTCTCCTATGAAAATAGAAGAGGTAATGTTGCTTTTTATCAGGCACCAGTTGGAATATTTAATAAGGTATTATAATTCATTGTATGACAGAGATTACTTTGATGATACCTGTTAGCAAGGCTTCTGAGAATATCAAATATGAATCTGGACTATGATTATTATGTAGACTTTGTAAAACATTATGGTATTACACCTTCATAACTATTGTTTTCATGTTGACGTTTTAAATAAATCCACTAGAAAAAAATCTATATAGCTGGGTGCAGTGAGTGGCTCATGCCTGTAATCCTAGCTACTCAGGAGGCTGAGATCGGAGGATCAAGGATCAAAGCCAGCCCTTGCATAAAAGGACCTGAGACTCTTACCTCAAATTAACCTCTAGAGAATCGGGAATTGGTGCTTCGCTCAAGGGTAGGGCAGTAACCTTGAGCTGGGACAGTGCCCTTGCCCAGGGGTACGGCAATAGCATTGAGCTGAAGATTTCAAGGACAGCTCAGGCCAAGTTCAAACCCCATGACCCCCAGGAAACAAAATCTAAACAGTCAATTCTCTCCTTTTCCACTGGGAAAATAAGATCTAGACTTCACATGAGATATCTTTAGTTAATATCAGGAATGTATTCTTTTTTTGAGTTTAGCCTCTGGAGATTTCATTTTCTTTCCAAAAGTTGTTAAGCAGTTTCATATATATTATCATTGCTTGTTTTACTTGAGTGAGAGAGCATATCTAGTTCTCATTTCTCATCTTGTTAGGATCACACTTGTTTTTTAATGTGATAGGATAGTAGCCAATAAATAGCTATAACATCTAGTGTACATTTTTATATTTAATATGTATGTATTTTAAATTTAATGGCCTTTTAAGATATATCACATGTGATATTTTTGAGTAGGAAATAGGAATGATAACAATGCAGACTAACAGATTTTTCCATAGCAGGATGGCATGGCAATGCCCTCTTCCCAAATCCATAGGGCTTTCTTTACTGTATCTATGGGGAAGAAAGGACTTTTACAAAGTTCTTTAATTGTTAAGGAACATGACATCAGGCATACAAGTCTGGAATTCCCATGTAGTTAATGGCTTTTCACAAGTATTTTCTATCAGGAATTTAATGAAAGGTACAGAGAGGGGCTGGGAGTGTGGCCTAGTGGTAGAGTGCTTGCCTAGAATGCACAGAGCCTTGGGTACTATTCTTTGGTATCATACACATAGAAAAAGCTGGAAATAGTGCTGTAGCTCAAATGGTAGAGCATTAGCCCTGAGAAATCTCAGGGACAGTACTCAGGCCCTGTATTCAAGCCCTAGAACAGGCAAAAAACAAAAAAGTTACAGGGAGGCTGTGTATGCATTTCTGCATACTCTTAGGTAGGAAATCTGAACTGTAACTGAACTGTAATTCCCACAATAGGAAATATAGGGAGATACCAATACACAAATCTGGACTATTAAAGGGTGAAAACGAATTCCTTATATCAAAAAGTGTTTAGGATTACATATGTATGTATATATATATGATAAAAACAAATAATAGAAACTCAAGCATGTTATTCAGAGAATGGGCATGGCTAGAGCATTCTTTAGGTGCTGTTCCTAAAACACATGATTCCTTTCTGCCAAATCACCATCACAGCTTTGAGGCAGGTGCCATTCTCCAAGGTGGCCATGGCCATCAGCATGCTGGGTAGAGCCAGCTCACAGAGACAGGACATGGAGCCAAGCTAGAATTTGTGGACAGCATGACTCAGTTGACCATCTGAAACTGGAAAGGCCCCTTTACCTGAGGGAGTTGACGTCACCCTATTGGAGACAGGACAGGGTCTTACAAGTTTGAGAACAGGGGGTCTGGTATTCCTGTTGTTCTTTCATTAAATTCATAGTCACCATGATGCTGGAATCATACACATGTATTCCAGGAATGAATGTAAAGTAGTTTGAGTCTGTGTTTTTTTTTCTTTTTTTCATATATTTTTTATTGTAATTAATAGAAGGGTTACATAATATTGAGTCTGTGTTTTATGTAGCTTGTCAAAGTATGCTATACAGGCAAATGAGCTCCATGAAAAAAAATTGATTCTGTAATGAAATGAATGTGCTGTGCATTCTTCATTTTTTTCTTGGTTTTCCTTAAAGTCAAACAATTTTAGAATAAATTAATATTCAAATATGTGAAAAGAGAAGGTAAGGTGGTTAACAGGTAGATAATAACTGTGTATCAGATAACTTGGGGTGCTTGGCACACAATCATAACCAAATAAAATGTTCTAGTGAGGAGACAGGCAACAAACAAATCTTAAAGATTAAGTATGAGGAGGTATATGTCAAAAGTACAACATTAAAAGTGAAGATGATAATGGATAATTATGGGAGGGTAGAGAGATAGTGGCATAGAGACTTGAATGAAATGAACTTTTAGGGATCACTGGGGAACGCCGTTTCAAACAGAAGGATCACTAGGTGTGGATAAATAGATAATTTGAGAAGTGGAATGACAAGGGAGGAAGGAGTTTCAACAATCATTTTGGAAATGGTGTTATGTTAGTGCAGGGTATGTATTCTGGACACACTTTCAATAAGGTGTCAATATTTATCTCTGATGTATTAGAAGTAGACAGTAAGAGAAAAATTATTCAAGGATGAGTCATGGGATTTTGCTGTGATAATTGAAAAACTGGAGGTGATATATCCTAAGATGACGGAAATTGAAGATGGTGGCATGAAGAACATCATGGGCCAAAGACTTAAAGAGAGTCTTCTCTGAAGAAGAAACAAAAATGGCCTATAGACACATGAAGAAATGCTCAACGTCTCTGGTCATAAAAGATATGCAAATCAAAACAACTCTTAAGATTCCACCTCACTCCAATTAGAATGGCCAGGATCAGGAAAACAAATGACAACAGATGCTGGAGGGGATGTGGCCAGGAGGGATCACTACTACACTGTTGGTGGGAGTGCAAACTCATTCAACCACTATGGAAAGCAGTATGGCAGTGCCTCAAAAGGCTAAACATAGAACTTCCCTATGACCCAGCAATTCCACTACTTGGCATTTACCCAACCATCCAGAAACAAGGGCATACTAAATCCACTAACACAACAATGTTCATTGCAGCATTATTTACCACATCAAAAATATGAAACCAACCCAGATGTCCCTCAGTTGATGAGTGGATCAACAAGTTGTGGTATTTGTACACAATGGAATTCTATGCTGCTGTCAGAAAAAACGACATCGCCCCATTTGTTAGGAAATGGAAAGTCTTAGAAAAAATTATATTAAGTGAAGTAAGCCAGACTCAAAGGAACTTAGGTTCAATGGTTTCTCTCATTTGTCATAATCAGTAGAAACCTTGGGATCTACTAGTAGAGATCTGCAATAGAGCAAAACCTTGATACATAAGGCCATATAGTATGAAGCTAATTGAAAAGACCTCCAGGATATTGAAATAAAAGCCATATAATGAATGATTGTTGTCCTTAATGTACTATGTTATCTCTCATCTCTTTTGCTGTCCCTAGTTATCTCATATTGTTACAGTATCTCACTTGGTTATCTGATATATTGGATTTATTTGTATTTGGTTATTTGAAATTGGATAGGGAAGGGGGGAAAACCAAGATGGGGGGGAGAGGAGGGTAATGGGGACCGAGACATGTGAAAGGGTATCAATGTATGTTAATTAATGCACCTTCTATCTGGCAAATATCATGTAACCCTTTTATTAATTACAATAAAAATATATATTAAAAAAAGAACATCATAAACATGCCTAATCCTCAGATGCCACCAGCCAAACATGGGTGTTGATGAGGTAGCTGGATTCCTTTATTAAGTAGGTTTCCACTATGCTTCCCATACATAGAAAGCAATTTAGGGAAAAGGAGCTCTTTCTTTTTCTGGAGAGTCATAAATTCCCTTAACTACAGCAAAAGATAGATATTTACTCTGTGTCTTAGTTTCTTTTGCTACTAGAAGAAGTGAATAGGCATTTCATTTTTGCTTTTTGCATCTTTAACCTTTCATATGTATCAAGCACTTTTCTCAATCATGTATTTCAGTCAATACTTGCCAAAGTCATACTTTATTTCAAAAGAACCGCATATAACCAGACCTTAGGAATGTCAAATGATTTGCCCATGCCTATTGCTGATGAGTTTATGGGACTCCAATATTTTATGTTTTCATAGAGCATTCACAATCACTCTGTGATTTTTTTAACGTGGTACACACCATTCTTCCATATCATATGGCATTTTACCCAAATGATCAAAATGAGGCAACACAATGAAGAGAACATTTTTCTTTTAGGGCAAAATGCTTCCCTTGACTGAGCCTTAGTTTACGCATGAACAGCACTGTTATACCTAAAACAAAGAAAATATTATTTTTCATCTGTTTTTCACTTCACTGCTCCAAAACAGCCATTGTTGATAATGACATAGCCAAAGAGGACTCTTCAGATTTTCTCTCCGACATTCTGACATCCACAGATACCTCCATCCTGCATCCATCTCCACTGATATCACTGCCCTCTATTCTTCAGCATCTGATGTGCTGCTCTTATGATTTTATTTTATAAAACTCTCCTAACAAATTCTGATTTGGAGGATGTCAAAACCTCTAACAGCTCTGTCTCTCCTTCCATGGATTTAGTCATGAGCAAGAGGGCTGCAATATGATGATATAGTGCATGTGAGTAGCAGTCACACCTAGTTGTCATTTTTTCCATTTATAAATATGAGTTGATGTAATTAAGCTGTAGGGATACTAGTGAGAATAATGAGTAGAATTTACCAATAGTTATTTTGGCAGGAGAGTATTTGCATAATATTTACATGACTATGTTAGTCAATCAGAGCATATCCATCGATCTGTTTGTTTGACAGGTCCTGTCACAGTTAACTCTCCTTCTGAGGGTTTTCTTCATTATCTTGACCTTGACCACCATTGGATTTCTTCTGGATCAAAGGTAAGAACTGAAATTCTTTTGTTAATTTTCTATTTTAGTCAATCTAGAGTACTCTACATGGCAGTAAAGATGAGCATATTATGATTCTAGTGCATAATGTAAAGTAGATATGGAGCCATACTAATCTACTCTTCATTTCTGTAGACTAGAGAATATATCAGCTGTCCTAATGATTAGTATTTATGAATAAAGGAAAAGATATTGGATCTATGAAGACATCCTCAATTTAAATTCTAGAAATTTACTGCTTAGTATTTTATATGTTAGCTAAAAATAAGTTTTACTCAAACTCATCAATGCTTTTTTTCAGAAATAAGTTGAAGAAGAATTGATTTTCTTTAAAGAGATTCTATTTCTTTTTCTTGTTGTGGTATAGTGACTTTTTAAATCATTTCAGATGGACGTGTTTTCAAATATGTTATAATACTACACATTTAATAAAACTGAAAGAAAATTTTGTTGTTACTAATTATGGCCTAATAATGTAATATATTTAAAGCTAATGAGTGTTGATATTATCTGATTTCAGGCCCCAGGCAGACATTATGGAAACATTCCGCTGTTTAGTGTTCCTTACATTGCACAGATGTGGTCACCTGAAGCCTTTTGTCCCTTCTTTGTCATCTGTGTTTGAGGTAAGACATCTGCTTGAGGTAATTATACATCGATTATCATCTGTTTCATAGTTCACTTATGCAGTGATTATTTAATTAGTACTAGTTGGAAAATTTTATGTATTTAACTTACCAGTACTTGTACCACTTTGAGGTAGTTAATACTTCAAAGCCACAGTTTTATTAGCCCTGAATTTGAGGTGGTATCAGACTATTACTGGAATTATCGAACAAATTATGTTACATAACATTTCTTAAGAGATTATGCTGCAAAACAATATGAGGGGCAGGTGTGGGGGGAAGGAAATGGGGACAAAGACATGAGAAAGGATATCAAAGTATGTGAAGTAATGCACCTTCTATCTGGTGAGCATAATGTAACCCTTCTATTAATTACAATAAAAACCTATGAAAAAAGAAATTATGCTGCACAAATAGTCTTCAGGAAGTGAAGATTTTACAATTTCTGGCAAAGATTATGTTGTTTCAGATGTTGTTAAAGCTTTTGAAGTAAAAATTGTATATGAGGTACATTGACAATAACCTACCAAAAAGTAATTTTGCCAGGAGTTTGACCCAGTAGTAGAGTGTTTGCTTGGCATGAATGAAGACCCAGGTTCAATTTCTGGGTACCACATATATCGAAAAAGCTGGAAGTGGTGCTGTGGCTCAAGTGGTATAGCGCTGGCCTTGAGGAAAACCCAAGGACAATGCTCAGGCCCTGAGTTTAAGTCCCAGGGCTGGCAATAAAATCTAGTAATTTTAAGTAAATCAAATATGAGTCTAAAATACAAATAAAATGTATCATGTGATATAAACATTGGGAATGAGTAAAATTTAACTTCTCAAATAATACATTCAAAATTGAGTATATATTTCAGCTCTTAAGTAATAATCTTTATTACTGGAGCCAGGAGTTTGGCCTAGTGGTAGAGTGCTTGCCTACCATGCACCACGACACGGATCGATTCCTTGGTACCACATACATAGAAAAAACCTGGAAGTGATGCTGTGGCTCAAGTGGTAGAGTTCTAGCCTTGAGAAAAGTCCAAAGACAGTGCTCAGGCCCCATAACTGGCAAAAAAATCTTTATTATTACCCACTTAAGTTTTTATAGGGTGTTTTAAAATTTTTACCTATATTGTTTATATTGGATGTGTAATAGCTACCAGTATGTTCAGAATGTGAAAAGCAAAGTCTATCCAAACATAAAACAATGCTAATATTCTCTCAGCATCAGAGGAAGAAGTAATATTGCAATCTATCATTTAACTATGATTTTAAACTACAATAACTTACTGCAAAGCAATTTGATGATAGGTAAAGTATTATTAATACACATATCATTGACTTTAGCATTCTTCTAAGAATTAAAACAGAAATGACATGCCCAAAATTTGTGACTTGATATATATTCAATATTATTCTTTGCACCATTATTTGTAGTAGTGCCATAAAACAGAATGATCTAATAGTCATAAAAAGATGTCTACTTGAAAACTATGTTCCTTTAATAGAATAAAATATATACTTATATATACTTATATAATGTATTATATGTAAAATAAAACACAATACAGGATGATATGAAGAGCATACTATCCCAAATTAATGTAAATATTAAAACTTAGAGGGAAACATATTGCTTGTAAAGGTATAAATGTGTTTTATTATATCTATGTGTATAACTATGAATTCAAATGGAACCTAGTACATAATTTCTCATGGGAAAGAAAGCTCACATATATTTAAAAGAAAGGAAGAATCCAGATATGGTGGCTTATGCCAGTAATTGTAGCTATTCAGTAGGCTGAGATTTGAGGATCGCAGTTCAAAGCCAGCCTGGACACTAAAGTCCCTGAGACTTTCATCTCCAGTTCATCAGAAAATGGGAAGGGACACTGTGGCTCAAGTGTTAGTGTGGTAGCCTTGAGCCGAAGAGCTCAGGGATGGCGCCCAAGCCCAGAGTTCAAGCCCCATGACTGACAAAACAAATTACAAAAAAAAAAGAAAAAGATAAAGGAAAGAGAGGAAGAGGAGGAGATTCATTTATTAAATGAAGGATTAAAGTTTCTTAACCCTAACAATATATTTCTCACTAAGACATTTTTATGAGTCTAAATGATGATGCATAAAATTTTAATATCGTAATTTGGATACCATGAAATCTAATACACTTTGCATATAAGTAGGCATTGAAGTTTACAATCTGTAGAAATACCTCATGTCTTGAAATTATAGCCAATATGTGAAAGGGAGAAGCAGAAATTGTATTTATTTAACAAATTCTTGTGAAATATACAGACCTTAAAAAAAACTAACTAAATACAAAATAATGTATATTCTCAAGGAAGGAATATGATTCGAGCACCGTGATTTCAAAGGCCATAGCTTACAATCACCTACTAATTAAATAAGATAAGCCAAATAACAACATAGTACCTACTAATTAAATAAGATGAACCAAACAACAATAGCTCTTAAGATTCTGCAGTTGGACACACTGTACTACCCTCTACCATCCTCTCATCAAATGAGCCCCAAAGATGATGTCTTTGTCTAAGAATATTTCCAAATGTTTAAAACCAAAGCTAACTTTATCTACATTTTTATATTTCCATCTGGAGGAGGGAGGTGAACTACCACATGTATCTGATGGCACACTCATCACATGGGGTATTTTCTTTCATGTCTTTAATTAGAACGGGTTCTTGATGCACAGAGAACTTTCTTGGTATGGGTTCCTAACCACTTAAAAATTGGCCCTGTATTCCTCATCTGTCATGGAAGAAATAGTATCAGCTCTGTAACATTTGAGGAATGCAGGAGGCTACTCATTTGAGAAATAAAGCTTCTTTTATATTCAATAAAACAGATAACATAAAAGCCTCAAAAAATAAATTTTGTACTTCTTTGGCCTAAAAATAAAAAAGAAATAAACATAGTTACTTCCACATAGCAAGTGTTCAGTAAGGATATGATATGCTCTTATTATTGTTGCTGCTGTTGATTTAGAATAAAATGATGAAAGTTGTGATATTGAAGAAAGCATTAGTTATGAATTCTTAGTCTGGCACCTTATGATACCTAAGTACTCTGTTTATTCAGCTACAAAATAGATAAAATAAAAGTTGACATACTTTGACATACTCGTGTAATGTTCTGATATCTCATTTGTTTTTTTCTTTTTCATCTTCATACCAAATCCATCTTGTATATTCTCTACAAGAATATTAAGGGCTATAAATAATGTTGAAATGAGAATTCAGAGGAAGGAAACAAGTTAGGGTAAAAAAAAAATCACACACTGTAATCATTAATCATCCACTATTAGTTTCTTCGGTGTGTTGATAGCAATACTGAACTACCTCAAAAGCTCCAGATGAGAAGTGAATATATAAAACAGCAAAAGTTGATTAAGAAATATAAACCTATAAAAGTGGCTTCCATTTTAATTCCAAAAGCAAGCATTTCCTGTGATTGCAGTGGTAGTAAGAATTGAATCCTTGGCCTTGTGCAGGCTAGGCAAATGCTCTGTTTTCGTTGTTGTTGTTGCTTGTAGTTGTTGTTTGTTTTGTTTTGTTTGTTTTTTGCCAGTCCTGGGGCTTGAGTTGAGGGCCTGAGCACTGTCCTTGGACTTTCTCAAGGCTAGGGTTTTACCACTTGAGCCACAGTACCACTTCCATCTTTTTCCATGTATGTGGTACCAAGGAATCGAACCCGGGTCTTGGTGCATACGAGGCAACCACTCTACTACTAGGCCAAACTCCTGGCCAAATGCTCTGTTTTTGAACTGCTTCTGTACCCTGAGAAAGTGTTCTTGTAAAACATCTAAGTTATCTTTTCCAATGATACTATGGTTTGGATGTCAGTTATTTTCTATTCATGCTTTAGAAGTTTAATTTGAATCCTGGCAATATTGACTATTTAAGTCTAATGGGAGCTGTGAACATGTCCTTGCAAGAGGTTAAAGTAGTTTTTACAGAACTGTTTTAAATATTTTATATTTATTTATTTATTTTTTGTGTGCCAGTCCTGAGGACTGAATTCAGGGCCTGGCTCTGTCCTTGGGTTTTCTCAAGGCTAGCACTCTACCACTTACACCACAGCACTACTTCTGCCTTTTTCTATGTATGTGGTACTGAGGAATCAACCCTGGGTCCTCGTGCGTGCGAGGCAAGCACTCTACCATTAGGCCAAATTCCTGGCCCCTGTTTTACTTCTTGTAAGAGAATTTAATAGATGAGTTCTCCTGACCCACGTTCCCATTTCTTTGGCTTCCTGTGTGGTGTATGATCTCTTCCCTTACAGATGATCTGTCAGTTGTCCTGTTACTTGTCATGAGGTCCTTGATGGAGCTGAGCTCTTACTGGTATCAAGCACGTGAAGCTCCAAAACTGTTAGCAAAATTAACCATTGTAAATAAGTATACCCAGATCCAGGTATTTCATAAGCGTAATGCAAATCTGTCTGATGCGTAAATTTGTTGGAAAAAAGGTGAAGACAACATAGGAAACAGTGTAACTGGAATTTATATTCCAGTTACCATGGTTCATGATACTAGGGTAAATTCATTATAATTAAAGTGAACTTGTTGAATTCCCTGTGGTTACCATGAATGAGCAAGTCTTCAGTGTCCATAAAGCAAAACTCCGGCAAGCATGTCATTAGCATCTTTACTGATTAAGTAGAGCCTCTTCCCTGCTTCTTTTATCGTTTCTATGTTTAAAATGTCACCACAAATAGCCAATTCTTTGATATATAATTATACATTTCCAATCTGAGTTCTCTTTGCCGTTGTATTTCTGGGAATTTTCATGAAGAACCTTTCTGCCTGTTGTAGTTATAATAAAATTGTTATTTTCCACATACTAGTAGCCACTTGAAGCATAGCCTCAGGTTTCCATTCACCCTGTGTTAAGGTTGACTGACCAAGGGTGCTCAGGCTTGTGTAAGCAAATGATGTTCTCTTACTTTTCCTTTGAGGCTATCATTGTAACCAGAGTCTGTAAAGCACGCAGACTCCTTTCTCTTATAAAATCAACATTGTACATGTTGGTAACATCAACTTGCTGTTCTATAACTTCTCTACTTATCTAGAGTGCTACTCAGAGGTTTTGTATTACACTGTTTTATTATGTTAGGCAAACTACATCCATCTGCATGGAAATATACAGTAAAATATAAAATATAAAAATTACAATATATTATAAAGCATAAATATTAAAATACAAGTATACACTAAAATATGAATATTGAAAGTACATAATACTAGGAATGTTTACAGTTTTAATTTCTCTTTCTTTTTCTCTCTCTCTTAATCTCTTTTTGTCTCAACCTTAAAGTACTCTTCATTTCTGTAACAAAACTGCTTTGAGGTAGTGACTATTATGGGTTGAAAATATAAATTATAATTGGAATTGATCCTGTAATCTGCATGTGGAGAATGTATTCCTTTTAGATGTCACTCAGAAGAATACTGAGGAAGATGGGGAAGAATGTTCTGTTTGCAGACAATGCAATTTGTTTAAAATTCACAGTTGTCTATGTAATGTGTGACTTGATCAGCTTGTGCCTTTGTGCCCCTTTGACCAGGTCAACAAACATATTGACCGCCTCTGTACATATCTCTGCTAAAATCTGATTTCTTCTTCCAAACTCCTTACAGAAGAATCTTCATTTTCTGATTCACCTGCTTCTTACAGAAACAAAATTTCATGTTTGCTTACTTACATACACGTAATTTTTCCCTGAAGATCAACTTGTGACTGATCTCATGTTCTGAATTAGTTTACTCTGTGGCCCACCATTTCTGTACTTCTTCCCCTCCCAAATCAAATCCACTTATATACAAACAAATGGTACTGAAACCAAAAATCACAATAAAAATGAACAAAAACAAAAAAAATGATGGCAAATAGTACTATATAACACCTCATTTCCACTTCTTGGAGTTCTTTTGGATAATCATCATTTTATGTGATCACAAGAATATAGAAATTGAGCCCTTGTGACCCTCTCCTAAGAATATCCTTCTTTGTTCTCACTATTTAGAGTCCTATTTAATTCATCATGTCCAACTATAATTTTTATTGTTTAATATTCTTTGGAGTTTCTAACATATACATAGTACTAGTAATAATTACATATTCTGATATGTACAAAAATATATGAAGAAATTTAAAATAGCGTCTTGATGGGGGCCGGGAGTTTGACCTAGTGATGGAGGGCTTTCCTAGCATACATGAAGACCCAGGTTCAATTCCTTGGTACCACATACATAGAAAATAGCTAGAAGTGGTGTTGTGGCTGAAATGGTAAGATGCTGACCTTGAAAAAGTCCAAGGACAGTGCTCAGGCCTTGAATTCAAGGCCCAGGTTTGGCAAAATGTAATAATAATATCTTAAGAACCAGGTCATTAAAAGCAATGAAAATATCTACCTGAGAATATGTTTGCAAATGCTGAATGATGGGAATTGATTCCAAAAGAAAGCATTATAACATTAAAGTTAGAACTCAGATTATAAGATATGATTTGAATTTTTTAGTTTAAATTATGGAAAGATAGCACATTAATTCTAAATATAACAATGATTTGTTATATGTTTGCTGAAATTGTACACTAAAAATACAGAGAATTTTACCAGGAACAGACAAAGGAAAATACAGTAAGGAGTTAGAAGTTTGGGTGTGGCCTTGATTCTGGGGGGTCATGAGATATCTAGGTGATAAATCCCAAAACACCAGCATAAGAAAATGTCCACATCAGGCATTGGTGACTCAGGTATGTGATTATAGCTACAGGGAAGCCTAGTTCTGCAAGCCCAAGCAGGTAGGAAAGTCTGTGAAAATCTTACTTCCAATTCATTACTAAAAAGCATGAAGTGGAGCTGTGGCTCAAGTGGTAAGTGCCGTCATTGATCATGAAAGCTCAGAGACAGAGCTTAGGCCTTGAGTTTAAGCCCTAGGATTGGGACACATACACACACAAAAATGTCCACCTAAGAGAGGGCCAGTTTGCTTGTGCATTCAATGGCTAGCAAAAGCTTATCCAATGCCTAGTCAATGCTCATTCCTCCAAATGGTATTACTGGTGTGAAGGTCAGATTTTAATTAGTAATTAATTATATTCTATTGGCACATAACAAACCATCAAGAATCTATTTTGAAATGACACATTGTCTTTTTAAATCTAACAGGTTCTCTGGGTCAGGTGGCCAGACATGAAAAGTTTAGCTTGATCCTCTGCTCTTGTTTCAGAGGCTTTATTTAACGTATTGGCCATACAGTGTATGCACCTGGAGGCTCAACATGATAGAAATCTACTGCCTATCTCCTCTGAATTATTGATAGAATGTATTTCCTCTCAGCTGATTGACCTAAGAACCTATTCTTGCTGTTTTTTGACTGGAGACCATCCCCCTCACCAGCATGTGGGTAGTGTCTTGTAGTTACTTACCCTGTTTGCTTCAGAAACATGGACGTTCTTTCCTCAAAAATAAATGCAAAGCTCTTCATGCAGGGGTCTTAACTCCTCTTTTAATGACTTCACCTGATTAAATCAATATTCAGTATAATCTTTCATTTTACTAAATCAGTGTAAACCATAACCTTAATGCCATTTACAAGGTCTTCACATTTGCCTTATTCTGTTTGCTAGAAGTAAGATTCAGATCACGCTCAATTAAACTGATGCAGATCATAGATAGCAGAAGTCGGGACTATAAAGCCACCCTATTTTAAATCAGAGTTGAGGAGAGTGGACAATAATTGAATTAATTGTAAATATCTGTGTATATACACATATGAGTATAAAGATGTACCGGTATATATATATATATATATACATATATATATATGTTCCAGTATATATATATGTATATACATATACATACATATATATATGTCTGTGTGTGTGTACCAGTTCATACAAGCGTATATATACTCACAAAGGAATAGTAAGTACTTCAAAGAAAAATAAATCATTGTTATAGGAGACAAAATATGATAATGCCAAATTACAAGAAAAATAAAATAAACAGGAACTGTAGGCAGAGAAGGCTGATAGAAGTTCAATTAAGATCAAATAATAAATGAAACTCATGTGGATTCCTGGAAAAGAATAAGCAAAGAGAAGACTGGGTGCAAATGTATGAAAGATAGTATGCCCACTTGGGTCTAGTGAAGCACAGCTTCACTAGAATGAGCGAACTACAACCTAATAGCCAAGTCGTCAGCCACGATGGGGCTCAGCTCACAGGAATTAGGAGTTAATGTGGTTATCCTTATTTTTGCTAGAAAAGAAGCAAAAAGACCCTAAGTAATTTGAGCAAGGGAAATGACAGATATTAAGACAATCTTTTTGGTGAGAAGTAGGAAGGAGAGGGAAGACAGATGAATGGGGAGTGACAAGAGAATGCACAAAGACTGTGTGGGGACATGGGAAGCTTGGGAGATGATCAGACTCAAGGGTAATTTTAAGGTAGAAGAGACAAGTTTTCCAATACATAAGTTTGGAATGAGTTAAAAGAACAGAGAAGGTTTGCGATGCTGATGAATTGAAGGCTTTTGCTTAAACTGAGGAAGAAAACAACAGAACTACCATGAACGAAGATAGGAAAGAAGGAAAAGCTAGGAATGGGTGGTATATTTCCAAAATCAATTTTATGCATTCTGTTTATCCACTTTTACTGACAAGCTCTTTGCTTTGTATTCTATATAGAATTAATTATTCAATGCTGAGGAAGTAAATGGTCACCAAACAGAGCAATAATTTAGTAGTAGTGTCATGATTATGTGTTTTCACATTTTTGTCTTTGTCATAAATGTGGTATTCTTTAATGAACATATATGAACATATATAATGAACATTTTTTATTATTTTGAGTAGTTGTACAAGGGAGTTGTCATGCACCAAAGCAGAATATTCATAAAATGCGTCTTGATCAGTGTCACCCTTATACAACAATCTCATTGCCTTTGATCCATGTCTTCCCTTGAATTTCTTGATTTTTTTTTTGGATACAACATACAGTGAATTCTTGGCTTCATTTCCCCCCCTCCCCCTCTTCATTACGTACCTCTATCTCCTTGCCTTCCCCCTTCAAGTACCCATTTCTTGGTGTTTATTTTGCTGGGCTTGACTTAATCTTTTTTTTTTTTTTTTACCCATCCTGGCTGTGAGCTCAGGGCCTGAGCACTGTCTTTGGACTTTCTCAAGGCTAGAGCTCTACCACTTGAGCCTCAGAACTATTTCTGGCTTTTTTCTATGTATGTAGTACCGAGGAATTGAACCCAGGACTTCGTGCATGCTAGGCAAGTACTCTACCACTAGGCCAAACTCCCGGCCCCGACTTAATCTTTTTTTTTTTAATGTACCATTTGAACATTCTGCAGCATCTACTATTATTCAGTCAATTCATTTGGAACTGCTTGAAAATCACTTGAGATGTTTATGTATTGACTTATAGGAACACTCTATCTGCTACTAATGATGTATTAATATAACTGTAAAGTTTTTTTCAGATAAAGTTCCATGTTTAGAGTTTTGTAATTACTGTTGAAAAGAAATCTATGAATGTATCACTAAGAAACAGTCAGTTGAGCTACCACCTTTCAGAGACAGTCACGGGGAGCAGTGGTCTGTGTGCAATATCTTTCCCAGGGTCCCTATCAAGTGAGATGTAACTTTCTGTTTGAATGATTTAAGTAACCAAATCCAACTAGCAGAACTAAGGTGAAGCAGGCACAGAGGGCTACATGTGAGTTTACTTGTACAATAGACATTTATAGGTGACTATAAGCCATTCCACTTCAGATAAGAATCCCAGATGTATCAAGAGAGTTGTAACTTCATGTAATATAACAGGTTATGTTATATGGAGTATATTTTTAATTTTAGAAAACAAGTCAATTTCTAGAGTACATCATAAAATGCACAAAATCCAGGATTATTAGCAAATCCTCTGAGATTTTCTAATGTCAGTTTTAGGAAAGTTTGCCATTATTCTCCGTCCTGTACCTCTAACTTAAGTATGCTGAGGCTTAAAAAAAGACAAATTCTTCACTCTCATTTATGATGGTAAACTATCATATTTCTTATCTGATGATATATTTCTTAAAGTATGTCATGTTATCACATACAATAAATAAACATTTAACATTACAGATATTATGACATTATGTTACACATTACTCTATAAAGCTGGGTATAAAATAACTGACATACAGAGTTGTGCCGTAAGCTATTGTGAAACAAGCCATTTGAGGTGATTTATATGTGGCTTCTTTTAAAACATTCTCCATATATTTTCTTTGTTTCAAAAAGCAATTGCCTTTGCTTTCCATGAACAAGAAAATACTACGTAAATAAGGCAATATTAGACTGAATTTCTGCATGGTGAGAAGAAATTGAGTTTCATTTTGACTCAGGAAATTGAAAGTGATCATATGAAATGTCCTGAAATTCATTGGCCTATGTGTAGGATTTTAAAATATTTCATATGCAATAAAATATTAAGGAACATCAATTGATGGGAGTTTTCTATGCATCATCATAAGACTGTTAAAAATGGAAAGACCTGAGTGTTGCTTACATTCTTATCCATTATTCCCCTCACCCTTGAGCCCTTACTTTAAAAATATGAGCACAGAGATTCTTTGAGTGCAGTTACTTTACAATAATTCATGAATAAAGTTCAGTAACCAGCACATTTCCTGAATTTTATTATTTTATATAATCTAAGCAAAACCATATATATACATATATATGATAAAATGATAAACCATTAGTTTATGATAAGTGATAGAGATTTAAGGACATTTTTGCATTCAAAAGTACATCAAGAGCCAGGGGTCAGTGACTCATTCTTGCAATCATATCTAATGAGGAAGATGAGATCTGTAAATCAGATCCATCCATGGCAGGAAGACCTCAAATCATGGGACTGTCACAAACAAACAAAACTAAAACCAAACAAAAAACCCTACATTCAGCTTAATTTTATTATTTTAATTTTATTATAATGTATAGAAGATTTACATTTACATTCACCAGAGAGTGCGATACTTCTCACACAGATACCCCTTCTCATGTTTTTTCTCCAATTCCCTTGCCCTACTCCCTCCCAATCATATGTTTTCCCCTTCCTTTTTCCTATTTGAAATGATCAAATGAATATACAATATACCAGGAAACACAGTCATGTATAGCAAAAATATGAGATTAACCAAAGGGCAACAAAAGAAGAGAAATAATGTATTTTAAGAATAGCAATCACACATTTTAAAGCTCTTGTTTCCCTATCCTAGAGTTCCTTTCATTTAGTCTCATCCTATATGACCTTATGATTCTAGGTTTTGTGCTATTATAAACCTCTGCAAGGAGACTCCCACGATTTTACTAATTATTACAAATGAGGGAAAGCATTGAGCCTATATTCCTTTGGGTCTGGCTTACTTCACTTAATATGACTTTTTCTGTCTTTCCATTTCCTTACAAATGAGGTGATGTCATGCTGATGGCATCATAGAATTCCATTGTGTATGGCATCATAGAATTCCATTGTGTATAAGTACTACATCTTCTTGATCCAATCATCTACTGAGGGGCTCCTGGGTTGGCTCCATATCTTTGCTATGGTAAATAGTGCTGCAATGAACATCGTTGTGCTAGTGGATTTAGTATGTCCTTGTTTCTGGACAATTGGGTAAATGCCAAGTAGTGGAATTGCTGGGTCATAGGGGAGCTCTATGTTTAGTCTTTTGAGAAACTGCCATACTGTTTTCCATAGTGGTTGAACAAGTTTGCACTCCCACCAACAGTGTAGTAGTGATCCCTCCTGGCCACATACCCTCCAGCATCCGTTGTTACTGGATTTCTTGATCCTGGCCATTCTAACTGGAGTGAGGTGGGATCTTAGAGTTGTTTTGATTTGCATTTTTCTTTTATGGACAGAGATGTCAAGCATTTCTTCATGTGTCTATAGGCCATTCTTATTTCTTCTTCAGAGAAGACTCTCTTTAAGTCTTTGGCCGGTCTTATAATGGGATGGTTGTTTCTTTGGAGATTAGTTTGGGAGTGATTTAATTTTTTGAGCTGTTGATATATTTTAGATATGAGGCCTTTGTTTGTTGTGTGGTTAGTGAAGATCTTCTCCCACTCTGTAGACTTTCTATTTAGTTTGCTATGTCTTTGCCACACAGAAGCTCTGAAGTTTAATGCAGTCCCCGTTATCCAGCCTTTCTCTGATTTGTTATGTTTCTGGGTCCTTATTAAGAAAGTTTGGACCTGTGCCAAGGAGTCCTAGTGTAACTCCTTCTTGTAGTTTTCAGGGTATCTGCTTTTACCTCGAGGTCTTTGATCCATTTGGAATTAACCCTGGTGCTGGGTGTCATAGAAGGGTCCAACTTTAGTTTTCTGCTGGTGCTTAACCAATTCTGCCAGCACTACTTGTTGAAGAGGCTGTCTTTCTTCCATGTTCTCAGTTTTATTTTTAAGTGATTTATTTTTTTCAGATTAAACCTTTTTTATTTTGTTTTACATTTTTACCTCTCTCTCCCCTAACCTCTTTCCATTCTTTGCTCCCTCCCTCCTTCTTTCGTTCCCTTCTTCCTTCTTTCCTTCCCTTCCTCTCCCTCTCTTTTCTCTTTCTTTCACTTTCTCCTTCTTTCTTTCTTTCTTTCTTTTTTCTTTCCCTAAAGTTGAAACTCAAGGACCTTATTATTTGCACAATAGGCACAGTAATTTTTGGACACAATTTCAGATTTTTTTCCTTTTATTTGTTCCAGAGCAGGGAGGAACCAGAGTCTGACTTGGACTCTCCTACTTAAGTATTTCAAGTAGCTGAGATGACAGGTGTGAAACTGTAAGCCCACCCCTTTTATACTTTTGCCTTAAAACAGAACTTGACAGCTGTGGCCAACCAATCTCTACTCCTTTCATACTTAAGAGAAAAAAAAAGGAACAGGATTCTCTGCCAAGGGGATAAATTAAAAGCACAAACTCATTGATTTGTTTTAATGCCACAAATCTTAGAATTTTGAGTGAGTTCTCAAATGAATAGCACACCTATTGATTGCAGACTTTGGCTAAAAATATATTTTGGAATGTTAGAAGTCTCATTTTGCGCATGACTCCCTGTTCAGCTGAAAACCACTAGTTTCCACTCTCAGGACACACATCTATGTTTTTCCATGCTTCCCTACTAACGGACTTATTTGTGGATACATAGTATCTGGCAGTGCCAGCAGAGTGAATTGCATAATCTTTAAGTAAATATCAATTACTCATGAGAAATTATTCCCATCTCACTCTTGGTTTTCTGCTTAGTATTTAAAGGAGAAATCTTGCTCTACCCCACATCTTTTCCCCCTTATCACTTGTCTTGAAAAATCAGAGAATCACATTTTGCCTCTTTGTGGTGAGTGTGTAATAGTTTATGGACCTTAGCATCCAACATTCTTCATGCACTACCAAGATGCTCCACTGAATTTGAAAAAGAGATTCCCAACTTAAAACTCAGACTTGTGATAGAAAGCCTTGTCAGAACACTGAGAATTGAACACCCTTTTCTTTTTATTATGTCTTAGCCAATTTAGATTCACACTAGACAGGATTTCATACACTAGATATAGGTTCTGAAGAGAATCCTATCATTTAGAAGACACAGGGATATTTGGCAGACTGTCAACGTGGTTTCTACCAGTACATGACAGGGACTCATTACTGGGTTGCTATTGCCTGTAAGCTGGTTTCACTACCATCAACTATGAGGCCAGAATGCTTGGTTCCAGATGCTCTTGCCAATTGACCATAAAATTGCTGTGCATTGCTGGCCAAGCCTGAGATTTTAAAAGCTCCCCTTTCTCTCTCCCCTCAACACCCGAACCCCCAATTCCCTCTGAAAAGCTTCTCATTATTCTTCCCTTGCCTCCTGATCTAAGCAAAAGAAATACTTCTGGAATCAATTAGAAATGTCTGCCCTTGATGAGGCTTGCACGTGAGTTTGGAGTTGTGAGACTGCAATAGTGGCAGCTAACAGCTGCGTTTTCAGGTGGTAAAATCTAAGAAGGAATTTTCCAGGTTTTATTTACCATCATAAAGTTTTTTTTAAATAGACAGAACATATTGGGAAATTGTCTTATGTGTCTTTAAAAGTAAGGTTAAATTTGGATTGTATATTTGCTTTATTCACAGTAAGCAAGTGAATACCATTGATTGCAGGATCTTAATTTTGCCAAAACAGGTTGAGCCTAGTGATTATAAATTCTTAAAAGGGGATTCCTTGGCTGTGGATTAGTATTTTAATCATTTATTATTTATTCATACATGTTAATTCCTTGATAAGTAAAGATAACCACAAGTCATCAGAAATCAGTACCCATTCTCAAAAATAAAATGTATTATTAGCCTGGTACCAGTGACTCATGCCTGTTATCCTACCTATTCAAGAGGGTGAGATGTGAGAATTGCTGTTCAAAGATAATTCAGGAAGAAAAGTGAGACTTTTATCCTCCTAAGAAGATGGAAGTGGAACTACGTCTCAAGAGATAAAAGTGCTGGCTTTGAGCAAAGCCAATATTCAGGCCCTATGACCAACACACATACTTTAATTCACAAGTGAATTAAAACAATGCATTGTTTATTTGAAAATGTTAACCTAAATGTTATTTAGGCTTATCTTCTTATTCACCTACTTTCATTATTACTAGCTCTGTAAGCTACATTATTTTTTTCATATATTTTTATTGCAATTAATACAAGGGTTATATTATATTCACCAGATAGAAGGTCCATTACTTCACATACATTGATACCCTTTCTCGTGTCTTGGTCCCCATTGTCCTCCCCACATCCCATTCCTTATCTTGTTTTTCTCCTTTCCCTATCTAACTTCAAATATCTGTTTTTTTTTTCCTTTTTTACATATAATTACTTTTATTGAATTCATTTCATGATTTCAGTGTTTTTATTCAAATTCAGCACATGTTCCTCTTTTTAATATCTGTAAATAATTTCTTTCTTTCAAAAAGCATGTTTTTTTTAATGTTCTATTCCTCATTTTCCTCAACATATATACATGGGAATAGCTCAGCTTTTTGGAAGAGGTCTTCTGCATTCCTATATAGTGCTAAATATTTTTTCATATATTTTGCTACATAATTTTCTTAAAGTTACAACAATTTTTTTCTTTGCATATATATCTATCTCTTAATATCATTCCACCATTCACTGCAGTTTTAATTCCTGGGACTACCTCTTTTATTGTTTGTGTGTTTGTTTGCTGGTCCTTGGTCTTGAACTTTAGGCCCGGGCACTGCCCGTGAGTTTTCCCAAGGCTGGTGATCACTTGAGCCACAGCATCACTTCCAGGTTTTTTTGTGTATGTGATACCAAGGACTTGAATGTAGGGCTTAATGAAACCTAGGCAAGCACTCTTCCACTAGGCCAAACTCTCAACCCTGAAACTACTTTTTATGCCTATAGTCAAATGAAAATTTTGAACCATCTGTTATTTCGGCTTATATTCAAGTTGAAATTTTGAAGAAACTTCTGTTTCTGGTTAAAATGTTTCACCTTATAAGTACAAGATGGTAGAGAAGTGAGTATGGAGAACTTTTGTGTTTATATGACTAGAACTGGCTACATATTTCAAGATATCAGAAATCCATTTACATTTGCATTCTTATGATGACTGCTTCTCCTTGCACTGAAATTTGTACATAACTGATCTACTTCCTTTCAAATTAAAGTATTGGACACAGCTAAATGGCTTCAACTGTAATATCAAGTGTACCTAAAATATTGTTCAGTTCCATTATAGATATTATCTAATTTCACACAGGCTAGTTTATTGAGAAACCCTAATGACTACATGCCAAATATTGAGGTAAAGTTGGCCAACAAGACCTTTGTTGAATAATAATTTTCTCGATAAATTGACAATAAATATGAGTGTGAAGAAATAAGACTGAATAATTCCTAATTACTATCTCTCAAAAGTAGTTCCTCATTTATTCTTCCTAATGATCTCCATGTAATGTATCATTGATAAACTTCATCTGATTCAGGAAAAGTACATCTAAACATAGTCTTTATCAGTATTCTCAAATTTACTTCCCTATGACCAGATTTTTATAGAGAGAGAAGTTGACCACTTTGTTCCTTTCTTTCCTTTTGAGAGGAAACATTTTTTATGCCAGTTTTTCCTAAATAAGTTGGGATCTTGAGGGAAAGCTGCCTGTTTATTATTAAGCCCTTGATAGTTGTATCATTCCCATAGGAGAAAACAGAAATCTACTGTTTCTTCCTCAAGTATGTAGGTTCATCCTGCAGGTGAGACCATAAACCTCTCTAACAACCACTTGGACATACAATCTCAGAGAAAAAGCAGCTGGCTGGTGCAGAATTACTGCTTGTAATTCTCACTGTCACTCATAAATTTACTCTTTGAGTAGTTTCCTCTTTTCTACCTGCTTCAATTCTACAGGAATTGAACTTTATAGATTAATAGTTAATATGAATTTTTCTATCCAATTTGTAGTCTTGTAGGCTAGCTGATCTGTCTCTAAATATATGTTCAATTTTCCACCAAAATTTAATACTGATAAATACTTTTCCATGAATCTAGAGCAGGGCAAAGGATGGTAACATCGCTTCCAAATTGTATTTCTCTTTAACGGAATTTGACTCTGGTTTGGACCAGTCTTGAATGAATGGCAAAAATCCTATATTCTAATTCCATAGGTACGGCTGTTATAAATTAACACTCTAAGGCCATTGATTATGTATTTCACCATACATAAAATAAAGGGAAGGAGTTATCTTTTTAATATGACTTCAATATTTAAGATTTGGAATGTATAAAACTAAATGGTGAACAAGGTTTTACTCTGTTCACATTTGCATCATAATCTCATTGAGAAAAAAAAGTTTCTGTAAGCTGTCTCCCTGAGAATCCTAGAACACAAAAGTGATGATATCTATCTACAGTACATTTCAACAATATTAAATTATTATCCATATGTCTATAGCAAAGGAAGCCAAAGACATATATTCCTTCTACTTTCTTCTCATAAAGTGGTCTTATAAATCATTGAGGTGTCACTCACAGAAGGAAATCTCAATGTGAGACACATTAGTGGTTTATAATAAGCATGTGGAAGTGTTTAATCAAAATGCATTAAGTGTATAATTTAGAATAATGTTGAGATTTGCTTTTCTCTTTTTTATTAGCAATACTGTGTGGAAATCACAGAGCAAAATTTACCTTTCTTTTTTTTTTTTGCTAAATACTCTTGAGATGACTGCTGAAGTCTATGGATCACTGTGCATATGATTTTCATTTATTGTTAACCCAGTCCTACCCTATTTACCTCAATTTCAAGTGACACTTTTGCCTCAGGATTCTTCCATTATTCTGAGGACATCTTCAACATTTATCCTTTCTTTTCTCATTTCTAATTCTAGTAAAAATGTTCTGAAAGGGTCAGACTTATTGACTATACAAACATGCATGTTAGCATAACAACAAATAAGGCACCCAGAGTATATTATGCCATAAGGCAGAATAACACAAAGTTGAGGAGTGCTGTTTCTAACTAATTGTAGAATAATGTTAAATATCATTTTCCTAATAATGTCACACTTTTATTACATTTTATTACCTTTATTCTTCTGATACTCGACACTTTTTTTAGTGTAGGTGCAGTAGTGGTGCTGGGGGTTGAACCTGTGTCCTCATGCATGTGCTGCTGAGCTATATTCCCAGCTCTGAGGCTTAATTAAAGTCTTCATTATTTTTTTTCTGGAAATGACATTTTTACTTTTTTCCCCTGTGTATAACCAAACAATTTCTTCTGACATCCAGTCAGTGTAGTCTTACAAGCTTATCTGTGGTAGAGGTGAATAATCCACAATGTGATAAAATATTCACCAGACAGGGGACTTTAGTAAAGAGTTGAGCCATTAGGACATGGGCTCTGGGGAGAGTATGAACTGCTAATGTGTTTTGTTTGAATTATAGGTCAAGGGTATGTCTGTTCTTCTGGCCTTAGAAAATAGATTACTATAAAAGTACTGTAATATTATGGTTAGTGCTCAAGAAAACTTGGAAAAAGAGTAGTCACAAAACACAACAGTTAATATCAGTAAATGTCTTTAAGGACAAAGGCTCTATGTTTGCATATGAATAAAATATGTTTAAAACTACACCTGAAAAAGCAATAACATTGAAATCCATTGAGGGAAAAACTGCAGTGCAGTAGACAGATATAAAAGGGAATCTTTTTAAATATTTTTTTCATATATTTTTATTGTAATTAATAGAAGGGTTACATTATGTTTGCCAGATAGGAGGTGTATTAATTCACATACATTGATACCCTTTATCATGTCTTGGTCCCCATTTCCCTCCCCCCACCCCCATCCCTCATCTTGTTTTCCCCCCTTCCCTATCCAATTTCAAATAACCAAATACAAATATATCCAATATATCAGATAACAAAGTGAGATACTGTAACAATATGAGATAACCAAGGGACAGCAAAAGAGATGAGAGACAACATAGTACATTAAGGACAACAATCACTCATTATATGGCTTTTGTTTCTATATCTTTTAAAAACTGGTTCATCTAAGGGCCAGGAGTTAGGCCTAAGGGTCGGAGTTTGGCCTAGTGGTAAGAGTGCTTGCCTAGCATGCATAAAGATCCAGGTTCTATTCCTCGATACCACATACATAACAAACAGCCAGAAGTGGTGCTGTGGCTCAAGTGGTAGAGTTCTAGCCTTGATAAAGCCCAAGGACATTGTGCAGATCCTGAGTTCCATCCCCACGCCTGGCAAAAAAAAAAAAAGGTTCATATATATATTGTGCTCCCTGCTTTGATATTATTTTAAGAATCAATGTTGACATATTAAAATGTAATTCATAAAATTATGACTGATAAACATATCAATTAATAATATAAGCAAGCAGATCTAATTCTTTTTTTGTGTGTGTATGAGTCCATGAGGCTTGGACTCTGGGCCTGGGTGCTGTCCTTTAGCTCTTCAGCTCTAGACTACCACTCTACCCTTGAGCTACAGTGGCACTTCTGCTTTTCTAGTGGTTAATTGGAGATAAGAGTCTCATGGTCTTTAGTTCCCAGACTGGCTTTGAACTTTGATCTTCAGATCTCATCCTCCTGAGTAGCTAGGATTACAGGCATGAGCCAAATTGGTTTTGTTCATATAATAATCACTAAAAATTATTTTCAAAGACACACATAGTATGTAGTCAACTTAAGTTTTGGACTTTAACTTTTGGATGCCTTTTTGAAATTAACATCTTACCTAAATTGAAATTGTAGGATTTTCTTGTGTATAACTTTAACTTGTGTTTTGTTTTACATAATGGCTTGATGAAAGAGGAATAACACATGTCCTGCTTTAAAACTGAATCCTAAGACCAGAACACTTGACACACTGTAATGTTTAAATGTTGGAAATAGGTGTTAGGAAGAAATGAGTATATAAATTCCTGCTATTTACTAAATAAAGTACTTGGGATTTAGACCAAAGAATGTTGTTACCTCTGTCCTGATGGAGTTTGAGTGATTACATCTGTCTTGGCAAAAGTGTTTTGGTTTATCTTAATGTAGAGTCCATGTAATGCTTATACTACATTGTTTACACCGCTGATTGAAAGCTAATATATAGCACACACAGTTTGAGATGCCTGTTTCTAGCTCAAAATCTAACTTTTAAATGGTAAAGGATATTTCCTCATTTAATTTCAAAGTGCATCTGACTTTAAGTCTCTTTTTACTGTACTTAAGCAATAAAGAATTAATATTTTCCCTCCTACTAACAAAAACGAGATACATTTCTTTGAGGTAAAAGAGAATGTGGAGCTATACTGGATAATAATTAGAACATACAACAAGATTTGTGATTATTATGTAAACCTTCGAGATTTCCATGTACTTGAATTATGTAGACCCACCCATCATTTACATACTGGGAAACATCTCTTGAAAGTCATCTTAGAGAGAAAGTTATCATCATAGTAGTTAAGAACAGAAGTTCAGGGACTTATACAAATTATATTCAGATCCTAGCTTTGCCAGATGTGTGAATATAAGTATTTTTTTAAGGAAGAGTAATCTGCCTCCCCTAAAATTGCCACAAAGAAGTATTATGCTCATTTTATTCTTAAGACTAGTGTCCTACCACTTGAGCTACAGCTCTACTTTCAGCTTTTTCTGTCATTAATTGGAGATGAGAGTCTCTCAAACTCTCCAGCCCAAGATGGCTTTCAACCAAGATCCTCAGATCTCAGTCTACTGATTAGTTAAGATTACAGGAAAAATCTAGCAGTGCCTCCCTGAAATGCCATTTTTAAAGATCCCATCCTTGGTTATCTCATATTGTTATAATATTTCACCTTGTTATCTGATATATTTTATATATGCTTAATTGGTTATTTGAAATTGGATAGGGAAGGGGGGAAATCAAGATGAGCGGGGGGAGGGGGGAGGGAAATGGGGACCAAGGCATGAGAAAGGGTATCAATATTTGTGAAGTAATGTACCTTCTATCTTGTGAATATAATGTAACCCTTCTATTAATTACAATAAAATATATGAAGAAAAAAGATCGCAGTGTATATGATAAATACTCAATAGAATCTACACTATAATAATAATGCTAGATAGTTTTATCCATTCTTGATAATACATTGTAGTACCTGTTTTGTGCTACGAGTTTAAACAGTTACGGGCAGTTATTGTTGAAGGTGATGGAAATGACAGAATTAGCATGTACTGACTCAGATACTTGGTAGAAATAACTAGATGCTACATTAGTCTTTTAGGGTCACATAGTAATTAATTATGGGAGGGTTGGATAAACACTATATTAACATGAAGCGAATCATGATCTGAAAGACCATAGAAAGAAATCATAAATTATCCACCTGTATGGTAAAATAAGATTCCTGAAGTATATGTTTAGAGCATTAGAATGAATTCACCATTGTTCTTTTACAAACAGAGAGCATAGGAAAATACATCCAAACCAAAAGCTTAGACTTGGGTTAGGAGGTGTGGGAAGTGTCTACCATATTAAGCAATTAAGGTAGTAGTGACTCGCTCCAGTGTGCGGGAGAGAGGAGAAATGTCAATAGATACTACACAAATAGATGGAGAATACATCAGAAGGTATGTATGTGCAAGGAATGAATTTGAAACTGTCTTTGGGTCATCTCAGTAACTTCATTGATTAGTTTTATGCATGAGACATTTGTTTGGATTTGCATTTTGGTATAATCACAAAAACTGGCTATGTAAGATTGGAATTATTGGGAAATGGGGAAGAGACTGGGAAACATACACATGTATGGCTGTAATCCAGCTAAGAAATGATAATGGCCAGAAGGAGGATAGTCACACCAAAGACAGTATCAGGAAACCGAGAGAAACATCATAATTTAGCTCATCCTTTGCATTGCATGAAGATAATCTCACCAGAGGAAAAAAGGTAACAAACAAAATAGTGAGATAATTTAAGTACAATATTGACCAGTGTTTTCAAGTTAGAAATATACTCAGTCCTTGAAAATTTAATATATCATTCAGCTAGTCCTACTATGTTCATTAAGTAAATCTCTTAAGGGCTATAGCATGCCTACTTTACAGGTTTAATTTCAGTATGGGCAAAAACCATCTGCATTTGTATTGCAACCATATTTTCTAACTTCAAAATATAATATGCTTTTCCTCTGAAGATGAATTTAAATATAAAATCAATAGTCTTGTTTCAAAAGCACTACAACTGTACTGCTTTACTATTGGGTAAAAGAGTTTGATCTCTTTAAGATAACTAGTATATAAAGATTTTTAATTGTATGCTGTCATGCAACTTACTCTTTAGATAAACATTGAATATTTACTATCTTTAAATTGTTTGATAAATGTATGTCAGTGATCAAAAATGTTTTATTCTTAATTGGTATTCAAGACATCTATTATGCTTAATCTTAAAATTGTAGTTATATATTTTTTCATTTGTGTCAACTGTTGTTTGAGGCTATAGACTAAATCCAAGAACATGTACATGCTAGATTAAAATTGTATCATTGATCTACATCTCTAGTTCCAAAGTTTCTATTCTTAGTATTTAAAAACATGTAGCAATAAATGATAACCAGTATCTTCAGTAAGATTGCTAAAGAACACTGTCATTTTGAAATTTCATTTTCCTCATATATATAAATGAGGAAATTTTACTTAAATTTTTTGTCAGTTCTGGGCCTTTCACTCAGGGCCTGAGCGCTGTCCTTGATCTTTTTCAAGGCTAGGATTCTACCACTTGAGCCACAGCACCACTTCTAGATTTGTCTCTATATATGAGATTTTTACCATGAAGAACATGATCTGGTGGCAAAAATCCATCTCCTATGAGGTGGATTTGAAAATTCACGTTCTTTTCATTCCATTGCTAAATAATCTTAGCCAAGATAGATAACTGTTCTAAACCTTACCTTCCTCATCTGTAAAATGAGGCAATAATGTCTACCTTATACACGTGTGGTATACCTTAAATCATTACTTCCAATAAACTATCTAGCACCCCACAACTTATCACTCTACTTTTCTCACTTTATTACCAAATGGAGTGTTTTAAAGGCTAGCAAAATTTAAGGAGAAATTTTATTTACTTGTCTTTTTTTTCTCTTTGAACTTTCCCTTTATTTTTTTGGCTCTAGAGATATTGCTAAAAATAAAAAAAAAGACCAAACATAAAAAGACCAAAGATTCTATTAGTCACGTGTCAAGTTGTCCAGCCCATTTCACCAAAGAAACAAAATAAAAAGAAATAGGAACAGCCTCATCCACCAAGTTTCCCTTATTGCCTAGCATAGCCCCACACTTAATAGGAGCCCAATAAATGTTTCAGCAAACTAGGGAAAAAAAGATCAGAGTAGGAGGAAGGAAGAGAGGTAGATCAAAAGAAGGAAGAAAGTTTTCTTCTAGCATACACATAGGATAAAGAACAGCAATATATTCTTTAATAAACCAAGGTAGCAGGGTCTGTGGTAAGAGTTATACACTTTCTTACTGACCCTTTATAATGGGGCCAAAAAGAGATGGAAAAAAACCAACATCCCATATACATATATTATGCTGAGCAACAATTAACACAAACAATGAAGAATTAAGAGGCACTACATGGTGCTTCTAAAAAAAAAAATCAAACGCAGGTCTTTGTGCATCCTATGTAAGCACTCAAATCACTAGGCCAAACTCCTAGCCCCCAAATATTAACTCTGTGCTTTTGTAGTTGTTGCTGTACTGCGGCTTGAACTCAGGCCCTTGGACTCAGCCTTTTTATTTTACTGCTTGAACAATCCTCCATTCCCTCCTTACCTTTTGCTGGTTATTTGGAGGCAAGGGTATTTCAGAATTTTCTGCCTGGGCTGGATCTGAACTGTGATTCTCAAATCTCAGCCTCCTAAGTAGCTAGGATTTGTGTCAAGAGACACTAGCTCAAAATTCAAATTGTGACTAAGCCATGCTACTCGAAGAACAGGTTTTATGTATGTTTCAGTGTTCAAAATTTAATAAATCTTTGGGCTTACAATTCCATGGTATAGAGTCAGTTTTGAAAAATGGGTATTAACACTAAATATGACTTTTGCAGACATGGTGCAATTAATATTACAGCAATACTTAAACTAAGACTATGAATTTCATGCTGTTTACAGTAATCCACAGACAAAAATTTAAACACTAGTGGGTTCAGGATAAGGAGATGAGGAACGAGCTTGGTATATGATTTGGAAGTTTCTGTTCCTTTTGGAATTTGAGCTTTTCAATTATATGTCTGGTCATTTAATCACTTTTTCATAATAATTTCTGAAAGAATAAGATATAACTGAAAATGCTAAATCTACTAAATATTATTTTACATATTTCTCAATCTCTTTTCTTCTAATTTTTTTAAATTACAGGATCTGAAGATGTCTGACTGATCTTTCACATTGTTTAGAGTTACAATGATATTTAGTATTTGACATTATCTAGCCTATAATTTTTGCAAAATAATAGTAAATGCCAAATATGGATGAATGAAAAGGTAATTTTCTCCCACAGATATTATCAGAAAATACATCCATATATTGATATTATTCATTAACATATATCAATATATTTTGCCTTTAAATATACTATTCATTAAATATACTATTTATTACCATTATTTTATGATGGAGAAGGGTTAGAAACACAAAACTGAGACTCATTTACATTTTAGCTTCCAATAATTACTGTAGAAAAATATGAATATATAGCATTTCTTAAAATATTTTACTTGGATTCTATTATCTACAATGGGATGTGGACATGGCTCAGAGGTAGCATACTTAGCTTATTTAAAGTTCTTGAATTCCATACTAACATTGTGCCAGTAATGGAGCTTGAACTTACTGCCTATATGCTGTCTCAACATTTTGCTCCAGACTAAGTTATATTACCTGCGCCACAACTCCACATCTGACTTTGTCTGGATAATTTGAGATAAGAGTCTTACAGACTTTCCCGAGTAGGCTGGGTATGAACTGTTTGTGATCTCAGATCTCAGCTACAGGAACAGCTAGCATTACAGGTATGAGATACCAGTGTCCAAGTTGAAAAAAAAATTAGAACATGTAAGATGCAGAAATAAAAGCATTCATACTAGAGAAGAACTCTGCATTTATCCAATTCTTATTCTATTCCAAGTATGTTCCAAATTTACCTTCAAAGTGCCTCTGGGTGTTTATTGTTACATATATAGACTTCAAAAGAAAAAAAGTAAGACCCAGCAATGTAAATATATCTCCCAAATATATTATGACAGAATTCGTCTCAATTTGATTTGCAACTATGCTATATTCCCATAGAAATGATTAGAACCATGATTTCATTGATTAGGATATCGATACAGGCAATTTCCTTTCTAAATAAACCATTTTCTGTCTTTTATAAAATCTGTCAGCTATTTTTCCACTAAGCTATTTTTTCCAGCCCCACCTCAGCCCCACCACCATTTTATGTACCTTAGAAAACTGATGCTAATAATTTCACATAAAACCTTGTCTACTTTGTCAGTCCTGGTTCTACTAATGGCTGGGAAATGGGCGGGGCAGGTACCAGTGAACTCATCAGCTCTGGATTCTGAAGATGAGTAAACTTATTTTTCAGTAAATGAGCATTTGGAAGAAGTAAGGAAGCAACCACGTTGACCTTTCTTCTCCTTCCTTTTCCCATCTGGTGTCCAAGGCAATTCATCCAGAAAGTTTATTCCTATCTTCCTTCTCAGCTGCTGGAGCCACTTTTACTCAAAACTCCTAGTTCTCCTGAGGCTGCGTGAGTTTTATTTGTTCTTACTCTCAACTCACTGGACACAATTTTCCTAGTCCCATGGGTTTAAATGCCTTCTAAAAGCTGTGAACAACATATTTTATTTACCCTGCTTTGTTATTTCCATTTAAATACAGGCTTATAAATCTAATTGCCTACTTGCTATCTATAAGCAGACATTTAGGCCTGGAAATGACAGGAGTATAACTGGAGCTATAAATTTGTGAGACAAGCAGTTAAATATCCATTAGTTGTGGAAGATAGGAGACATATTTCTTCTTTTTATTGTATGTTTATGCAAACATACAATAATTACAACACTCACATTACCCTTTTGAACTAAATTATTTGCCTAGTTAAGCTACATAATTTATTTATTAATCAATTGCTACAACTTAAACAATTTCTGTGTGAGCACTACAAACTAGCACTTAGCTTTTAAAAACTTCATTGTGACCACTTTATTTATCAGAAAAACAAATTAGATAACAAGAGCTGGAAATCTATAAACCACATTTTCCAGAAATCCTTGCATTTAAGATTCAGCCTCTGATGCAGGCAGTAGATTTATGACAATGATTCTTCCCTAAGGCTATACTCTAAAAGACAGAATCTATTTTTGAGATTATATAGATAAAGGTGTTTGGTATTACCATTAAGCTGGAGTGACACATGCAGGATTTAATACTTTCTTGTGTTATAGTGGCTGAGCAAGTACTATTGCAAATGGAATTCCACCAGAACATTAAAAGGTAGTTACCAGTTTGGCTTGGTAAATAGGTATCTTTGTTGAGGGAATATCTGTCATTATGACATTAAATTTGCTACCAAAAATTGTCTTTTATGATACATTAAGGAGACAATGGCTTTTTCTAATTTTGATTTGAAAAAGATAAAGAGAATCAATGTTTAACTTTGAGGCATAGGCCAAGATTAGAGGTGGGGGACAGGGATAAAAAAGCACTATATAGAGATGGAAGTTTGACCTAGTAGTGTAGTGGTTACCTAGTGTTGGGAACTGTGTAAAGCCATGTCCTAATCACTCTCTGCTGAGGCTTGTAGTAGGGATAAAGCACGTGGACCTCTTTGCCCTGTCCATCCTTTATACTGATAGGCTCTCACACCCACTATAAGGAGGAGGGATTTGGGGAATAAAGAGAGAGAGATTTTCCTGCCTTGATGAAGCTGTGTGGCGTCTCTGTTCGTGCTGCGGGGTAAGAGGCTGAGTGCAGGAGGACATGGGCCCTTTACTCTCGTGACTTGAACTGGTCTTTTTCTCCATACCTCCTACTAGTCAAGAGGGACCGGGGACGAAGGACCCCAACAACCTAGCATGCATGAAGATCGGTAACACATACACAGAAAAAGAGGGAAGTGGGGCTATGGCTCAAGGGGTAGAACTCTAGCCTCAAGAGAGCCCAAGGACAGTGCTCAAGCACTGAGTTCAAGGCTCATGATTGGCAATAAGACAAGTACTATGTAAATAACTAGTATTTAAATAAATGGAAATTTATGAATAAATGTCATTTTAAATGAATACTTTATAATTAAGAGCATATGATAGTATTAAATCACATAATGAATACCACTTACATGACTCATATATCACATAAATTATATCAAGCATTGATATAAAAGGAATGTTATTTACAAAAATGGTTTTAGGTAATTTATGAATAGTTTATCTGTTTGTAACCACATTTATCACAAAAGGATTCATGAGGCTGAAGTAGATAAAAACAGTCATCTAAAGTCTTAGCAGGCATTGTATTTATAACACAGAAACGGATTTTACACTAACTTTACTTGCCAGTGGTCTGGAAACTGTCAGATACTCTAACAATATGAGATTAACCAAAGAGAAGAGAAATAACAAAGTACATTAAGAACAACAATCACACGATATAAAGCTCTTGTTTCCATATCCTTGAGATCCTTTCATTTAGCCTCATCCTATATGGCCTTATGTATCTAGGTTTTACACTATTGTAATCCTCTGCTAGGCTAGGCCTTATTTCTAGTCAGTGTCAGGGGTCATGCCAACTGATAGAAGATGCTTAAAGAATGAATTTCATAGTCAACAAGTCCTTTAATACAGTTACTATCATTTGGATTTCTAATGTTTCTCACTGGCTCATCTGTTAAAGGCTTAATCCCAACTACAGAGTTATTCACAAACGGTGGAACCTTTGAAGGTTGGGTGTTGTGGAAGGAAGTTAAATCACTGGGGATGGACATTTGAAGCACACATCATTACCCATCCCCTCTCTCCCTCTTTTGTTTACCAACTTCCATGAAGTAAGTGGCTCTGTATCATTTATGAGACCCCTTGCCTCGAGGTTCTGTCTTGCCAAGACCCTAAGCAAAGGAATACACTGACAATCGACTGAAAACTTTTAAACTATGAAGAAAATAAATCTTTTCTCTCTTTAAGTTGATTACTTTAGATAATTTATCATTATAACAGAAAGTTACTGGAACAGTAAATAGTAAATGGTGATTTGAGCACTCAAGTCCTGCAGACACAAACTATCCAAGTGATTCTAGTGGAAGCCAGAATGCATTCACCCCCCCCCCTCAAAAAAAAACAAAAACAGAGGGGTCCTTTGGATCCTTAAGTAAATGTATCTAGAAGTCAGACAAATCTTATCCACCATTCAGTCCTCAAATACATTGTGATATCTGAGGCAAAGGTATCGATTTTTCAACTATGTCAATAAAAGAGACTATGGTAGACAGATAAGGTATTCATGAGTGATGCATGTTATATGATGAGAAAGTTGAAATCCTCTACGATTAGACCTTTCGTCTACAGAGAGAGTGAAGCTGGAAGTCAGAAGAACAGAACAAATAGAATGACAATTCTAGGGGTAAACACCACCACTTTGATATGCTCCCCTTTCCCTTTCATCTCTTACCCACAGACATCTATATTTTGTTCATTTATTTTGAAGCTGTTTTAGTTTAGGAAGCACTGATGTGCAGGTTGGTGAGCAGAAACTGCCCTTAGGAAAGAGAAGCCGTGCCAAGGTTAATACCAGTTAAAGATATCTGAAGGACTGTCAACTTCAAATAGTGACCTGAAGTTGGATAATCTATGATGTTATGAGCTTCTCAGATAGAAAATTTCAAAAAGCAAAAACAAAAAAAAAACAGTTGAACAGAAAAGCATTCTGCTTAGTTATGTGGTCGCAGTGAATTAATGCAATTGTCATCAGCAACTATATTCAAATTTATGTAAATATTTGTCTACCACAAAAATGTGTGACAATTCACCTTCTTTGAAAGTGATAAAAACTATTGGGGAATGTGGAAAGCTCAAAAATGGTGGTTCTTATCTATAATCCTAACTACTTAAGAGCCTAAGATCTGAGTATGATTTTGAATGCTGTTCAAAGACAGCTTGAGCAGGAAAGTTTGTGAGATTCTTCTATTCAGTTATTCATGCTACAACAAAACAAAGCAAAACAAAAACAACAATCTGGAAGTGGAAGGATAGATCAAGAGATAGTTAGTTTTGAGCCAAACCTAAGTGACGGTGCCCAGGCCTTGAATTTAAGCCCCAGTACTGACACGCATATGCACATGCACAACACAACACACACAAATGTATATAAAATATAAAGTATCACTGTAATTTGTACTTATTATGTTTAATTTCTTTCATTTGATTTTTCACCTCAATATAATATTTAAAATAATATATCCAAGAAAGCATGACATTTTCACAAAAATGCTTCTAATTAATTTTTAAAAGGGCATTCATTCACATATGTGGATGTATTTTTTTTTTGCCAGTCCTGGGCTTGAGCTCAGGGCCTGAGCACTATTCTTGGGCTTTCTCAAGACCAGAGCTCTACCACTTGAGCCTCAGCACCATTTCTGGCTTTTTTTCTATATATGTGGTCCTGAAGAATCGAACCCGGGTCTTCATGCATACTAGGCAAGCACTCTATCACTAGGCCAAATTCTCGGCCCCTGGAAGTATTCTTAAATCACTTTAAAAAGCAGTCTTCTCCACTTAAGATAAAATTTTGGTACCATATTCCATTCAGCCATCCCAAGTCACTGTTTAATTACAACCCCAGATCTTCTATTATGTCTACTTTGGAGCTTTTAATCGCTAACTTCAGTTAATTGCTGACACTAAGAATTCACTGGAGAGAAGTTTGCTCTTGCAATTCAAAGTTGGAAGGTGGAGCCCAGGTGGCTTGACTTATCTGCCCATGTTTGAAAAGGTTAGAAATCTAGTAGATGTAAAAAGCAGCTGGCAGGACTCAGTCCCTCGCTGGACTCAAAGACAGGTGGACACAGGCAACTGCTAAAAAGATTTTGCCTGTTCAGTGCCGCTGTTACTGCTGCTGCTGCTGTATGTTACAAACCTACTTGAAGCATTAAGATTATTCTAGGTGAGCTTGTGAATAGTAGTTGGCTCTTTCGTATCCCTCTGTAGCATTATAAAGGGTTTGCTCTGGTGAGGCGCTACATCCGTACTCCAGGTAGTGGTAGACTTAATCAGCCTTTCACCTGATCTCCTTTCTAAAACTTTTTGTATCAAGTTATCTTCATGAGCAGTACTAAGCCCACAGACACACTTTGTTTTGTTTTCAATCAGAATACTTCTCATTGCTTATCATCTCCTCACGGTCTCTCTCCCTGTCTGCTATAATTTAGGAAATAAATTATACAATTATGAACCTTACTTTCTTATTGAAACATATGTTTTGACCCAAGGTCATCATTCACTCTTTCATAGTTAGGGCATTGTTATTTAGCTACTTAACATGTTTGAAAGAAAAGCAATTTAGAAAATGGGGACAAGCTTGATGTTCACAATAGAAAGCCTGTGGCTCAACTCATTTCTTCAGAAGCCCTAGCCTTTAATCTCACAGATATAGAGCAGTGGCATTTTTGTTGCCCTGATCAAAAGGCAAGGCGGTTTTCTTTCAAGAAAAGTGGTTGGCATATGACATTGTGCTATACATTGGCTACATGTGTTTGGGTGCCCCAGGGAGGGCACTGGAATGTGTAGCAATTCCACACGTGGTTTTAGATGTTGAAGTTTATGAACTTTAAAGAACCAGGTGTCAAAACGCTTTTTGTTTAGGTGATTTTTTTTGGAAAATTACACTATAATCCAAATGTAAATACAATCAAGTTTATCTAACTTGTGGAAATATATGCAGGACCAAATAAATAATAAGTTAGTAAATTATTTTTAGTTATGTAAATGCTGTAGCAGATTTTTTCCTAGTACTCTATGGACTTGAAATAATCCATAGTTTAGCTTCTCAAGGCTCATGCAGTATATGAAAGTACACCCAAATGCTTGTATTTGATAACTATAACAGCCTCTACATTACAGTCCAAGGGATAGCATTAATGTAATCAATGGTGAACATTTAAAGACAATGAAATTATCCCACTGTAACTACTTAATATTACCTTCATAAAGCACCTTTTTTTCAACAGCAGTTTTTGCATACAAATCAGTAAGATTTGATTTGAAGATTTCAAGTTAAAGAATAACAAGTAGTTATGATGAAAGTTAATGGTGTAGGGTTTTATTTTTTTTTCTTTCCGTACTGTGTCAACCACTTTTATAGGAAAGAACAGTGTGCGCCAAATTTAAAGAAAACAAATAAGCCTTAAAATAATCTGCCTTGCTCCAGTTGGCACTACGGTTTTCTAAATAAAGAAAAGAACTGGGTGGATATATACTTGCGGTAAAGGCATAGGTCCCACCTCTTGGTGTATATGAGCGTCCTTTGCTGTCTTACTCTGTACTACGAGTTGAATGAGTTGGACAAAAATGATCTGTTATTTGTGCACGTGTGTTACTTTTTTTCATAAATGGGAAGATTCAAATCAGTAGAAATACATGAATACTGTAATTTTTGTATCTGACTTTTGAAATTACATTTAAACAATTGTATAAAGGGGTTGCCATTCAATATGTTGGCTTAAAAGTACATCATGATCAATGTCTTCCCTATCATCAGTCACCCTCATTTTCCCAAATCAATGTCTCCCTTCTGTTTTCTAGTGCCACTAATATTAATCGCCCTTCCTTCACTGGATTCAGTCTTGTGTACCAAACAACAACTTATCTTTAACATCATTATTATATTTTACAAAACTGTGGTTCTGACATGTATTTTAGAATAGAACTTCCATTTTTAATTTGATGTGCTTTGTCATATGGGTAAATAATTTTAAAGTTAACCAAATTGCTACAGTGGTTAGGAAATCTATTAGAAGATTTCTACATTAGATAAAATGTGTGATCTTTTTAAAGTTCTGGAGAGAAATCTAAATATGGATTATCTGATGAATCTATAGCTGAAAACAGGTAGGGCATGGAGTGCTACTGTATTATCTGTTATGAAAGCAGAAATATATTTACACAAGCTATCATAAATCTTAACAGTAACTGGTATGCAGAGAACATTTCAAAGGGAATGCTGGCCAGACGCAAGTCATTTGGCAATGGCTTTGCCTAGTATATATTTTCAGGTCTGTCTGCACAAGGATGCTGGCGTGTTCTCCATGATTTCTATTCCAGGTGATGGATTTCTATCCAAGTAAGCGAATGACTGAATATTTTCCGGTGGAATCTAGGCACCATAAAATCACTGAAGCCAAATAAAAACGTTGTCGACCTTTCTAAAAAAAAAGTGAATATAATAGCTTTGCATGCCACTGTGACAGAAGAAATATTTCCACTTAGATCACCAAATAATGAAATGGGTTGGATCTAATTAGACAATGAAAGAACAATATGACTACCTTGCCAATGTTGCCTTTTATCATTACAAATGAATGTACGATTGAATTTTCATGAATTTCCAGAAAAGTATGTGGATTCCGCATTCAAATTTATCAGAGAATTGAAATCGAATTCAAAATCCTCAAAATCTATGCCTTCTTTACTTCAGCTGATCTAGACTGCCCCAAACCAGTCAAGAAATGGAGCACTTATATTTTTTGTATTTACTTGTATTAACTTAAGCAGTTAGGGATGAATATCTCTCCCAAGCCTTACGTAGGAGAGTCTACCTTTGTGGCAGGTTGTTCAAATTTACAACGTAGAGCTTGCATTTCCACCTCCAATAAAACCCAAATTGACATTTAATTTTGTTGTCTGACATTTCTGGCTAAAATAAAGTCAGAAAAGGGCTCTTGGACAGCCCTTATTGTTCATGAATGTGAGCAAATTAGGCAATCTGTGAATTTATAGCCAGGTTTTGTTCTATTGTTGAAAATACAGCACACATGGAAAACACGCCACGGGTGTGTAGTAATTCAGCTTTAATGATGTAACACTTGGTTTCAGTCAATTGTTGGAGGGCTGTAAGTGACATTGGTTTTGAGCTTCAGACATTGCACGTAACCTAGCAATTATAGTAAGGCTTTCAATAATGGATGTTGGCGGGATCTCCACAAGTGAAGTCATAGCAATTTTGAAAAAGAAAGCTAATAAAAATACACCTGCCCTGTAGTGGAAAGTGAGCTTTTAATATCTCGGCTTTGAAGTTGGGCAGAACCTTTGGTATTAACTAACAGATATTATGATGAAGGAATAATCCACTGCCCCAGGGAAAAGCAGCGCATTGAAGTTCCAACATATTGTTAGCTTCTAATCACCTCTGTTTCATTCACTTTGATATCTGGAAAGTAAAATAGAATTCGGAGACAATTTTATTCAATACTCCAAAAATGTTTGAGAGCCAATGATTGTAATTATTTATACACAGAATATCACATGCATATTCTTTAAATTAATCAGTAAGAGCATAAATACATTAGTAGTTTTTTTTCAATTTTGAAAACATCAAATTATAAATTCCAAAGTCATTTTTAAATGATATTCAGAGTTTCAAATTTACTTTACGGACCTCTCTTTTCTACTTATTTTGTATTTTACTGCTTCAAAAGTCATTTGTCAATGACTCATTACACATAAAAGATAACATAAATGTACAGGCTTTTGTGATGGCTCCCTAGTTGTCATACTGAGCACTGGAAACTCTTTGTGCTTACAGAACTTTAGCTCTTTCTCTAGGTGGAGTGTCTTCTGCTAACATACTTGTGTCTTCATCTATTTTAAGGGACCTTATGAAAAAGGTGAAATATATTATCATGAACCTCATAAATATGTCCTTAAAATCTGATATCACTGTATATCAGTGAGACTGATAAAGGCAAAATTACTTCAAGAATAAGTACAATGAGAAGAGATTATGAAAAGTAAAAGATGACAAGTTAGTACAAATCTAGAATTGCTTCAATAGATATTTATTGCAAAAATCTAGAAAATTGTCCAATCTGTTGTTTATTGTACAGCAATGTGTGTCAAGCACCTTAAATATGGTGCTTCCCTTCCCTTCCCTTCCCCTTCCCCTTCCCCTTCCCTTCTCCTTCCCTCCTCTTTCCCTTCTCCTTCCCTCCTTCCTTCCAACTGAAATAAATCTGTGGCAGGAATATGCTTTTCTAAGTTTTTTTTTCTTTTAAAAAATCGAATAGTGCATCTCTGTTGAGAGTATCAGGTAATCCAAAGGGTGCACATTAGCACTTGTCAGGGCTATTTTAACATTAACGTGCTAAACACATTGAAACTTACGACCAAGTTCAAAGGAAACAGGACTCTAAACCCCTTGTTAATGTGGGAAAGAATCATTATCAAGGCTTTTGTTTTGTTGAAAGGAAGTGACATTTTGTTTCTCATTTAAGAATTGGACATTGATGGCACTTTAGCCAGAACAGAGTTTTTCTAATTCATTTACTGTGTTAGTTAAGTATACTATCATTAGTGAATAGTGCCAAAGCAACCTTTGTAGGTGTAAGGAGTTACCATTGTTTTCTCTGCAGAATCCCAGTGTGTAATTTGCATTGAACTTTGAAAGTGGATTGTGGCTGAGTCTTGACACCTGTGGCACTGCATATCCATTTCAGGCTACAAAGTGCTGCTCTGAAATAAATATCAGCAAGCTTGTTAAATTCTGTCAGCTGTATCATCACATTAGTGCAGGCTATTACCTTAAGGTAGAATTTAGTTCAATTTTCTGGTTATATGTTTGAACTATAAACTCCTCTTCCCATTGTGCATAAAGAATTTCAGTTGCTAGAGATATTTAAGATTAAAATATTTAAAAATTAGAAAAAAAACAGGGATTTGCTCATTTAATGGCCCATACATAGAAAGTCTCATGTAATAGATGCTAAATGTTAGGTATTAATGTTAGTTTGTCTTATCTGCTGTTAATACTGGGGTGTGGAAATGTAAGTTTTAAACTATCCTTGTGATTCAGAAACAAAAGTAATGAAATGAATTTTGTTTTGGTAATAAGTGCTGGTAAAGTTTATTTAAACACTTTAAATGATACTAAATAGTGTTTAATAAGTAGCTAACAAATACTAGATAATCTTATTGGATCTATCATTGCTTTGCTTGCTTTATTAACAATTTTTATATTAATTAACCCTAGATTTTGCAAAATCATTTATAATGTAGATTTGTGTATCTCACACCCCACCCCTCCAGAAATATGCATTTAGCTTGTGAGCACAAACACAACTGAAGTCTTGGATAGAAATTCCAGAATTTGATATAGAAAAAAAAATGGCTAGCAATAAAAAGCTTAAAACTCACTCTACTCATAACCTGAATTATGGAATTTTAGCCCCTTTGTACACCTTGTTAATAATAAAAATAAAACTTTCTACTTCCTTAGATGTAATAAGAACACACATAATTGTTGAAATTTTTTTTAAACATATAGATGATCATCTGAATCATAAAATGTGTAGTTCATGGGGCCGGGAGTTTGGCCTAGTGGTAGCGTGCTTGCCTAGCATGCACGAAGACCCCGGTTCGATTCCTCGGTACCACATACATAGAAAAAACCAGAAATGGTGCTGAGGCTCAAGTGGCAGAGCTCTAACCTTGAGAAGTCCAAGGACAGTGCTCAGGGCCTGAGTTCAAGCCCACGACTGGCAAAAAAAAAAAAAAAAAAACTGAAAAAAAATGTGTAGTTCATAATGAAATTAACTGTGAAAAAATAGCTAATTTATCTCTGAATTGAGGAATATGTTTATTTATATCCCAATGGTAAAGCACTTTAATGTTTCCCAATGGTTCCAAGTAAGAAGTCACCATTAACTTATGGCTTAAAGATTCTCTTTGCTTTGTAATAGTAGTAAGTTAAGCTATACATATGTTTTAAAACATTTTGAAGTAATTCAGCTTTCTTTGGTGACTCCAATATAAATAACATTATTTTATAAAATATCTTACCAGTATCAAAAATCTTTCAGTAATAACTCTACCATCTTGTGATCTACTAGATTGAAGTGATAATGCCTGTTATGGTTTTGATGTTAAAGGATGCACCCCAAAGCTAAGGAATGGATGCATTTGAGAAGTGATTGCATGATATGGACTCTGTCTTCCTTAATGAGGCCTTTCTATTGAGGCCTTTAAACTGAATTACTATTAGAACATAGAGTATAGTTGGGGGAAGTGATTTGTTGAGGTCATGTCTGAAGAATAAATCTTGCCATAGGTCTTCCTGTCTGTCTCTTTGCTTCCACTCTGCCAAGATGTGAGCCTCTTTGTAATGCTCCTATTACATGCTCCTGATTATGATATTATGCCATACCTCCAGCCTTATAGAATAATAGAGCCAATGAACCATGGACCAAAAGCTCCAAAACTATGACCCATATAAATTCTTGTTATCTCAGGTATTTTCTTAGTGGCAGAAAATGTAACTAATGCAATATGTTAAAATATAAATTCTTGATTTTGTTTTTAATTTTGATCTGAAGCACAGTACTGATTTCTATTAACTGTAGTGAGCTGCAGCTCTGTTTGGTATCAAACTTAGCAAAGTCATAATGATCATAGAATAGCACAATGACGTTCATTGCAGCACTATTTACCATAGTGAAGATATGGAACAAACCAAGATGGCCCTCAGTAGGTGATTGGATCAAGAAGATGTGGTGCTTATACACAATGGAATTCTATGCTGCCATCAGAAAGAATGACATCGTCACATTTGTAAGGAATTGGAAAGACTTGGGAAAAAAACATACTAAGTGAAGTAAGATAGACCCAAAGGAACATAGGCTCCATGGTTTTCCTCACTTGTAATAATTAGTGCACATCTAGAGTCCTAGATGTGCACTAGATACTGACATGATGGGAAATATTTTCTTCTAGAAATAAAATAACAGAATATTGTGAATATATCTACATGGTCATAGAGGTATAACCTAGGAACACCCAGATATCAATTAATCTGGTTTATATTATCAACATTATAGTGGCTACTTATTGGTATACACACAATATATAGCACATATACTTTATATATTATATATAATTCAATTCATTCAGAAGCTCACAATAACACAAAATCTAGGTACATAAGATATATAGGATAGGACTAAATGAAAAGATCTCTAGGATATGGAAACAAGAGCTTTATCTTGTGTGATGGTTGTTCTTAATGTACTATGTTATTTCTCTTTTCGTTTTTTGCCCTTATGGTTAATCTCATATTGTTACTTTGTCTGACTTTGTTACCTGGTATATTGTATACACATTTACTTGTTTATTTGAAATAGGAAAGAGAAGGGGGGAAAACAAGATGATTGGGAAGGAAGGAAATGGAGACAAAACATGAGAAGGGGTATCAATGTGTGAGAAATAACGTACGTATTAGATGACCAATGCAATTGTAACACCTCTATACATTATCCTGACAATAAAAAAAGAATAGAGATGTCCCTTTTTCATTTCAGCAAATAGTAACAGGATTCTTAGAGCCTTGAATGCAAATCTATCACTTCAAACCTTTAATCTTTTTTTTTTTTTTTTTTTTTTTGCCAGTCCTGGGCTTGAGCTCAGGGCCTGAACACTGTCCTTGGACTTTCTCAAGGCTAGAGCTCTACCACTTGAGCCTCACCACCACTTCCAGCTTTTTTTCAAACCCGGGTCTTTCGTGAGTGCTAGGCAAGTACTCTACCACTAGGCCACACTCCCAACCCCAAACCTTTGTTCTTGAGAGACTTATTATCTCTTCTTCTTCCCATTCAATGGAAAAACATATCACTGGATTTGATACTGTTAAATATGTTAATGATTATAACTAATATAAAAAGTATATGTGCTATATTTTATGTATGTATGTATACCAATAAGTAGCCACTATAATATTGGTGATACAAACTAGATAAATTATTATCTGCGTGTTCCTAGGTTATACCTCTCCGATCATGTAGGTATATTCACAATATTCTGTTATTTTATTTCTAGAAGAAAATGTTTCCCATCATGTCAGTGATTTTGTAATTTTTCTTTACCTATATACCCAACATACATAAGACTGTATGGTTTCTTATCATATCCTTTAAGTGATTTTAACGTAATCATAGCTTTTCTTCCTCCAGAATTACTAAACTTGAAGGTCTTCATTCTGTTTCTAAATAGCTGAAATGACAAATAAGTCATTTTCAACAATGGGCTTTGACTCAATAAAAAAATTGTAAAGATATTACAAAGACAATAGAGGCAAAAAAATCAAAACCTTTCAGGAGCTTATTTTGTACTAAAAAAAAGATAGACTAAACAATATGTTAAATATGGATAACATATTAAACATACATATATATTTATAAATGCACACACATACACATGCATATGCACATGCAACACAAGCACACACAGACACAGACACAGACAAAGACACACACACACACACACACACACACACACACACACACACACGAAAGACCAGAATTGTTCTTAAGAACGTACTACTTTTTCTCTACTCACTCCTAGAAAATGCCTGAAAGACATAGAAGAGCTAGCCAGATAGGTGTTTTAGAAAACAGAAATCTCCCTGGCTGGGGAGGATGAGTAGACTGTGTTCAAGTTGACCTATAAGATCAGTGTGCTTGGCATGGATTGGTGGAAGAGAACAAGGGAGTAGACATGAACTAATCCTAGGGATTTGCTAGCTGGCAAATTCAAAATTAATAAATTTTGAGTTTGAGGAGTTATGAGATTTTACTGATTTTGAAAATATTTTGAAAAGTATTTCTTAAAAGGAATATTGAGCATTCTGGAATAAGAATATGAGGTCCTTTTCAGATGTATTTAATGAATGCTTTCTGATATTAGTATAGCAAATATTTGTTTTTATTAGATTCCTTGGGAATTGATTGATCATCATTTGTACCTGTGTTTTGCCTTTCTAAAGATTACTGTTCTTTTTTTTCTATATAATTTTTATTGTAATTAATAGAAGGGTTACATTACATTCGCCACATGGAAGGTCCATTACTTCACATACATTGATACCCTTTCTCATGTCTTCGTCCCCATTCCCCCCCCATTTTGTTTTTCCCCCCTTTCCTATCCAATTTCAAATAACCAAATATAAATATATCCGATATATCAGATAACAAAGTGAAATACTGTAACAATATGAGATAACCAAGGGACAGCAAAAGAGATGAGAGATAACATAGTACCTTAAGAACAATTATTCATTATGTGGCTTTTGTTTCTATATCCTAGAGGTCCTTTCATTTAACATCATACTGTATGGCCTTATGTATCTAGGTTTTGGTCTATTGAAAATCTCTGCTAGAAGAATCCAAGGTTTCTACTGATTATGGCAAATGAGGGAAACCATTGAGCCTATGTTCCTTTGAGTCTGGCTTACTTCATTTAACATGATTTTTTCTAAGTCTTTCCATTTCCTTACAAATGGGGAGATGTTCTTTCTGACAGCAGCATAGAATTCCATTGTGTACAAATACCACATCTTGTTGATCCACTCATCAACTGAGGGACATCTGGGTTGGTTCCATATCTTTGTTATGGTAAATAGTGCTGCAATGAACATCGTTGTGCTAGTGGATTTAGTGTGCCCTTGTTTCTGGACACTTGAGTAAATGCCCTGCACTAGAATTAACTCCAAATGGATCAAGGACCTCGAGGTAAAAGCTGACACACTGAAAACTTTACAAGAAGGAATAGGAGATACACTAGGCCTCCTTGGCACAGGTCCAAACTTTCTTAATAAGGGCCAAGAAATGCAACAAATCAGAGAAAGGCTGGATAAATGGGACTGCATTAAACTGCAGAGCTTCTGTATGGCAAAGGACATAGCTAGTAAATTAATTAGGAAGCCTACAGAATGGAAGAAGATCTTCACTAACCATGCAACGGACAAAGGCCTCATATCTAAAATATATCAACAGCTCAAAAAATTAAATCACTCCAAAACTAATCTCCAAAGAAATAACCATCCCATCAAAAGATGGGCCAAAGACTTAAAGAGAGTCTTCTCTGAAGAAGAAACAAAAATGGCCTAGAGACACATGAAGAAATGCTCAACATCTCTGGTCATAAAAGAAATGCAAATCAAAACAACTCTAAAATTCCACCTCACTCCAGTTAGAATGGCCAGGATCAAGAAAACTAATAACAACAGATGCTGGAGGGGATGTGGCCAGGAGGGATCACTACTATACTGCTGGTGGGAGTGCAAACTCATTCAACCACTATGGAAAGCAGTGTGGCAGTTCCTCAAAAGATTACTGTTCTGTGCATGTGGTACCAAAGAATAAAACCATGCTAAGTGAGCACTCTGCCACTAGGCTATGCTCTCAGTCCCAAGATTTCTCTTTCTTCCAAGAATTCAACCCTCAAGCATTTTTTAAATGTCTATCAATCACAAATATGAAACAATCTCAAAATAGATTTTTAGTAGATAAATTAAGAAAGCATTGATTCCATTGCTAGCAAATGGATAACAACAGAGAAAAAGCCTAGTGCTTATCCAAAGAAATTGGCCCATTTGTAAACCCAGGGGCTCACTCTTTGCAAATGGCTTTATGACACAAATCTGACTACCCAAGATTATAAACATTTAATATTGATCATCAACATTTAGTATTGAATATTTAGCATTGACCAAAAACATTTCAAATAATTTACATTAAGATCATAAATGTCAAAATTCTTTCCTTTGGAATTGTTTCAGCAACTCTCAAAGGCTTTGCTATCCTGCTACTGGATCTACAATTTTTTTTTTTTTTTGGTCATTCCTGGGACAAGAACTCTGGGACTGGGCGCTATCACTGAGCTCTTCAGCTCAAGGCTATTGCCCTCCCCCTTGGCCTGGGTGTTGAGCCTGATATCTTAGGGCTATCACCCTACCCCTTGAGCCACAGGGCCACTTTCAGTTTTCTGGTGATTAATTGGAGAGAGGAGTCTCACAAACTTTTTAATGCCCAGGCTGTCTTTAAACTGTGATCCTCAGATCTCAGCCTCCTGAGTAGCTAGGAACTACAGAGCTGAGTAGCATGGATCTGTAATTTTTAAATCTGGTTCAAGACCATTTCCTGAGATATGGTAAGTTTATTTACAGCATAGGTCAATAAATATCTCAATTCTCCTTTGTCACCATATCTTTCACAAATCGGAATCCAGAGAACTAAAATATACACTCATTGTAATGCCTAATATCTCTTTGTCTAAATTTATAGGGTTTTTTTTTTGAAGGGGGGTGTCTGCTTGTCGTGGGGCTTGAACTCAGGGTATGTATTGTTCTTGAGCCTTTCTTTCTTTCTTTCTTTCTTTCTTTCTTTCTTTCTTTCTTTCTTTCTTTCTTTCTTTCTCTCTTTTTCTCAAGGTTAACCCTGTATCACTTGATCCACAGCTCTGTTTTTAGCCTTTTTTCTTGGGGGGGGAGGGGATTAATTTAAGATAAGAGTCTAATGGACTGTTCTTCTTGGGATAGCTGTGATCCTTAGATCTCAGCCTCCTGAGTAGCTATGATTGTAGGCATGAGTCACTGGCATCTGGCCCCCCATTTATTAAATAATATTAAACTGTGTTGTATAATATATTCTAGAATAATCTTAAACACAGGACTAAACATTATTACAACCCCTAGCCATGCTGTGTCAAGTAGTCCTTTGCAGTTTTGAAGTTATGTATATGTCATATGAATAGTCCAAGCGTTCTGTCATGGGAGAGAGAATATACTTCTTCAAATGAATTCAGTACATAACTACTTGAAAGATAGAAACACATGGAGTGAGAAAAAAGCTTAATGTAACTAATGAATTCATAAAATAGCAAGAAAAATTATACTGGCATAGCTTTAAGAGCATTATTGATCATTCTAGATAGATCTTCACAGACTAGCTAACTTGTGCAGGATCAGGCAGAAAAGTAAATAGGTTTGTGGATTTTATGTAATAGAAAAGCTGGTATTCAGAAAAAGGGCCTGTAAGGAGCAACTCATGTCTAATGTTCATTACTTTCACCTTTTTCAACATCTCTTTAGTCCTTCCTTTCAGGAGATACTGATATTGTATCAGTTGATGTCAAGACAAGTAGTCAAATGTAAACATAGTGAGCTTGTCACACAGATGCCTGGGCTCCATCTAGTGGTGAAAGGTAACTCTACATCATAACTTTTTTCCAAAGTATCCCTTTATTCATTTTACAAGTAGATTCACTACTGAGGACATTATAATTTTTCACAATGCTTTCAGTTGCTTAGATGGGAATAAAAGGAGTTTACAAGATTCACTGAGGCTTGGAGAATGACAGGAGAAGAACAAAGGAAAATAGTGTGTTCTCCAGTCATATTGGGGCCATAAACCAGATAGAATATGGAAATCAAACTTTCAAATACTTTCAAACCTATTGAAGAATTAAAGACAACATAGAAAATGCTGGGAAAGAGCCTTCTGGAATTCGAGAGCAACCCAATTCAGTCCTTTAAGAGGTAAACAATCAATAAACGGAAGAAATTGGGGTCAAATTTAATTAATTATTGTTATTTTTCATATATTCATTATTGTAATTAATAGAAGGGTTACATTATATTTGCCAGATGGTGCATTAATTCCCATACATTGATACCCTTTCACATGCCTTGGTCCCCATTTCCCTCCCCCCCACCCCCACTCCTCATCTTGTTTTTCCCCCTTCCCTATCCAATTTCAAATAACCAAATACAAATATATCCGATATATCAGGTAACAAAGTGAGATACTGTAACAATATGAGATAACCAAGGGACAGCAAAAGAGATGAGAGATAACATAGTACCTTAAGAACATAATTATTGTTATTTTTTAAGAGCATACATTAGTTTCACTAAGGGAGTCACTGTAACATTTCTACTCATATACAAATGTATTCTAGTCAATCTCACTTATTCTAATTTTCCTGTAATCCTTTCCCCACTTCATTAAGCAGTTTCAAAATACGTTTCAATGTCCTATTTTCATACATGCAAAAAAGCTACACTGACCATATTTATAATACTCATTTATCTCTCTTATTAGCTCAACTGCCCTAGGGCCTGGAAATTATAGAAAAAGAGAAAGAAAAATGCAAAGGGAAAGAGTTACCTGGTACCTAGATCTAAATTTCCAGATAAAGGCAGTTTGCTGCTTCAGTTGTAGCATACGCCTTATTTTTTTAGTGAACGCATTAATTAGTGCATGTCCTGGGGCCTGAACTGAAGGCCTAAATCTTCGCTGATATTTTTTGCACAAGGCTTACACCATACCATTTGAGCCACAGCTACACTTCCAACTTTTTAAGTTTATTGGAGACGAGTCACATGGACTTTCTTTCCCTGGCTGGTTTTGATATCCTCAGATATCAGCCTCCTCAGTGGCTAGGATTAGTAGCATGAACCATCTGTGTCAGGCATACATATGTCATTTTTATCATTGTTTCTTTTTTGAGAATACAGTTATCTCATGGTTCCAAGGCCTGTTGTAATTGCTGAGTTCTAAGTACTACTTTGAAGAGAAAATTCACAATGATCTCATAGAATCATTGGTCTGAAGTAGTCATTTTCATGCATTTATTTTTTTTGGGGGGGCATGGGACTTGAACTTGGCCTGGACATTGTTCCTGAGCTCTACAGCTCAAGGCTACTGCTCTACCCCTGAGCCTGGGTGTTGTCCCTGAGCACTTTAGCTCTAGGCTACCACCCTACCTTTGAGAAAACACCACTTCTCTTTTACTAGAGGTTAATTGGAGTCTCAAGTCCTTTTGTGCCTAGGCTGGCTATAAACCTTGATCCTCAGTTCTCCGCTTCCTGAGTAGCTAGGATTACAGGCGTGAGCCACTCGGCTATCGGCTATCGACTATTGCATTTATCTTTATAATGCAGTTATTAAAATCTATACAATAATCTTATCTGTACAATTTCATGCAAAAATATAAGATTGAGGAGGGGAGATTGGCCTATTGTTAGAGTGCTTGCCTAGCATGCAGAAAGACCCAGGTTGGATTCTTCGGTACCACATACATAGAAAAAAGCCAGAAATGTTATGTGGCTCAACTGGCAGAGCTCTAGCCTTGAGAAAGCCAAAAAACAGTGCCCCAGGACTGGCAAAAAATGCAATTTTAAAGCAAGACACAGTTTGCAAAATAAAAAAAAACTTATGGCACCTTGAGATTTTAAGTTCCTACCCTGTTAAATAGTCAGTATTGTATGCACTCAGCAGACACTTACCAGCAGCGAACATGAATCGAAAGCACAGAAACATATATTTGGCAGTTTCAGATTTCTGTGTTGTCATGATAGCTCTTTTTAAAGTGTGTACAAGATTGAGAAAGCCCTTAAGCCAATATGTAGGTTCTCTTTCCCAATAATCAGATGCAGAACTGCTCTAAAGGCAAGTCAGCTTTGCTCTCTTAGATGTAAACTAGAGAGAAAGCCCAGATGAATCTGTGTATCTCCTGGTCATTATGTGTAGAAATAGTAGAGGGGGGTGATATTTTAGTGACTTACCTGGATGTTTCAGCAATTTTCTATAACTTGAACTTAGAGATTATATGATTGAACAAATCAAACACTGAATACAACAAAGTATACTTCCAAAGAAAATTTGGAAGATGATTACAAATTGAAAGATAAGTAGAAATCTGAAGACACTCTACTTATGCAATTTTGAAATCTCCAGATTTCAGATACTAGTTAGATTTCATGTACTTTATTTCTTCTCCTGTTTTTCACTAACCCTTCTTGAAAGGAAGGTAATGAGGTTTCTGGCTATTTTTCTGTTCCTCATCTACTTTCTTCCAACTCTTCCATATCAAAGAAATGAAACAATACAAATATAGTATGTAAGCAAAACCTCAAACAGTCAGAATTAATTTGTCTCTGACTATTGGAATATTTTCCTAAAGTCAATTGTCTGTATCTGTTTGTGGAAAGTATTCCATAAACAAAATTAACTTACTCTGAACCTATGCTATGAAAACCAGGATCATTCTCTTCTTAGAAATTTGATCATTGTCTTTTTGTATTGGAAAATGAAAAGAATTTGCATTACATGAATATGTGCTATTATTTAAGCATGTGAATTTAAATGCTATGTTTGCTTAGCTCTGTTCTTCAAGCACACAAGATGGCTTTCATAATTTTTTTATTTGCTACTTCTTCCTTTCTTAATACAAAAGAAGAAAATTAAAATAAAATTAATTAGGACTTATCAGCCTTCATAACTTGCTATTTTGTTGTATGATTTTATTTTATTTTTACTCTTTTGGATTTTACTCCACACTCATGGATGCATTACATGCATCTTTGTATTTTCTAACAAATTAATGCAAAAGACTTTTGAGTGGTGCTTGAAAGATCCTGTATACATTGGCATCACCTTTCTTGCTTTAAGTTATATTTTCCTACAAAGCAAGGAAGTAAAATTTCCTCTTTAATTCAGTATTTTTTTCTTTTCAAGTCCACTATCTTTCCCATTTTCAGTATTTTTAAATTCCAGAACACATAGCAAGTGGCTAAAGAGAGTCTGATATGAAGCCCAATGTGGAATAATACAGCATAGCCTATTTACTAGGAGAATTATAAAGCATCTACCCACATTTCCAGAATATCTGCCACTTATGTTATAATAGGAAAAATGGAGAAAGATCAGTATTCCTCTTTTTTTTTCTATTAATGTTTACAGATGGTTTGAGGGAAAGGAAGGCTAGATAGTGTCCTATAAATGTAACAGTAACTGTGTGTCTTTAGAAACAGACCTGTTGGGAGCTATGGGTAATGTATAAAATCTCAGTTCTGGTGGAGGTAAATGTTGAGAGAGTCAGGGTTACTAGGTAGCCTGGACAAAATGCAAGACTCCATGTAAATAAATCTGCCAGGCATGGTGATATATGTCTGTGACTGCAACTCTATATGATTTCAATCTGATAGCAACACTGGGCTAAAACTTGGAAAAGTTTGCTGAAAAGTAACTAAAGCAAAAGTGCTGAAGACATGACTTATGTGGGAGAGAACCTGCTTCCCAGTTGTGAAGCCCTGAATTTGAACCATAGTATTGCCACAGAGAGAGAGAGAGAGAGAGAGAGAGAGAGAGAGAGAGAGAGAGAGAGAGAGAGAGAGAGACAGACAGACAGACAGACAGACAGACAGAGACAGACAAGAGGCAGACAGAGAAAGACAGAGAGAGAGAGAGAGAAAGACAGACAGAGACAGACAAGAGGCAGACAGAGAGAGACAGAGAGAGAGAGACAGAGAGAGAGAGAGACACGAGAGGCAGACAGACAGACACACACACACACATACTTGCACACATGCTTGCACGCATAATCAGAATTGGAGGTTAGAAAAGGTTTTCAAGTTAGCACTGCTAATAGGAAAATTTTAACCCAATTTTTCTGCAAATGTGAACTGTAAAAATGAAAATCATTCCTTCACACCTCATGGCCTTCTGAATCTTTTCCAATTAAAAAAAAAATGTCCAGGGTCCAAGAGTTTGGCCTAGTGGTATAGAATGCTTGCCTAGCATGCATGAGGACCCGGGTTCAATTCCTCATTACTACATGCATAGAAAAAGCTGGAGGTGGTGCTGTGGCTCAATTGGTAGAGCACTACCATTGAGAAAGCCCAAGGGCCGTGCTCAAGCCCTGAGCTCAAGCCCAATTGCAGCTGGGCACCAGTGGCTATGCCTGTAATCCTGCTACTCAGGAGGCTGAAATTTGAGGATCACAACTCAAAGCCAGCAAAGGTGCAAAGACCACAAAACTCATATTTCCAATTAAGCATCCAAACAGAAAAGAAATTGGAAGTAAAGCCATTGCTTAAAGGGTAGAGCATTAATCTTTAACAAAACAAACAAACAAAACCATTGTGGGTCAGTGCCTGAGGGCCTGAGTTCAAGCCCTAGGACCGGCAAAGAAACAAATAATCCCAATTGGAATTGTTGCCATATATCCTTGGTACTGGGTATATATTAGGATTAGCTGAATATGGCTTGTTCTATACAGATTTTGCTCCCAAGTTTTTCTGCAAGTGAAGAGAAGATATAGGCCTCAGTAAATGCTATTTAAGTTCTATGAACAACTCAAAATAAAAAGAATGCACACAAGTTTTAGAAATTTTGGATTTTCAGATTCCAGACTTAAAAGGAAAGGACTATTTTACTCTGAGATATTTTTAAATGTACCGATATTTATGTAATATGTATATATGTAATACTTGGTGATATTTATCATTACATTTTATGATGACTGTCATTTCTCTTTCCAGTAACTACAAGGCAAATGACAATACTTATTGATCTGAAACCTACATATTTTGAAAACAAACTTTGAATTCTCTTTTTGCCAGTCAAGAGCATGGCATTACCTGAAAGCTACTACTTCTGTCTGATTGGGGTGCAAATTCTCTCTTACAGCTTGCTATGTTAGATACTGTGGTTTGTGAAAGTAGTGAATGAGTAAAAGCCTTCTGGGATGTTTCATTTAACTACTAGTAGCTATAATATTAATATGTTCATATTCACTCCCACCAAGTTTGTAAGGGGATTTACCAGGTGTTTAAAATGGTAAGAAATTTTAGACCGACCATTAGGTTAGGAAACTTCTTTATTACAGGATGAAATTGTACAGAATAATGTGAGTGGAATTTGAACCTCTTTGCCTATCCCCACTCCTGATTTAATAAAGAAAACAGGATTACCCTATTATGATTTATTCTAGACTACATTGATTTTTATGTCCCAACACAAAATATAAGCATCTGGTTTCATCTAGACATCTGTCAATGGTCAGGTTACAGTCAAATAAGCTTTTACAGAGTATTGGGATTATGGAATTGACTACTTTTCCGGGTTACAAATTCATACCTTCTATGTAGTATTCGATGGAGTATGCATTTATATTGCACTTATAAGAGAATGTTAAGATATGAAGACTTAAATGAAAAAATACTCTTCAATGTAGTAGAATATTTCTTCGATTTGTATGACAAGATTTCCCAAATTGAAAGCTGCTTTCTACTTTGATGATGGAAATCACACAAAAAGATTCTTGATAGATCAGAGTGGAGCTAATTTCCAAACTGGAAGTCACTTTTAAAAATATGTTTAGCTCACCCATATAACTCTAGCTTTTCAAGAGGTTGAAATCTAGAGGATAATAGTTAAATGCCAACCAAGCAGAAATGTCCCTAATACTCCAAGGCAAACAGCAAAAAACAGGGCTAATGACATAGCTCAAATGGTGAACTGCTGAGCAAACGGGCCTACTAATCCACAAGGCCTTAAACTCAAAAATGCCAGAGCTGCTGAAAGAAAAGAAAGGAGGGACTGTTATATTTAGAACATTTACAGGTAGCCTGAAGTGTCCTGTGTTTGTATCTGTTCTGCCACTTATGGGGAAAAAAAAAACAGCCAGAATATTCTTTTTGTATGTAGACAATTTAGTTTTAATACTATGAGGTTAGACTACCTTTGGTAGATACTTAATTATGCTATGTATAAAGTTTCTAAAATAATCAAATCAAGCATATCTTACTTAATAGCCAATAAATTTGGTTTATTTAGTTACACAGAAATCTGCCTTATTAATAGTTTCTCTTGAAAGTTTTCTTAAGAAAGGAGGAATGCAGTGATGATACTAAATATATTTTTAATCCTATGAAATTAGGAACTTTGAGGGGAGAGGTTTACTTGAGAGGGATGGAAGAGAAAAATGAAAAGGAGAATATAATTCAAGATGAGTTGCATGTGCAAAATCAAACATTGGATAATAACCCCTTTGTACAACTATTTAAGGATAATAAAAATATAATTCTAAAAGCAATTTTGCTTACAATCACATTGCTGTTTGTTAGGTTACTATGTACCTTAAAATTTTAGAAATTTTAATGTATCTCCGGACAAAAATGCTTATTTTATTATGATTCCTTTTGCTTAACTATTTCAGTAATGAAACATAGATATTATGAATAGATAATGAATATCCTGAAAATGAATACTCTCAAGTTTTTCAACTGGTTTTTCTTCTAGTGTTACATTTGGATAGTTCCCATAGAAATTCATATATCCTTTCTTTGGGTATCCAGTCTGGTTCCATAATCTGACACAAATCCCACCCAATTAGTTTGTATATTTTTATGATCATATTTAATAGTATAATCACTTATTTTTAAAAATTTGAAGGGTCCTCAAACACTTTCAAATTTATCTTTCATTGTTTTAGATAGAAGAAACAATTATTTTATAATTTACATATGATAATTTCAGCAGATCATTTTCGACTTTCCATTTGTGTTTGTTCTCATTCAGAGACTAAGTTTTCTCTTTTTTTATTGTAATGTGTAGAGGACTCACAGTTAATTCACCAGACAGAGGGTACATCACTTCTCACACACTGATACCCCCTCTCATGTTTTTGTCCCTACTTCCCTCCACCCACCCCCTCCGAATCATCTTGTTTTCCCCCCTTCCCTTTCCTATTTCAAATAAACAAATGAATGCATATACAATATTCCAGGTAACAAAGTCAGATACTGTAACAATATGAGATTTACCAAAGGGCAAAAAAAGAAAAGAGAAATAACATAGTACATTAAGAGCAACAATCACAGAATACAAAGCTCTTATTTCCACATCCTGAAGATCCTTTCATTTAGCCTCATCCTATGTAGCCTTATGTATCTAGGTTTTTAGTTATTGTCAGAGGCTAGGTTTTCTTGTGAATTTAATTCCATTATAGATGGATCATTGACTTACAAAAATTATTTGGAGTGACTCATTAAGACCTTCAATGGAAGTGAGTTTTTCTAGAGAGTATTTGTTTCCTTAAATCAGACAGTTGAAAGTTCTTAGCCATGAATTTTGGAATAGCTAAATGAAGGAATCTTAACTGCCTATGTGAACATAGGTGGGCTGTGATTGCAATTTCTTGGTAGATGTAGGATTTCTATTTATTTCCTCTTTAACCAGGGTGAGATTATCTAAAAGTAAATCTTACTACTTGAGAGAGCAAAAATATCCCTGGTCAGAATGTAGTTTTTGAGTTCCGTGAGTTCTTGAATTTTGGTTTTGTTTTATTGACTCCTATGCAACTTTAATAATTTAAACCACATTTAGACTATTGTTTTTGTTTTGTGTTTCTTAGCAGAATTATTTTATGTTTTGTGGAAGACAACACAAGAGCCCTTTAACTATGTCTGTATTGTAGGTCCCTCAGCCTGTGAATAGGTTCTATGTCAAAGAAAAATTAAGTGTTTAGATGAAATGAAGAGTGTGGATCAACTGACTTTAATATAGGGAGATTTTCACAGGGTTATACCAGTCTAAATCCTAGTTAAAGGAGGCAGGAGACTCAATACGAGTTGGTGTCAGATGATCTCAGCTGCTTATTATTGATTTGAAGATGAAAGAAAGGCAGGAGCAAAAGTATGTGGTCCGCATCTCCAATCTGGAAGAAGCAAAGACATGGATTCCCCCTTAGAGCCACCACACAGGAGCCCTGCCAATACCTTAGTGAGATCCATTTCACACTGCTGGAGTGCAGAACTACAAAGTGATTCAGTTGTTTGATTATGTTGGTTTTTTTTTTTAAGCATTAAATTTGTGATAACATAGCAGCAGCGATTATAATAAAATATAGCATTAGAACACTGTAAACGGATTAAGGATATTGTCTAATCCAGCCTTTTCTTTTTTGCTTTGTGAGTCATGGGGCTTGAACTCAGCCTGGGCGCTGTCCCTGAGCTCTTCAGCTCAAGGATACCACTCTACCCCTGGGCCTGGGTGTTGCCCCAAAGCTGTTCAGCTCAAGGCTACCTCTCTACCCTTGAGCAAAGCCTCACTTCCCGTTTTCTAGGGATTAATTGGAGATAAGAGCCTGAGGTTCTTTTGTGCCTGGACTGGCTTTGAACCTTGATCCTCAGATCTCAGCCTCCAGAGTGTCTAGGATTACAGGAGTGAGCCACTGCGCCCGGCTCCGAATTCAGCCTTTTAACAGATAAAACTTATTACCATGATGGATATTCTCTCCACTTTAAATGCTGATTGGTTTGGAGATGAAGAATTTCTACATGGTACACAGAGATGCGTAATTCTGAGAACGTGATAGAATTTTTTTTCTTGGTCCCTTCTGCAAAAGTTGAATGGATGGATTTTACATAAAAAATTATCCTGGCATTTTTATCAAAAAAGTTAACTGCAGCTTTGATGGTTTACTATGTATGTAATTTATGGGGAGAGCTTTTCCATTTGTTTACATGACATAACTGAATGCATTATTATTTCGATTAAAATCAAACTTGGATCTATTTAAGAGTGCACCTAGGATCCCAGCCTCACTGATTTTGGTTGGCTCATAGCAGCTATAAATTCTCAAAGCCTTGGATCAGGGTTTGTGAAACTGGAAACCTGTTTATAAGCAAGGGTTTTCAGACAGCACACACTACACTTTTGTCATCATAGAATTTTCATGAAGCTCAAGAAATATTGATATGGATAATGTGTGAATTTGCAAGCCTGAAAAATATGGCTTTGGTAACATTAGACTTCACTTCTGCTGATAGATGAAGGCATCCTATGCAATGAGTGCAAATATCTGTTATATGGAAGAAACAATGTTCACTAAGTGTTTACTGAACTTTATTGATCAGTGATCAATATGCTTGGGTAGCAATTTAGCATTGGTTTCCTTTATTTAACTAATCTCTAAAATTACAAGTAATATATATGTATTTATTCATACGTGTCATATCTAATTAAATTCACACATCTCTATATGTAGTTTTAGTGAGGGCATATACATACATAAACATACATGGACATGTTTTATTTAATATAGAGTATGATACCAAATGAAGACCACTATGAACATATGTATGTGTGCGTAAATTTAAACTCAGGGTCAGGACACTGTTCTTCGGCTTTTTGTGTTCAAGACTGGCATACTTCCAGGTTTTTGCTGGTTAACTGTAGATAAGCGTTTGATGGGCTTCTTTGTCTGGGTTTGGCTTTGTTCCTCACTTCTCACATCTTAGCCTCCTGATTAGCTAGGATTAAGGGCATGAGCCATTGACGCATTACTCTGAAAATACCTATTAAAATACAATTTCATAAGAACATATCCAGTATAATCTGCTAGATGAGAACTTCAATGAAGTTTGGAAAATGGAGAAAGTTCATATCCTTATGGCTCAAGCAATGGATGTCAAATTGACTTAGTTCCTTTCCACAGAGCAATGGTTTTTTTGAGAACTCTTTGATATAGTTGAATATGGTCACTACTGCAGAAAGCAAATAACAAAGTCTAAAGTGTTTCCCCTCTGTTGGCCATCTTTTATTGGTACCTATTCAACAATTTGGAGATGTCCTCCTATGGAAAAAATGTTGGCCCTTCTCATCTTGCCTGTCTGTAAAACTGCTCAGTGAGGATAATTCTCAATGTGTGCCTGTGTTTGCAATTAAGATGATTCAGCAAAGGACTTTCAGAGGGGCATGACTTTCTATAACATACCATGTCTCTTTATTCTGAGAATTTGCTAAATTGGCTGATAGACTACTGCTTAGTGGCTGTTTCAGCAAATGAGGTTAGCCCCCAAACCGAAATACCTAAGATAATGAGATCCATAGTAATTCCTTGAATATAAAGAGATATTTTGATATTGAATATAAGCCAGATTATTCCATTTCCCCAACTACAAGCCTATCCTTTTAAAGTTAAATACAAGATAAACTATGTAACAATGGACTTGCTTTGTTTTTTTTTAATCCACAAGACATAGAAAATACTATCTGCTTCCAAAGATATATAAAATTTTGTATAGTCTATAAAATGTATCAATTAGTTGTGACCGTCTCCTTGTATATGCTGTCATGATAATAATATCCACAGGCAAAGGAAAACAAACTGATTTTGTAAACAATAGACTGAACATGATTTCAACTATTTCACATTTCAGCTCTTATTTGGAAAAGTCTAACGAAGGATTTCAGTGCATAAACCTTGTCTAAAAGAAGTTTCCAATAAGGAGACTATCAAATGAGTTACTGTTCATAATGAAAAATGCATGATATGGGGAGGTATCAAGTAAATGCTTTAGGGTGTACCCATGAACTTTGATTTTGATAGTTCAAAAACGTCTTCTTAAGTTAGCAAAATTTTATCCAAGGCTCAAAGAAGAGGAGTAAAATAATCAGAGGAAGGAGAAACATATACGTTTTCAAATGGGAGAAGGAAACAAAGACACAGTTATGATACTCCCTGTATTTTCACATAGCACCCAAAAGTTAGCAAGAATGTAAGGTGTTTGTGCAATAAGTGGACAAGGCTAGTTTATGGAATATGAGGGTCTCATGGACTTTGCTGACCAAGCTGGATTTGAACCGCAATCTCCAGATCTCAGCTTCCTAAGTAGCTAGGCTAACAGGCGTAAGCAACTGGTGTCTAGCTGGTGATATCTTATTTTAATGATATTTTATAGATAAGATCTGTAACTTAAGTTTTTTTTCCAATGTAGTATACTTAGTATATGCCTTCTCAGGGGATGTAAAACAGGATATGTAGAATATATTCAGCTCTGAATTTATGAGAAAAAACATTTTTTTGCCAGTCCTGGCTTGAGCTAAAAGTCTGAGCACTGTCCTTGGGCTTTTTCAAGGCTAGAGCTCTACCACTTGAACCTCAGAACCACTTCTGGCTTTTATCTATCAAAGTTTTTGTACGTATCTTGTAGTAATGCATACAAACCTGCATGGAAACTGAGCAAAAGGACAAAGGAACATTGGAGTCCACGAAGATTGTGGGGAAGTTGTACCTATTTAGAAATTGGGGATAAAACTCCTCAATTAGACTATAATATTAGGCATTAGGAACAAATAAAAGTGACAAGAGAGAAGTAAGTTAAACTCTACTTCATCTGTTCAAAGATTGGACAGAATTCAGGGATAAAGAAGGGAGAAGTTTTATTTAATCTTCCTTCCTGGATTGGTCACCTAAGACTCTTGATGTATCTTTGGATGGAGATATATATGTTAATTTATTGCCTCCTTTAATTTCAAGATATCTAAGGCTGAGTTGTAAGCCCCATACTTAGGAAGATGGGCTACGGATATGATCATGATTATGATGGTAGCTGAAGTTGCATAGGAGCAGATGCCTTGTACAATTTTTATTATTCCTCACTTTGATGGAATTATGATCAGCAATTACAATGTCTGTTTCTAGAAGGCTTCATAAAGATTTCTATCAAATTTAGTGACCAATTCTAGAGCAACAACATTAGCTTAAAACAAAAGCAATGAGTCATATGATATTAGATTTTAAATTGAGTTCTCCATTTAACTATGTCTTTCACTGACTGTTAGATTTAAGTATTTTGAACTATTCTTTGTAGTGAAAGTGTAGGTTTATTACTTATTCATTATTGATAAAAATCAGTGATCGACATTATCTTCTAAATGAATGGGTTTTGGCTTGAAGGCAAGTCATGTCAAACAAGATTTTCCGCTTAAGGTCTCAAAGCAATCTGTCATAATGAAAAAATAGGTATGCTTTTTCTTTGTTATCATTGTATTTTATTGTATTTTATATTGTATAGAGGGGTCAGAGTTACATTAGTCAGGTAGTGGGCACAGTACTTTTGAACCTTGATTTATCTTTTATAAGACTGTTAAGAGTTAGAAGCCTTTAAGGTAGATAATAGTACAGAGAACAGTTAAATCTAATCATTTGTTTGATTAATGATAGGAGACTTACAGAGCTTGTAATTTTTTTAACATTATAAGGAACTTTATTTGTTATTAACTACATTAAAAACTAACTTTTTCCAGGTTTCATTATAATAAGATTTTACATATAATAATAGACAGAATTTACATAATAAATTTATTATGATTCATTGAATATGATAGCATTATATAGTTAATAGGAATCCACTTAAAAATAATTCTGGCTAGCTTTTTGTTTTGTCACTTTTCCTTTAATTTTCCAGCTTTCCTAGTAAAACAAGATTTTATTAGACTTCTGCCAGTCTTTTCAATGGTGTAGCAAAAGAGTAACTGATTAAAATCAGAGTTTTATTTCCCCCATTTCTGAAGGAAATGTAGGGGCGAATATCTGATAGGAACATTCTTGTTTATCTTTCTTTTTTTTCATTTCCATTTAAAATTTTATTTCATGAAAAGGAAATAAAAACCTACACACAAAAAAAGCCTAAAACCTAAAACCAATTCACTGACAGAAGATGATCAAGGTTCTAACTCCACTCCTCAAACTTACATTTAAAAAAATCCAAAAGAAATAGAAATAAAGGCTTCAAAAAATATGTATCCACAAAGTAAGGCATCCACTTTACAAAAAAGAGAAAATAATTGAAGAAGGGTAGGAGACTGGAGGAATGAGAAGAGGAAGATCATGAAGCTGGTCCCTTGTCCTCCAGAGGCTCCCCCCAGCCTGCCTGGAGTCTTCTCTGAAGGGCTCCATTCTCACCAGGAAGAGATCAACAGAGCCAGCCACATGGGAAGCTGGGAGACTTG